>NC_141615.1:49071946-49431278 GCF_047967505.1 Dipteris shenzhenensis
TCATCTCCACCTCCCCCTTCCCCCACCCCCCACCACCTCCCCCTCCCCCTCGCCCTCCCTCTTCCCCCCTCCCTCTCCCCCCTCCTTCTCCATCTCCGCCTCCCCCTCCCCCCTCCATTTCCACTTCCCGCTCCCCCTCCCCCCTCCATCTCCCTCTCCCTCTCCACTTTCCCTCCCCTCCCCCTCCCATCTCCACCTCCCCCCTCCCACGCCTCCCAACCCCTCCCCCTCCATCTTCCCTTCCATCTTCCACCTCCCCCTGCCCCATCCCCTCCATCTCCTCCTCCCCCCCCCTCCCCCCTCCTCCTCCCCCTCCCCTCCTCCATCTCCCCTCCCCCTCCCTCCCCCCATCTCCCCCTCCCCTCCCCCTCCCCCTCCCCCCCCTCCCCCCCCACCACCCCCACCCCCTCCCCCTCCCCTCCCCTCTCCTCACACCTCCACCTCGCCCTCCCCCTCTCCTCTCATTCTCCCTCCTCTCCTCCCCCTCTCCTCCCCCTCCCCCCTCCCCCCTCCATCTCCCCTCTATCTCCGCCTCCCCCTCCCTCCCCCTCCCTTTCCCCTCCCTGTCCACCTCCCCCTCCCCCCTCCCCCTCCCCTCTCCCACCACCCCCACCACCTCCCCCCTCCCCCTCCACCTTCCCTTCCTCCTCCATCTCCCCCCTCTCCCTCCCCCTCCCCCTCCATCTCCCCCTCTATCTCCACTTCCGCCTCCCCCTCCCCCCTCCATCTCCCCCTCTATCTCCACTTCCCCCTCCCCCCTCCATCTCCCCCCTCCTCCTCCATCTCCCCCCTCCTCCTCCATCTCCACCTCCCCCTCCCATTTCCACCATCTTTACTACCTCCCCTTTCACTCTCTCTTTCTTTCTCTCTCTACCACCCTCCCCCTCTCTCTCTTCCCCATACCCTCTCTCTCTCTACCACCCTCCACCTCTCTCTCTCTCTTCCCCATACCCCCCCTCTCTTCCCTTCCCTTCTCTTTTCTCTCTCCTCTCTCCCCCTTTCCCCCCCTCTCTTTTCTCTCTCTCTCCTTCCTCTTTCCTCCTCTCTCTCTCTCTCTCCTCTCTCCCCCTCATTCTCTCCCCCACCCCCTCTCTCTCTCCCCTTACCCCTCTCTCTACCTCTCTCTAAAACCCCCCTTGCGTGTAATCCCCCTCGGGCCGTCCCGCGACAATGTCTCACAGAGACGCCTCACGGCACCAACGGAGCGTCCTTGCCTGCGGCACCACCGGAGCGCCCACGCTCACCACCCCCTCACTGCCCCCGCTCACCGCCCTCTCGCCGCCCACCTCGCCCGCGCCCCAGCCCGCCGCTCTCCGCCCACCCCTTTCCACCCCCCGCCCACCCCACGACGACGCCAAAAGCGCCGCCCTCGCCCCCGCTCCCTACTCCCCCGCCACCGCGCCTCCTACCCCGCCTCGCCCCGCCCCCCGCTTGCTGCTCCCTCTACGTCCCCGTCCTGCCCCGACCGCCCCCGCTCTGCGCCCCTCACCCCCGCCTCTCACCCCCCGCACCCCCCACGCCTCGCACCCCCTCACCCCCCGCCCCCTCTCCCATTACCCACCCTACGCAAACCCTCCCCTGTGCGCAACCCCCCTTGTGCGAAAACCCACCCCCCTCCCCGGGCGCATGAAAGCCCCCCACATGAAAAAAAAAACCTAAAACTAATCCTAGGGTTAGCTTTAACCTTAGTTTGATTAGTATTAACTACAATTAGATTAGGTTAGTTAGGTTAGGATAACTAGGTTAGTTAGTCAACCTTAGTTAGATTAGTTCCCCATAGGTTAAGTTAGCAATAACTGAAGTTAGGTTAGTTTAGTTAACCCTCAGTTAGTTAGACTAGGTTCGATTAGGATTACCCTCAGTTAGGTTAGACTAACTCTTCAGTTAGTAACTAACTACAATTAGTCAAACCTCCCAGTTATAATAACTGGGAGGATCAAGGTTAGTTTCCTTAACTAGAGTCACTTGGTTTCAACCCCTCAGTTGGACCTAAAGTCCATTCACACCACCCTTAGGACATGGCTCTGCCCCCTCACCCCCCCAAAACCAATATTTTACCCCTCCTTTATCCCCTCGTAATTCATCCGTTTGGGACCCAAACTGAACCCCGTTTGAACCCAAATTTCACAAACGGAAACACCACGCTACGGGATATTTTTCCAGCCCATTGCACACCATTTCGGCACCCCTAGCACTCGTTCATTCCGCCCCGTGTGGGCCTCATTTTGCACTAATTCACTCGTATTTTCACGTCGTTACCTCTGATTAACGCTTCGTCTTGCCACCGGCACATTTCCCTACACACGTAGGCAACATTAGCACTTTATTAACACGACGATCCCTACAAAAACTAACACCACTCTCACTCTCCTAACAAAGCTACATCCACCTGCACTTGGGATAGCGACACCCTTGGCAAATCACGCACACTCTGCATGCAGCTACGTTCCGACCAACGCCTTCGACTCTAACGCTCGCCACACTCGCATATATCTCCACTGCAACAACCGCCCCCGCCAATCCTCTACCCCGAATCCCCCCCTAAGATTCAACCACTCCCTCTAACTCCTCCACGCCCCAACATGGCTGGACGCCGTCATGACAATGATGGGGATATCGAGCTCGATGCAGAGGCTGACAACTTCTTCAATCGACGAAATCACAACAATCAAGGTCGACGCCCTTTGGGAAAACTAGAACTTCCCAAATATAATGGTAGGGGAGACCCAACCCGCTTCCTCCAGCATTTTGATGCCGCATGTCGAGCAGGTGGTGATCAATCCCATGAAACCAAGGTGGCTTGGTTTCCAATGGCCTTAACTGATAGTGTCAGAATGGTACCTCGACCTTCTCGTGGAAGAACGCGCCACATGGGACCTACTTCAAACCGAATTCAAACACCGCTTTCAAACGGAGAGGCTACAAGACGATCCCGCTCTCCAACTCAGCAAGATCGAACAAGGCCGAAGAGAAGATGTACGCACATACCTGGGAAAGATGAAGAGATTGATCGCCAAATGTGACCCACGCCCAGATGCAAAGTACCTCACAGCATGGTTCATAGCAATTCTAAGAAAGAAAATCCGAAAGGATAAGAAAAAGATAAGTAGCTATGAAACATTCAGTGCTGCTCATGCGGCAGCCATTGACATCGAAGATGGCATGACAGACTCAGACACTAGCAGTGATGACGGCAGATCAAAATACACGAGATAAGCACTCGAAAAAGGGTAAATCAAAGGACACTGCCGAAACATCCAATGAAGATCGCCTAGAGGCCATGACCTTGAAGCTGAAAGAAGATATGATGCACGCCATGGATCAAAAACTCCACTTGTCTCAGCCGCCAAATCAAACAAATTCACGGCGAGAAAATGTCTGGTGTCCTCACTGCCTGGCAAATCATACAGCAAATGAATGCCCGGTCCTCAGAGCCAGGATCACTGCACAAGCAAATCCACCGCCACGGTTGTGGTGCCATATCTGCGTCGTCGACGGCCATGATGAGAGCAATTGCATCTTCAACATGCGCAACAATCCGCCTCGACCTCCACAATACCAAGCGGCACCCATGCCAGTATACAGGCAACCGGTACTTACACAAGCGCCACCAACTCCGAGGCTAAACCATGTTCCCGTTCGGACACAAGTCCCACAACTACTCAGGAATCCGAATCCATGACCGTATCCAAGAGCACCAAATCCAGCTTCTCAGGCAGTTCCCATACATCAATTACAAGCCGAGGAAGTAGACTCGCTATTTGAGTATGAAGCAGAGTACCCAGTGTACTATGTAGAAGGTGCAGAGGGTCTAATACCAGTTTATGCCAATCAAGTACGACCCAACACATTTTGCGCATCAATCAAATGTTACGGTTGTGGAGAAAATCATGGGATTGCAGAGTGCCCTCATCGTGGTAGCCCAGCTACTTTCCAACCACTCTGCAGAGATTGTGGCATAGGACATGCCTGTATGGATTGTCCCATGAAAAATAAGGTACAAACAGAGGTTAAGCCTAACGTCCCCATTGGCATCATTGGGGTGGACCATCAAAGTCTCGGTCCGACAAGTGTAAAGTCACAACTTGTCAATGTAATTATACGCCAACAGAAACAGGCCACCAAGGACCCTAACATTCCAATCCAACCCAAGCGACTTCTGAAAAAGAAAGCACAAGTGCCTCCACCTCCGCCAAGCAATGAGCAGCCGAGCTCATCCACATCAACTCCCGAGCCTCAAATTAAAGAAGCTTCATTCCCGCATGTTGAGGTGGAGAAGGCTCGTTTTCAGATACTTCAACAATGGCTCCAAAATGAAAAAGCTCAATTTGAGGCTGAGAAACAAGCTCACGACCCAATCCATGACTTGGTCCCACAAAGTATTGATACTGTACTCGAGCCTTTGTTCCAACAACAGACTCCACAACAAAATATACCGCCACGTTGATGTGAAAAAAAAAGAAACACAAGACTGTCCTCAGACAAACACAAAAATGACTCAATACTTTATTGCTGACCCCATACAATCATATCCTCTTCAGAATCCAACTCTAGAGACAAAATCGTATCTTCAGGACTTCTTTGGGATCAGTACTGTAATATGATAGCTCTTAAAAGTTAAGTTAGAGCCTATGCACTGACTTTCAGAGCGGGTATCCAAAGCACACAAGTAACAAGTCAACCTCCCACACAATCTGACTAGAACACACCCAGACTTTTTGAAAGAGGGGAGAGACTACACAGCCCGAAACAAACTGAACTTAGAACTGCACGTTTCCCCAAAAAAAACTCAGAAAGCAGTCAGCCTCAAAACACTATGAACCCACAGCCCACTGCTCAATGGCCAGCACGACTCCCAAGGCCACAAGCTGTTCAAAAGAAGAACTGGCGGGTACCATCATCTGAAAACCTGCACGTATATTCACCGTACAAGCAGCCGTACAATTATACGTACGACAGCAGGCCCGTACAACCACACAGAAATCCGTACAGTCTGCATTTAATGACGACCATCTTCCGCACAGCTCGTAGAAGCCATCTTTAATGACCCGTACGTGTCTGTTCAACCTGTAATCAAGGCACCATACTACCAATCCGTACTAATCGACGATTACACCCCGTACAATCTCGTACTGTAGCCCGTACAAAACCTACACTTCAGATTCCGTACCACCCGTACGGCTCTTTCTAGCCTTCATTCAACGCACGCCATCCGATGCAAGACTACGCTTGTTCCCAAAGCTCCCTTCTCATCACGTACTAGCCCGTATTCTTCATAGGCGCTCCCTTCGTTTATGCACACAGCTTTTCGTACAGCTCGTCCGCCCTTCACCGACTCCTTCCTCTTCTATTACGTAGCCACATGTATGAGCACGATGCCTTCTCAATCTGTCCAGCCACCTCAGCCTAATCTGCCACCTCACTAGTGACATTTTACCACTCGCAAGACATTTCCCCCAAATCACATTAAATGCACATTTTGGACCTTTAGTCACACAATTCCCACACACATTAGCATGCACATTAAAGCTTGCATGCTTTCCCATATACACATATGAAAAGCCCCTTGACGTGGGCACCAAAACATATCGAATTCCTGTAACATGCAAGTGCACATTGACTCAAGAAAATATTAAAAGAAACCCTTCATGACTTGACTTTACATGACCCCAAAAACATTTCACTTGACCACACACTGGATACCCTTGCTCTGGAAGTCTGGTACAACCACATTGCATTTCATCATCTCCCTGATAAGTCCCTGCAAAAAACTTTTAGTCCTTCAAGTTCAAAATAAAAAGGTCTTTTACATGTGCAAATTAACACATTGGCTTATTCACACACAACCCGCAAATTAACACTATCATGTGTTCAGTGTCTACCCTCATGCACAATCTATGTGGAGAAAAATATATACAGATTTTATCCTATCATATTAGCCCAACCAAAAAGCTGCAAACATTCATGTTTGACAGCTTGAAGCCAACATAAACTGCACTGCAGCAAGTATATCTTCAGTCAAAACTTCACAAGATGCATCTTTTTCCATCACAACTGGCCCACATGTTGACACTTGCATTATTCTTATCACATACTTCTTCAACCGGTACCCATTCACTCGATTGGTGTGCAAACTTCCATCCAAATCACTCAACTGATATGATCCATTTGAATACTTCTTAAACACACTGAAAGGACCCACCCACTTTGTCACAAATTTAGTCTTGAAAGTACTATCCAGTTTACTGTCATATCTTAATACAAAGTCTCCTTCTTTGATGTTCTTATCCTTATACTTCAAATTAGCTTTCATTTGATTCTTTTCCTGAGTCTGAGCATAGTGTTCAACTGCTTTCATTCTATCAAGCTGAGCTTCCTGTAGTTCAACCAACCTTCTTTCATACTCGGTGTTAGGTTCTTCATCCATTTTCATGAGCAACTTCAGAGCTGGAATTTCTACTTCCAATGGCAACATAGCTTCTTTTCCATATACAAGATGAAAAGGAGAAAACTGTGTACCTTCCTTGACTGCTATTCGGTAGGCCCACAATGCTTGTGGCACAATTTGATCCTAGCTTTTCCCATACATCTTCATGATCTTACTCATCATATTAATCAACTCTCCGTTGAAATATTCATTCTTACTGTTACATTGAGGATAATAGGGAGTAGCATATCTATGCTTAATTCTGAGCTTATCACATAACAAGTCAACCAGCTCACTCCTAAATCCAGGCCCTTTATCACTTACCAATTCCAGAGGCATTCCAAATCTACAACATATATCTTCATATATGAACTTGCTCACTTGTTTAGCATTGACTGAAGCAACTGACCGTGCTTCTGCCCATCTCGAAAGATACTCTACCGCAGTGAGAATGTAACACTTACCTCCTGAAGTCATGGGAAGTGGACCGATTGCATCAATCCCCCACTTCTCGAATATGTTGTATGCTATGATGAGATTTCTCAGCTCTGGATGTAATACTCTTCTTCCCATCTGTTGGCATTGTAAACAGGATCTGCACCAATGCTTTATATCTCTCTGTAGAGAGGGCCAGATATACCCTTCCATTAGTATCTTTCTTAGCATTGTCTTGAATGCGAAATGTCCGCCACAAATCCCCTCATGATTTGCCTCAAGCACATGCATGATCTCAGCTTGCCATGGGATTCTTCTCAAGACTAAATCTGCACCCTTCATATACAAAACATCGTCAATAAGACAATAAGGCTCACAAGTCTTAACAAATCTATACCTCTTTTCTTTCGGAACCTCTTCTGGCACTTTTCCTGTGAGCAAGAAAGCCTCCACATTCGAAAGATACTCTCTCCCTCTGTACAAAGGTTCTTGAACTTTTACTACACACACCTGAACATTTTCCTCTCCACAAGCAGCATCATGTGGCTCATGATTCAAGTTTCTGTCCACATGCTGTAACAACCATGCATCAAAGTGTCTGAGTAACTTTTTAACAATACTAACCCAATTCTTTAAATGTTCATGCTTTATCTTCCATACCCCCAGAATCTGTTTTACAACCAGCATTGAATCACCTTTTATGATCAGTCTTTTTATTCGCATCTTCAAACATGATTGCAAACCTTCAGCTAAAGCAGCATATTCAGCTTCATTATTACTGCTTACCTTCAAGGGAAAACCTGATTTCCGAATTACCTTACCATCAAGATCATAGACAACCATTCCACCGGTTGCTTTGTCAATACTCTTCCTGTAAGAACCATCAAAGAACAAGGTATAGCTGTTTTCTAAACTTTTTTCCTGCACTCTTTCAGTATGATCTTCCACTTCCTTGACTAAAATAGGAGTATCTTTATAAGTAAGCAAATCGGCCAGGGTTGCTCTGGTTGAGTTCTCTACCAAGAAAGTAAAAGTATACTCCTGCAATTCTGTTACCCATCTCACCATACTTCGTGAAAAATTAGTACCATTCACAAGTTGTGGCAACAGAGTACAACTGGTAAGTACCACAAAAGAATGAGGCAGTAAATAATTCCGAAATCTTCTACATGCAAATACAAAGCTGGCTGATACCAATTCAGCAGCTAAATACTTCTTCTCTGCTTCACTTTTTACCCTACTAGCAAAGAACACAGGCCTCATATACCTTGATTGCTCTCCCTGCTGCAATAAAATGGCTCCCAATGCATCCGGCCCCACTGAAGGATTGGCATAGAAAGTCTTATCGAAATCAGGAGCTTTAACACTTGACACACTTCCAACAATCTCTTTGACTGCTTCAAAAACCTCTCCACATTCACTTGTCCATTGCAAAGGCACCTTCTTCACTGCTTGTTGTAATGGATACAAAACTTGAGAAAGCATAGAAATGAATCTGGAAAGATACTTAACCTTTTGCAAGAAAGTATGCAACTGCCTTGTCTCTGTTGGAGGTGTTAACCAATGCTTTGATCTTCTCAGGGTCTGGCTCTATTCCATTTTCAGAAACAACATGACCCAATACTTTAATACTTGGCCGTGCCACACTGCCAACTTACATTTTTTGGGATTAAGCTGTCCTCCACTATCATCAATTCTCCCAAGTACTTGATCCAGTTTGGAACAATGATCCTTCCGATCACTAAAAATACAAATATCATCAATAAAAGCCTTGCAAAATTTATCAAGAAAAGGGGCAAGTACCTCATTTGTGTTCTCCTGATAATGCGAGGGAGCATTCTTCAAACCAAAAGGCATCTTCTTATAAGAAAAGCAGCCCCAGGGAGTAATAAAAGTTGTCTTTGTCTGGTCTTCAGGAGCAATTGCAATCTGAAAATAGCCCGAATACCCATCACATAAACTATACATCTCATGACCCGCTATCTTATCCCGTATGTCATCCACATGTGGGAGAGGATAGTGATTACTCTTCGTCATAGCATTCAACGGTTTGTAATTAACACATACTCTCCATCGTCCATCTTCCTTTGGTACGATAACCACAGGGCTGGCCCAGTCAGAGTGTACAATGGGAAAAATTATATCAGCCTTAAGCAACTTGACCACCTCCTCTCGAAGTACTCTCACTTGCTCAGGACTCAATCTTTTCATTTTCTGAAATACCGGCCTTGCATCTTCTTTTAATTCAATCTTCAAAGGCTTCCCTTTACACCCTCTAATCTCTTCATACGATGTGATAAATAAATGGGGATACCTGCGCAACATGGCTGAATACTCTTCCTTTTCTTTCAGAGTAAGATCTGGATTAATCATTTGCTGTACTAATTCCTGTGTTGGGACAGGTGCCTCTTTAGATTGCATAAACTCCTCCATTGTTTCAAATCTGTCCTCTTCTAACTGATGTACAGTTTCAGCCTGCTCACGTGTATCCAAAAAGTTCACTCCCTCAATGAAAGCAACCTGAGCTTCATCACTGTCAGAAGTAGTACTACTTTCTTCTTCACTCGTGGTCTCACTCTACTTTTCTTCTTCCTCGATTGGGCTTGATATCTCAGCATGACTTACCATATCAAAACTGAACTTTTTACCATTAGATGTATATATTGAGATTATTCCCTTCCCCCAATTTTGAATAGCTCCCACTTTCCTCAACCAAGGTCTGCCTAAAATGAGAGGGTAAGCACCCATACCTGCCGGCATAACATGACAATCTATTCTGCAATGCACATTGAAGACTTCCACATCCAAATCCTTCACTACCCCCAAACTCTTCACTCTGGCGTGGTTGGCCATTCTTATTCGGAAGTGAGAAGGATCAGTAACCTCCAAACCCAACCTCTCAACACAAGATTGAGTCATCACACATATCTGGGCACCTCCATCAATGTATGCCTCTCCAAGCTCATATCCTTTATGCCATGCCTCCACCGAAGGGCAAATATCAGGAAGCTCTGATATAGACATAATATTTTTTGCTACTTTATGCACAACTCTCTTCTTACCTGGATTTACAGCTTTCCTCCATTCTCCCTTCAGCCTTGGACAAAGCCCAACCATCTGTGCAAAAGTAATATCCACCTTTCTGTTAGACAAATCAGCAATCAAGTCATATTCAGCCTGCTCCTTCCCCAAGGGATAATCAGCTGTTTTGTATTTCTGTCTGGGCTTCCTCACCTTTTTCCTCTAGTAAGTAACAACATCTTCAACCTGCTTACTCTTTTTAACACTTGGCTCTCCTTCTTCATCCCTGTCTCTCTTCCCAATCCAAATCACTCTCTTCCAATCCAAGCACGCTGACAAACTTACCTTTCCCTTTATCTTCAAAGGAAACCTTCTTTACTCCGTTACTACTTGAAGGTCCAGGCTCTTTTATCTCTACTCCATGATCAGTTGACCTATCATTTAAATTTGAAGGAAGTGGTCACACATCACCGCCAACTCTGGGGGGCTTATCACATTGTGTACTATAATGTCCCCAATCTAGACAATTGAAGCATTGCACATACGGAGCGTACACTCCTCGTCCTCTCCCACCTTGCAAAGGTGCTTGAACACTTGAATTGGATGCATTACCTGCTCCTCTACCACCTGGAGTCCGACCTCATCCTCTTCCTGCCATAAGGTTTAAGCTGAGATTCTTCATTAATTCAACCATTTCATGAATTTCATCCTTCATTGATTCCTCTTTCTTTTCTTCTGGCCTCACTGGCTCAATTACATTCTGCACAGGCATCTCCATAACAGAAGGAACAACGGGCACGCCATACTCCAACTGAATCATCCTTCTTTGCTTCCTCTCTTTCTCCTTAGCCACTCTCAGGGCTTCCTCAAAAGTTGGCACGTCCTTCACCTCAACCTTCACCCGTATCTCAGGCTTTAATCCTGCAATAAATCTATCCTTCTTTATGACACGAGGTGGTACTTCTAGCAAAAGAATTGCCTGCCATTTATTCCACATGACCATAAATCTACTCACATAATCATCCACAGTTTGGTCTTTCCTTTGATACAAAGCACATAACTCCCTCCATACTCCATCTGCATCCCTGGTACATGCAAACCGTGCTGAAAAACCACTTCTTACCTCTCCATAAGTGAGATTCCTGCGTTCTCCTTGCTCATTTTGAAAACTGGCCTGAAATTCCTGCAACCATGTACGGGCTTCTCCCATCAAGCAAAAAAATAAAATTTGCAGCAACACTTCGGGTGCATTTCTGTCTTTTAAAAGAGCTGTGAACTCCATATTCTCAATAAACTTTTCGGGGTCTTCATTGGGTAAACCATAAAATCTTGCAAAATCTTGAGCCATTTTCCAAGATCACTGAGTACTCCTTGGCTTGGGTGGACTTTCACTCACCAAAACAAAGACCGTCCCCAGCAGGATCGCCAACACAATGATGTGAAAAAAAAAGAAACACAAGACTGTCCTCAGACAAACACAAAAATGACTCAATACTTTATTGCTGACCCCATACAATCATATCCACTTCTTCAGAATCCAACTCTAGAGACAAAATCGTATCTTCAGGACTTCTTTGGGATCAGTACTGTAATATGATAGCTCTTAAAAGTTAAGTTAGAGCCTATGCACTGACTTTCAGAGCGGGTATCCAAAGCACACAAGTAACAAGTCAACCTCCCACACAATCTGACTAGAACACACCCAGACTTTTTGAAAGAGGGGAGAGACTACACAGCCCGAAACAAACTGAACTTAGAACTGCACGTTTCCCCAAAAAAAACTCAGAAAGCAGTCAGCCTCAAAACACTATGAACCCACAGCCCACTGCTCAATGGCCAGCACGACTCCCAAGGCCACAAGCTGTTCAAAAGAAGAACTGGCGGGTACCATCATCTGAAAACCTGCACGTATATTCACCGTACAAGCAGCCGTACAATTATACGTACGACAGCAGGCCCGTACAACCACACAGAAATCCGTACAGTCTGCATTTAATGACGACCATCTTCCGCACAGCTCGTAGAAGCCATCTTTAATGACCCGTACGTGTCTGTTCAACCTGTAATCAAGGCACCATACTACCAATCCGTACTAATCGACGATTACACCCCGTACAATCTCGTACTGTAGCCCGTACAAAACCTACACTTCAGATTCCGTACCACCCGTACGGCTCTTTCTAGCCTTCATTCAACGCACGCCATCCGATGCAAGACTACGCTTGTTCCCAAAGCTCCCTTCTCATCACGTACTAGCCCGTATTCTTCATAGGCGCTCCCTTCGTTTATGCACACAGCTTTTCGTACAGCTCGTCCGCCCTTCACCGACTCCTTCCTCTTCTATTACGTAGCCACATGTATGAGCACGATGCCTTCTCAATCTGTCCAGCCACCTCAGCCTAATCTGCCACCTCACTAGTGACATTTTACCACTCGCAAGACATTTCCCCCAAATCACATTAAATGCACATTTTGGACCTTTAGTCACACAATTCCCACACACATTAGCATGCACATTAAAGCTTGCATGCTTTCCCATATACACATATGAAAAGCCCCTTGACGTGGGCACCAAAACATATCGAATTCCTGTAACATGCAAGTGCACATTGACTCAAGAAAATATTAAAAGAAACCCTTCATGACTTGACTTTACATGACCCCAAAAACATTTCACTTGACCACACACTGGATACCCTTGCTCTGGAAGTCTGGTACAACCACATTGCATTTCATCATCTCCCTGATAAGTCCCTGCAAAAAACTTTTAGTCCTTCAAGTTCAAAATAAAAAGGTCTTTTACATGTGCAAATTAACACATTGGCTTATTCACACACAACCCGCAAATTAACACTATCATGTGTTCAGTGTCTACCCTCATGCACAATCTATGTGGAGAAAAATATATACAGATTTTATCCTATCATATTAGCCCAACCAAAAAGCTGCAAACATTCATGTTTGACAGCTTGAAGCCAACATAAACTGCACTGCAGCAAGTATATCTTCAGTCAAAACTTCACAAGATGCATCTTTTTCCATCACAACTGGCCCACATGTTGACACTTGCATTATTCTTATCACATACTTCTTCAACCGGTACCCATTCACTCGATTGGTGTGCAAACTTCCATCCAAATCACTCAACTGATATGATCCATTTGAATACTTCTTAAACACACTGAAAGGACCCACCCACTTTGTCACAAATTTAGTCTTGAAAGTACTATCCAGTTTACTGTCATATCTTAATACAAAGTCTCCTTCTTTGATGTTCTTATCCTTATACTTCAAATTAGCTTTCATTTGATTCTTTTCCTGAGTCTGAGCATAGTGTTCAACTGCTTTCATTCTATCAAGCTGAGCTTCCTGTAGTTCAACCAACCTTCTTTCATACTCGGTGTTAGGTTCTTCATCCATTTTCATGAGCAACTTCAGAGCTGGAATTTCTACTTCCAATGGCAACATAGCTTCTTTTCCATATACAAGATGAAAAGGAGAAAACTGTGTACCTTCCTTGACTGCTATTCGGTAGGCCCACAATGCTTGTGGCACAATTTGATCCTAGCTTTTCCCATACATCTTCATGATCTTACTCATCATATTAATCAACTCTCCGTTGAAATATTCATTCTTACTGTTACATTGAGGATAATAGGGAGTAGCATATCTATGCTTAATTCTGAGCTTATCACATAACAAGTCAACCAGCTCACTCCTAAATCCAGGCCCTTTATCACTTACCAATTCCAGAGGCATTCCAAATCTACAACATATATCTTCATATATGAACTTGCTCACTTGTTTAGCATTGACTGAAGCAACTGACCGTGCTTCTGCCCATCTCGAAAGATACTCTACCGCAGTGAGAATGTAACACTTACCTCCTGAAGTCATGGGAAGTGGACCGATTGCATCAATCCCCCACTTCTCGAATATGTTGTATGCTATGATGAGATTTCTCAGCTCTGGATGTAATACTCTTCTTCCCATCTGTTGGCATTGTAAACAGGATCTGCACCAATGCTTTATATCTCTCTGTAGAGAGGGCCAGATATACCCTTCCATTAGTATCTTTCTTAGCATTGTCTTGAATGCGAAATGTCCGCCACAAATCCCCTCATGATTTGCCTCAAGCACATGCATGATCTCAGCTTGCCATGGGATTCTTCTCAAGACTAAATCTGCACCCTTCATATACAAAACATCGTCAATAAGACAATAAGGCTCACAAGTCTTAACAAATCTATACCTCTTTTCTTTCGGAACCTCTTCTGGCACTTTTCCTGTGAGCAAGAAAGCCTCCACATTCGAAAGATACTCTCTCCCTCTGTACAAAGGTTCTTGAACTTTTACTACACACACCTGAACATTTTCCTCTCCACAAGCAGCATCATGTGGCTCATGATTCAAGTTTCTGTCCACATGCTGTAACAACCATGCATCAAAGTGTCTGAGTAACTTTTTAACAATACTAACCCAATTCTTTAAATGTTCATGCTTTATCTTCCATACCCCCAGAATCTGTTTTACAACCAGCATTGAATCACCTTTTATGATCAGTCTTTTTATTCGCATCTTCAAACATGATTGCAAACCTTCAGCTAAAGCAGCATATTCAGCTTCATTATTACTGCTTACCTTCAAGGGAAAACCTGATTTCCGAATTACCTTACCATCAAGATCATAGACAACCATTCCACCGGTTGCTTTGTCAATACTCTTCCTGTAAGAACCATCAAAGAACAAGGTATAGCTGTTTTCTAAACTTTTTTCCTGCACTCTTTCAGTATGATCTTCCACTTCCTTGACTAAAATAGGAGTATCTTTATAAGTAAGCAAATCGGCCAGGGTTGCTCTGGTTGAGTTCTCTACCAAGAAAGTAAAAGTATACTCCTGCAATTCTGTTACCCATCTCACCATACTTCGTGAAAAATTAGTACCATTCACAAGTTGTGGCAACAGAGTACAACTGGTAAGTACCACAAAAGAATGAGGCAGTAAATAATTCCGAAATCTTCTACATGCAAATACAAAGCTGGCTGATACCAATTCAGCAGCTAAATACTTCTTCTCTGCTTCACTTTTTACCCTACTAGCAAAGAACACAGGCCTCATATACCTTGATTGCTCTCCCTGCTGCAATAAAATGGCTCCCAATGCATCCGGCCCCACTGAAGGATTGGCATAGAAAGTCTTATCGAAATCAGGAGCTTTAACACTTGACACACTTCCAACAATCTCTTTGACTGCTTCAAAAACCTCTCCACATTCACTTGTCCATTGCAAAGGCACCTTCTTCACTGCTTGTTGTAATGGATACAAAACTTGAGAAAGCATAGAAATGAATCTGGAAAGATACTTAACCTTTTGCAAGAAAGTATGCAACTGCCTTGTCTCTGTTGGAGGTGTTAACCAATGCTTTGATCTTCTCAGGGTCTGGCTCTATTCCATTTTCAGAAACAACATGACCCAATACTTTAATACTTGGCCGTGCCACACTGCCAACTTACATTTTTTGGGATTAAGCTGTCCTCCACTATCATCAATTCTCCCAAGTACTTGATCCAGTTTGGAACAATGATCCTTCCGATCACTAAAAATACAAATATCATCAATAAAAGCCTTGCAAAATTTATCAAGAAAAGGGGCAAGTACCTCATTTGTGTTCTCCTGATAATGCGAGGGAGCATTCTTCAAACCAAAAGGCATCTTCTTATAAGAAAAGCAGCCCCAGGGAGTAATAAAAGTTGTCTTTGTCTGGTCTTCAGGAGCAATTGCAATCTGAAAATAGCCCGAATACCCATCACATAAACTATACATCTCATGACCCGCTATCTTATCCCGTATGTCATCCACATGTGGGAGAGGATAGTGATTACTCTTCGTCATAGCATTCAACGGTTTGTAATTAACACATACTCTCCATCGTCCATCTTCCTTTGGTACGATAACCACAGGGCTGGCCCAGTCAGAGTGTACAATGGGAAAAATTATATCAGCCTTAAGCAACTTGACCACCTCCTCTCGAAGTACTCTCACTTGCTCAGGACTCAATCTTTTCATTTTCTGAAATACCGGCCTTGCATCTTCTTTTAATTCAATCTTCAAAGGCTTCCCTTTACACCCTCTAATCTCTTCATACGATGTGATAAATAAATGGGGATACCTGCGCAACATGGCTGAATACTCTTCCTTTTCTTTCAGAGTAAGATCTGGATTAATCATTTGCTGTACTAATTCCTGTGTTGGGACAGGTGCCTCTTTAGATTGCATAAACTCCTCCATTGTTTCAAATCTGTCCTCTTCTAACTGATGTACAGTTTCAGCCTGCTCACGTGTATCCAAAAAGTTCACTCCCTCAATGAAAGCAACCTGAGCTTCATCACTGTCAGAAGTAGTACTACTTTCTTCTTCACTCGTGGTCTCACTCTACTTTTCTTCTTCCTCGATTGGGCTTGATATCTCAGCATGACTTACCATATCAAAACTGAACTTTTTACCATTAGATGTATATATTGAGATTATTCCCTTCCCCCAATTTTGAATAGCTCCCACTTTCCTCAACCAAGGTCTGCCTAAAATGAGAGGGTAAGCACCCATACCTGCCGGCATAACATGACAATCTATTCTGCAATGCACATTGAAGACTTCCACATCCAAATCCTTCACTACCCCCAAACTCTTCACTCTGGCGTGGTTGGCCATTCTTATTCGGAAGTGAGAAGGATCAGTAACCTCCAAACCCAACCTCTCAACACAAGATTGAGTCATCACACATATCTGGGCACCTCCATCAATGTATGCCTCTCCAAGCTCATATCCTTTATGCCATGCCTCCACCGAAGGGCAAATATCAGGAAGCTCTGATATAGACATAATATTTTTTGCTACTTTATGCACAACTCTCTTCTTACCTGGATTTACAGCTTTCCTCCATTCTCCCTTCAGCCTTGGACAAAGCCCAACCATCTGTGCAAAAGTAATATCCACCTTTCTGTTAGACAAATCAGCAATCAAGTCATATTCAGCCTGCTCCTTCCCCAAGGGATAATCAGCTGTTTTGTATTTCTGTCTGAGCTTCCTCACCTTTTTCCTCTAGTAAGTAACAACATCTTCAACCTGCTTACTCTTTTTAACACTTGGCTCTCCTTCTTCATCCCTGTCTCTCTTCCCAATCCAAATCACTCTCTTCCAATCCAAGCACGCTGACAAACTTACCTTTCCCTTTATCTTCAAAGGAAACCTTCTTTACTCCGTTACTACTTGAAGGTCCAGGCTCTTTTATCTCTACTCCATGATCAGTTGACCTATCATTTAAATTTGAAGGAAGTGGTCACACATCACCGCCAACTCTGGGGGGCTTATCACATTGTGTACTATAATGTCCCCAATCTAGACAATTGAAGCATTGCACATACGGAGCGTACACTCCTCGTCCTCTCCCACCTTGCAAAGGTGCTTGAACACTTGAATTGGATGCATTACCTGCTCCTCTACCACCTGGAGTCCGACCTCATCCTCTTCCTGCCATAAGGTTTAAGCTGAGATTCTTCATTAATTCAACCATTTCATGAATTTCATCCTTCATTGATCCCTCTTTCTTTTCTTCTGGCCTCACTGGCTCAATTACATTCTGCACAGGCATCTCCATAACAGAAGGAACAACGGGCACGCCATACTCCAACTGAATCATCCTTCTTTGCTTCCTCTCTTTCTCCTTAGCCACTCTCAGGGCTTCCTCAAAAGTTGGCACGTCCTTCACCTCAACCTTCACCCGTATCTCAGGCTTTAATCCTGCAATAAATCTATCCTTCTTTATGACACGAGGTGGTACTTCTAGCAAAAGAATTGCCTGCCATTTATTCCACATGACCATAAATCTACTCACATAATCATCCACAGTTTGGTCTTTCCTTTGATACAAAGCACATAACTCCCTCCATACTCCATCTGCATCCCTGGTACATGCAAACCGTGCTGAAAAACCACTTCTTACCTCTCCATAAGTGAGATTCCTGCGTTCTCCTTGCTCATTTTGAAAACTGGCCTGAAATTCCTGCAACCATGTACGGGCTTCTCCCATCAAGCAAAAAAATAAAATTTGCAGCAACACTTCGGGTGCATTTCTGTCTTTTAAAAGAGCTGTGAACTCCATATTCTCAATAAACTTTTCGGGGTCTTCATTGGGTAAACCATAAAATCTTGCAAAATCTTGAGCCATTTTCCAAGATCACTGAGTACTCCTTGGCTTGGGTGGACTTTCACTCACCAAAACAAAGACCGTCCCCAGCAGGATCGCCAACACAATGATGTGAAAAAAAAAGAAACACAAGACTGTCCTCAGACAAACACAAAAATGACTCAATACTTTATTGCTGACCCCATACAATCATATCCACTTCTTCAGAATCCAACTCTAGAGACAAAATCGTATCTTCAGGACTTCTTTGGGATCAGTACTGTAATATGATAGCTCTTAAAAGTTAAGTTAGAGCCTATGCACTGACTTTCAGAGCGGGTATCCAAAGCACACAAGTAACAAGTCAACCTCCCACACAATCTGACTAGAACACACCCAGACTTTTTGAAAGAGGGGAGAGACTACACAGCCCGAAACAAACTGAACTTAGAACTGCACGTTTCCCCAAAAAAAACTCAGAAAGCAGTCAGCCTCAAAACACTATGAACCCACAGCCCACTGCTCAATGGCCAGCACGACTCCCAAGGCCACAAGCTGTTCAAAAGAAGAACTGGCGGGTACCATCATCTGAAAACCTGCACGTATATTCACCGTACAAGCAGCCGTACAATTATACGTACGACAGCAGGCCCGTACAACCACACAGAAATCCGTACAGTCTGCATTTAATGACGACCATCTTCCGCACAGCTCGTAGAAGCCATCTTTAATGACCCGTACGTGTCTGTTCAACCTGTAATCAAGGCACCATACTACCAATCCGTACTAATCGACGATTACACCCCGTACAATCTCGTACTGTAGCCCGTACAAAACCTACACTTCAGATTCCGTACCACCCGTACGGCTCTTTCTAGCCTTCATTCAACGCACGCCATCCGATGCAAGACTACGCTTGTTCCCAAAGCTCCCTTCTCATCACGTACTAGCCCGTATTCTTCATAGGCGCTCCCTTCGTTTATGCACACAGCTTTTCGTACAGCTCGTCCGCCCTTCACCGACTCCTTCCTCTTCTATTACGTAGCCACATGTATGAGCACGATGCCTTCTCAATCTGTCCAGCCACCTCAGCCTAATCTGCCACCTCACTAGTGACATTTTACCACTCGCAAGACATTTCCCCCAAATCACATTAAATGCACATTTTGGACCTTTAGTCACACAATTCCCACACACATTAGCATGCACATTAAAGCTTGCATGCTTTCCCATATACACATATGAAAAGCCCCTTGACGTGGGCACCAAAACATATCGAATTCCTGTAACATGCAAGTGCACATTGACTCAGGAAAATATTAAAAGAAACCCTTCATGACTTGACTTTACATGACCCCAAAAACATTTCACTTGACCACACACTGGATACCCTTGCTCTGGAAGTCTGGTACAACCACATTGCATTTCATCATCTCCCTGATAAGTCCCTGCAAAAAACTTTTAGTCCTTCAAGTTCAAAATAAAAAGGTCTTTTACATGTGCAAATTAACACATTGGCTTATTCACACACAACCCGCAAATTAACACTATCATGTGTTCAGTGTCTACCCTCATGCACAATCTATGTGGAGAAAAATATATACAGATTTTATCCTATCATATTAGCCCAACCAAAAAGCTGCAAACATTCATGTTTGACAGCTTGAAGCCAACATAAACTGCACTGCAGCAAGTATATCTTCAGTCAAAACTTCACAAGATGCATCTTTTTCCATCACAACTGGCCCACATGTTGACACTTGCATTATTCTTATCACATACTTCTTCAACCGGTACCCATTCACTCGATTGGTGTGCAAACTTCCGTCCAAATCACTCAACTGATATGATCCATTTGAATACTTCTTAAACACACTGAAAGGACCCACCCACTTTGTCACAAATTTAGTCTTGAAAGTACTATCCAGTTTACTGTCATATCTTAATACAAAGTCTCCTTCTTTGATGTTCTTATCCTTATACTTCAAATTAGCTTTCATTTGATTCTTTTCCTGAGTCTGAGCATAGTGTTCAACTGCTTTCATTCTATCAAGCTGAGCTTCCTGTAGTTCAACCAACCTTCTTTCATACTCGGTGTTAGGTTCTTCATCCATTTTCATGAGCAACTTCAGAGCTGGAATTTCTACTTCCAATGGCAACATAGCTTCTTTTCCATATACAAGATGAAAAGGAGAAAACTGTGTACCTTCCTTGACTGCTATTCGGTAGGCCCACAATGCTTGTGGCACAATTTGATCCTAGCTTTTCCCATACATCTTCATGATCTTACTCATCATATTAATCAACTCTCCGTTGAAATATTCATTCTTACTGTTACATTGAGGATAATAGGGAGTAGCATATCTATGCTTAATTCTGAGCTTATCACATAACAAGTCAACCAGCTCACTCCTAAATCCAGGCCCTTTATCACTTACCAATTCCAGAGGCATTCCAAATCTACAACATATATCTTCATATATGAACTTGCTCACTTGTTTAGCATTGACTGAAGCAACTGACCGTGCTTCTGCCCATCTCGAAAGATACTCTACCGCAGTGAGAATGTAACACTTACCTCCTGAAGTCATGGGAAGTGGACCGATTGCATCAATCCCCCACTTCTCGAATATGTTGTATGCTATGATGAGATTTCTCAGCTCTGGATGTAATGCTCTTCTTCCCATCTGTTGACATTGTAAACAGGATCTGCACCAATGCTTTATATCTCTCTGTAGAGAGGGCCAAATATACCCTTCCATTAGTATCTTTCTTAGCATTGTCTTGAATGCGAAATGTCCGCCACAAATCCCCTCATGATTTGCCTCAAGCACATGCATGATCTCAGCTTGCCATGGGATTCTTCTCAAGACTAAATCTGCACCCTTCATATACAAAACATCGTCAATAAGACAATAAGGCTCACAAGTCTTAACAAATCTATACCTCTTTTCTTTCGGAACCTCTTCTGGCACTTTTCCTGTGAGCAAGAAAGCCTCCACATTCGAAAGATACTCTCTCCCTCTGTACAAAGGTTCTTGAACTTTTACTACACACACCTGAACATTTTCCTCTCCACAAGCAGCATCATGTGGCTCATGATTCAAGTTTCTGTCCACATGCTGTAACAACCATGCATCAAAGTGTCTGAGTAACTTTTTAACAATACTAACCCAATTCTTTAAATGTTCATGCTTTATCTTCCATACCCCCAGAATCTGTTTTACAACCAGCATTGAATCACCTTTTATGATCAGTCTTTTTATTCGCATCTTCAAACATGATTGCAAACCTTCAGCTAAAGCAGCATATTCAGCTTCATTATTACTGCTTACCTTCAAGGGAAAACCTGATTTCCGAATTACCTTACCATCAAGATCATAGACAACCATTCCACCGGTTGCTTTGTCAATACTCTTCCTGTAAGAACCATCAAAGAACAAGGTATAGCTGTTTTCTAAACTTTTTTCCTGCACTCTTTCAGTATGATCTTCCACTTCCTTGACTAAAATAGGAGTATCTTTATAAGTAAGCAAATCGGCCAGGGTTGCTCTGGTTGAGTTCTCTACCAAGAAAGTAAAAGTATACTCCTGCAATTCTGTTACCCATCTCACCATACTTCGTGAAAAATTAGTACCATTCACAAGTTGTGGCAACAGAGTACAACTGGTAAGTACCACAAAAGAATGAGGCAGTAAATAATTCCGAAATCTTCTACATGCAAATACAAAGCTGGCTGATACCAATTCAGCAGCTAAATACTTCTTCTCTGCTTCACTTTTTACCCTACTAGCAAAGAACACAGGCCTCATATACCTTGATTGCTCTCCCTGCTGCAATAAAATGGCTCCCAATGCATCCGGCCCCACTGAAGGATTGACATAGAAAGTCTTATCGAAATCAGGAGCTTTAACACTTGACACACTTCCAACAATCTCTTTGACTGCTTCAAAAACCTCTCCACATTCACTTGTCCATTGCAAAGGCACCTTCTTCACTGCTTGTTGTAATGGATACAAAACTTGAGAAAGCATAGAAATGAATCTGGAAAGATACTTAACCTTTTGCAAGAAAGTATGCAACTGCCTTGTCTCTGTTGGAGGTGTTAACCAATGCTTTGATCTTCTCAGGGTCTGGCTCTATTCCATTTTCAGAAACAACATGACCCAATACTTTAATACTTGGCCGTGCCACACTGCCAACTTACATTTTTTGGGATTAAGCTGTCCTCCACTATCATCAATTCTCCCAAGTACTTGATCCAGTTTGGAACAATGATCCTTCCGATCACTAAAAATACAAATATCATCAATAAAAGCCTTGCAAAATTTATCAAGAAAAGGGGCAAGTACCTCATTTGTGTTCTCCTGATAATGCGAGGGAGCATTCTTCAAACCAAAAGGCATCTTCTTATAAGAAAAGCAGCCCCAGGGAGTAATAAAAGTTGTCTTTGTCTGGTCTTCAGGAGCAATTGCAATCTGAAAATAGCCCGAATACCCATCACATAAACTATACATCTCATGACCCGCTATCTTATCCCGTATGTCATCCACATGTGGGAGAGGATAGTGATTACTCTTCGTCATAGCATTCAACGGTTTGTAATTAACACATACTCTCCATCGTCCATCTTCCTTTGGTACGATAACCACAGGGCTGGCCCAGTCAGAGTGTACAATGGGAAAAATTATATCAGCCTTAAGCAACTTGACCACCTCCTCTCGAAGTACTCTCACTTGCTCAGGACTCAATCTTTTCATTTTCTGAAATACCGGCCTTGCATCTTCTTTTAATTCAATCTTCAAAGGCTTCCCTTTACACCCTCTAATCTCTTCATACGATGTGATAAATAAATGGGGATACCTGCGCAACATGGCTGAATACTCTTCCTTTTCTTTCAGAGTAAGATCTGGATTAATCATTTGCTGTACTAATTCCTGTGTTGGGACAGGTGCCTCTTTAGATTGCATAAACTCCTCCATTGTTTCAAATCTGTCCTCTTCTAACTGATGTACAGTTTCAGCCTGCTCACGTGTATCCAAAAAGTTCACTCCCTCAATGAAAGCAACCTGAGCTTCATCACTGTCAGAAGTAGTACTACTTTCTTCTTCACTCGTGGTCTCACTCTACTTTTCTTCTTCCTCGATTGGGCTTGATATCTCAGCATGACTTACCATATCAAAACTGAACTTTTTACCATTAGATGTATATATTGAGATTATTCCCTTCCCCCAATTTTGAATAGCTCCCACTTTCCTCAACCAAGGTCTGCCTAAAATGAGAGGGTAAGCACCCATACCTGCCGGCATAACATGACAATCTATTCTGCAATGCACATTGAAGACTTCCACATCCAAATCCTTCACTACCCCCAAACTCTTCACTCTGGCGTGGTTGGCCATTCTTATTCGGAAGTGAGAAGGATCAGTAACCTCCAAACCCAACCTCTCAACACAAGATTGAGTCATCACACATATCTGGGCACCTCCATCAATGTATGCCTCTCCAAGCTCATATCCTTTATGCCATGCCTCCACCGAAGGGCAAATATCAGGAAGCTCTGATATAGACATAATATTTTTTGCTACTTTATGCACAACTCTCTTCTTACCTGGATTTACAGCTTTCCTCCATTCTCCCTTCAGCCTTGGACAAAGCCCAACCATCTGTGCAAAAGTAATATCCACCTTTCTGTTAGACAAATCAGCAATCAAGTCATATTCAGCCTGCTCCTTCCCCAAGGGATAATCAGCTGTTTTGTATTTCTGTCTGGGCTTCCTCACCTTTTTCCTCTAGTAAGTAACAACATCTTCAACCTGCTTACTCTTTTTAACACTTGGCTCTCCTTCTTCATCCCTGTCTCTCTTTTTCCCTTCTTCAACCTGCACGTATATTCACCGTACAAGCAGCCGTACAATTATACGTACGACAGCAGGCCCGTACAACCACACAGAAATCCGTACAGTCTGCATTCAATGACGACCATCTTCCGTACAGCTCGTAGAAGCCATCTTTAATGACCCGTACGTGCCTGTTCAACCTGTAATCAAGGCACCGTACTACCAATCCGTACTGATCGACGATTACACCCCGTACAATCTCGTACTGCAGCCCGTACAAAACCTACACTTCAGATTCCGTACCACCCGTACGGCTCTTTCCAACCTTCATTCAACGCATGCAATCCGATGCAAGGCTACGGTTGTTCCCAAAGCTCCCTTCTCATCACGTACTAGCCCGTATTCTTCATAGGCGCTCCCTTCGTTTATGCACACAGCTTTTCGTACAGCTCGTCCGCCCTTCACCGACTCCTCCCTCTTCTATTACGTAGCCACATGTATGAGCACGATGCCTTCTCAATCTGTCCAGCCACCTCAGCCTAATCTGCCACCTCAATAGTGACATTTTACCACTCGCAAGACATTTCCCCCAAATCACATTAAATGCACATTTTGGACCTTTAGTCACACAATTCCCACACACATTAGCATGCACATTAAAGCTTGCATGCTTTCCCATATACACATATGAAAAGCCCCTTGACGTGGGCACCAAAACATATCGAATTCCCGTAACATGCAAGTGCACATTGACTCAGGAAAATATTAAAAGAAACCCTTCATGACTTGACTTTACATGACCCCAAAAACATTTCACTTGACCACACACTGGATACCCTTGCTCTGGAAGTCTGGTACAACCACATTGCATTTCATCATCTCCCTGATAGGTCCCTACAAAAAAATTTTAGTCCTTCAAGTTCAAAATAAAAAGGTCTTTTACATATGCAGCCAGTTACATTGGCTTATTCACACACAACCCGCAAATGAACACTATCATGTGTTCAGTGTCTACCCTCATGCACAATCTATGTGGAGAAAAATATATACAGATTTTATCCTATCAACGTCAACTTGAAGGAGCCGCACTCTCTAGCATCCTGAGTTGCCCTGTGTCAATTTCCATCAGAATCCTCCTATGAAGCTGTCCCAATCTCTGGGAGAGTTTCAAAGGATGGGTTGAACTCGCAAATCCCCCTCCACCTATGAACGACATTGAAGATATCCCTGTGCGGATGGGTGAGAGAGATGACATATGCAACATTACTGTGCCTTTGATCCACAAGGCATATAATGAAGTCCAAGCCATAGTGGATGGTGGAGCAGGTGTCAATGTCCTATCAAAGGAGCTCTACGAAGAATGGGGTCTCCCACCAATGCAAAAGGCTAATTTCAACATACGCCTTGCCGATGATTCACGGGCTAAACCCTTGGGAATAGTGAATGGCGTGTCCACAAAGATCGCACGAGTCCGCCTTTTTCCTTCAATTCGCAATCTTGAATCTCCTCAAAAAATCCTATCAAATCTTGCTGGGACGTCCTTGGTTACGGGAAGCATCAATCCTCCATGACTGGGGAACTGATAGACTGACAATCCAGAATCGAGACACTGCAATCAGGGTGAATGTGGAGACAGGAGCTATTAAACCAATTATGCCTAGAGCATTGGCTGACACATCTTCCACGACAATCTCAAGCAAATCAGCTCCCTTGCAACAGCATGCCATAGCAGGTGACTCACAAAGCAATGTCAATAACTGGATACAAACATTGGCAACCATCGACAACTACCATTCATTAGACCCCATCTTCTCATAGATAGATGCTAATGCACTACAGGTCGATCCTCCACCAACACATGAAGAACCAATCGATCTAGAGATGCCATTCTTTATGGCTGACCTCGAGTGGGATAATGAACCTAAAGAAGGTACCCATACCAATGATGACTCAGATTTTCCTTGGGACCTTGAAACAGAGGCTGCAAATGCTGAAATTGAAGATCAAATCTTTGATAATGACTTAGCCATTCTGCATGCCCTAATGGCAGTCGAGCTCCCAAAAGTTGAACCTCCGCAGTTGAATAACAGTAGAAGATCCCGCAAGAAAGCTGAAGGAGGAAATCGCAGAAAAGCCAAGGCCGAGCACTTCAATGAATTCGAATGAGTCCAAACAAGGATTGTCGAATTGTACCTTGCAAAGTCAGCTCCCTCAAAATCAGAACCACCGCCTCTTAAATGGTCCCCTGAGGGATTGGAAGCCATATGCGTAGCAAATGAACGCTTACTTGGAAACACCTTACCAGTGGAAAAGTTACCCCACAGTTCCCAACGTAAGAAGTTTCGGAAATATATTCCACATGTGCGGATGAAGCTCGATCAAGAGACTTCAGAAAAAGAAAGAAAAGAAGAGCCTAATAAATTAATAAATGCAACTATGCCACCCAATACAAATGACACATGTGAGGCTAGTTCAACCCCATCAGAAGCCGATCTTCGAGAAGTGCCGGAATACTTCAAGAATTATACAAGTGGCAGTGCACCAATAGCAAGAGTTGTCGACTGGCGAAGTAGACGGGGTAGTCTTTCTTATGTTCACCAGGTTGACAAAGCATACTCCCACAGAAAGAGAAGCCCTAGCAATGGTGTATAGTGTAAAGAAATTTCGGCACTATCTACTGGCAAATGATTTTGTCTTCTACACCGACCATCAAGCATTGCTTTATCTTGTGAACCGTCCGTGTACCACAGAAAGAATAACCAGATGGCTCCTCTTGCTACAAGAATTCAACTTCAAAATCGTTGTCCGCAAAGGTGCCCAACACTACATTGCCGATCACATGTCTCGAGTCAAGTCCGAAGAAGAAGCCACTGGAGTAAAAGACGACCTACCAGATGCCACACTATTTCAAATAGATGCTGTTCCAGAGTGGTGTGGAGATATCATTGGATACTTGATGGCAGGAAGACCACCCCCTGACATGAAAGCAGTAGATGCCAGAAAATTGATTCTAAAGGTTGCACCCTATCAACTCATTGCAGGACAACTGTACAAGATGGGCAAGGACCTATTACAAACCTACTCTATCGTCGTCTTTTCCCTTGGGTTAAATCTCTGCTCGTCGTCAAAATTATCACGGGCGATGGCTTGCTATATTTCCACCCAGCCTTCTCTCAGGGATAGTTAATCGTCAGATCTATACGTTATTTCTTTATTCATACTTATCCATGAGACCCTCATTTCCCTAGATAGTTCTCCTTGCCAAATGTCATCATTATAGCCTCTCCACTTGGTGCACCATTTTTACCCCTCTCTTGGGGCACATTAAAAACCACTTGCCCCTTGGCATTATTGCACATTTAGGTGCACCTAGGCCTTAGCACTCAAAACTATCTAGTCAATGCCATTCCGCCCTCACCTAGGACCTTGGCAGTTACTTCTCTTGACCATTTTAATTACGCACATTAACTATTACAAAAGTTGGTCATCTAAGAGAAAATGCCCACCGATCTATCCGAGGTCATGCTATCTCGGCTAGAGCATAACATTCCTTTCCTCTTCAAGCATCAGCGTCCTCGATGATGAAATCTGGGAACCATACAAATAATGTCTCCATGTTTTCAAAGCATGGATAACAGCATACAACTCCAATTCATGAGTTGGCCAATTCCTTTGAGAGAGAGAAAGCTTCTTGCTTTCAAAGGCTACTGGCCTTCCCTCTTGAAGGAGGACTGCTCCTACCGCAATGCCACTTGCATCGGTTTCTAGGAACAACAGTACCTCTCCTTGATGGTAGTCTGGTTTTGCACAGCAGCTCCTGCGAGCTTCCTTCCCCCCCACCGCTAGCTCTACCTCCCCTCCCTAGCCCCCCCCCTCGCCGCGACCACCCCCGCCCCCTGCCTTTCCGCCCTCGCCTCCCGCCCGCCCTCCCCCTCACCCGCCGCCTCTCCATCGCCGCCCTCGCCTCTCCATCTCGCCTCTCCACCTCGCCTCTCCATCGCCGCTCCTCGCCTCTCCATCTCGCCTCTCCACCTCGCCTCTCCATTGCCGCCCCCCTCGCCTCCACTCCCCCCCCCCTTCCCTCGTTTCACCCCACCCCCCCCTCGCTTCACCTCACCCCCCCCCTCTCGCCTCTTCCGCCCAACCCCCTCGCTTCACCCGCCTCCCATTCCGCTCCCAACGCCCCCCTGCGCCTCCGCCCGACCCCCATTCCGCCCCCATTCCGCCCCATTCCGCCCCCCCCGCCTCCATTCCGCTCCCCTCCACCTCCATTCCGCTCCACCCGCCCCCATTCCGCCCCCCCCCGCCTCCATTCCGCTCCCCCGCCCCCCGCTTCACCCCTCTGCCCCCGCCACACCAATCCCGCCCCCCCCCGCCCTTCCACGCCCCCCGCCTCCCCGCACCCCGCACCCTTCACCCCGCCCCGTCCCAACCCCCCCACCCCCTCACTTCGCCTCGCCCGCCCTTCCGCTCCACTTCTCCACCCCGCCTCCACCCTCCGCCTACGCAACCGTTCTCTCCACACCCAGGCGCCACCCTCCCGCTTCGCCCCCCCTTTTTTGGGTGGCAGCCTGTTCCTCATCGGAAGCTTGCAGTTAGTCTTGGCGGTATGGCGGCCCCCTGCCCGGATCCGGAGGCCCAGTCGGACCCTCCCTCTCCAGATGCCTACCGCGTTATCCTGACAGAGCAACAATCATCTCGTGTTCAGGAGGTTGCCATGGACTTTGCCCGTACCTCTGTTTACGGTAGAGTCATTGGACACTCTCCCTCCAGATCAGCCATCAGGGACTGGCTCCAGTCCACTCTCCTGCTAGAGGATGGCCATATTGAGGAGGTGGCCCTTATGGGAAGGGGCATCTTCTGGCTCAAACTCTCCAATGAGAAAGCTGCGAGCAACCTGATTGCCGGTTCCCCCACATCGGTGGATGGAAAGATTATTATGATAGTCCCATGGTACCGTGGATTCAGCGCAGCAGATTTTGATGTTCGGTTCCGTATACCTCGCCACCCAGTGACACTAGTTTTTCCAGGTCTTGCTGCTGAGCTGCGGCCGATTGTCAAGGACTTGGGCTCCCACTTTGGCTGGGTTATGCACGACACTTTCGCCGACGCGGTGACCACGGCAGGAGCCCCCCGAGTCCGTGTGGCTGTGGCAGATCCTGCGACTCTCCCTGCAGTGATCGAGATTGTGACAGATGCCGGCAGCATCACCCAGAGCATGATAGTCATCGGACAACCAGGTCAGTGCCTGAGGTGCCACGGCTTTGGGCACTTGGCGGCTGCTTGTCCACGCTTCGCCAGCTCATCTCGACCCCCTCCGCCCCCGCCCCCGCCCCCCCCCGGACAACCACGTCAGGAGGAGCCGAGGCAGTCGAAGCCCGGTCCAGAGTTAGTGGGTGGTTGGACCGAGGTTAGAAGGAAAAGAGGAAAGAACAAGAAGATTTCGGATAAAGGCAAGGAGGCAGAGGTTACCCTTCCTGCAGCAGCACCCCAGAGACCTGACAGGCAGCCGCCCCAGGGACCTGGGAGAGCTTCTTCTTCGACGGCAGCCCGCCCTTCACAGCCTCAGATCCCCCTCCCTCCCGCTCCCCCGCCCCTTTCCCCTCAGTCCCAGCCCCTCCCCCAGTTTCCCCTCCCTTCGCCCGACCCGCAGCTTCAGCCCCCGTCTCTTCTTCCTCAGTCTCCTCCTCCTCCCTCTCAGCCCCAGTTCCAGATGCATCCCCATCCCCCCCCTCCCTCCGTTCCCCTCGACTCTCCTACAGAGTTAGCTGCACCTTCGGCTTCTCAGCCGAGGGCAGCCCCCGCTCCGCCGTCTCCTCCACCTTCTCCGCCAGTCGCCTCCGTGGAGTCCGAGTCGCCTACCCCTCAGCCTCCTCCCCCTCCCCCCCCGCTGGCAGGACACCCGGAGTCTACACCACCACTGGAGCAGGCTTCCCTGGCCGCTAGCCCCTCAGTGGAAGACTCTGATGGGTCTCAGCTTCAGGAGAGAGCTTCTTCGAGACTTTTACAGATCTGGCCCCTGGGACTACTTGGATGTGGCCGACCTTGGGACCTTCCCGGCTTGTCGCGACATCAGTATCTTCCTGCTCCGCAAAGGGGCGGATGGGAGGATTGTTGCCTTGGCCCCTAGGGATGGCCCTAGCTTCGCCTTCACGTTCCTCAGCGATGGCACCGAGACCTGGACAGACGACTCGGTTTGGGAGGCTCTCAGAGAGCAGACACACGCCCAGGTCTGCTCCTGGATAGGCCCGTCCGGTGGGCAGCTTCTCGAGACTCAGTGGTCCGAGGGCGATGTGCGCCTGCGGTGGCGTTGCGCCGCCAAACGCTTCCGACTGATTGTGATCCTCAGACCTCCCCTGTCATGGCCTCTCCCCCAGGATGTCAGAGCGTGGTCCCATCAGAAACTCCGAACCTTCTATGGGATGACCACTTCAGAGATCTCGAGCTGGCTCGAGAAAGCATTTGTTCATGGCACCAAAGGCCTCTCGCCTTTGCTGAAGGTGTTGAAGAATGGGTAGGACGACCCCGTCTCCCCCTCCAAAACTTCTCATAAGCGGCAGCGCCTCCATGCCGACATATCTGATTCTTCATCGACTTCGACCGCGAGCAGACAGTTGTTCGCAGCCCCCCATCCCTCTCCATGAGCCTACACCTCGTATCCTGGAATGTGAACGGGTTTCACTCTTCTGGCACCCGTGGTCCCAGGAAGCTCATTTTGCGACAGGAACTTCAGCCTGCAGTGATTGGTCGTTTGGATGTACTTCTGCTCCAGGAGCACAAGCTCTCTGCGGCTCATTCCCGTAGCTGTGGGAAGGTTCTCCCTGGACGTTCCTACACTTACTGGGAGCCCTCGATCGGCGCACAGGGGAGGAGTGGGGGTGTCTGTACCTCCGTGTGCGAGCAGTTAGCCCAGGGAGTTTTCGGTCATGACACGTTGATCCCAGGCCGAGCCCTTTGGGTAGGCCTGGATTTGGAGGGATCCAAAATTGGAATCCTCAACATTTATGCTCCTACAAACCTCCGATGCAGAGCCACCTTCTGGAGGAACTTGAAGCTGCTGGTTCATAATCTGTTGTAAAGCATCCTCTAATATCGAAATCCTACCAATCAAAGTAGGTGCTGCATGATGTGACATCTGTTGTGTAGACTGTACTCTAGACTCACTAGGATTCGCCCTAGAATTCTGCCCTTCTGCCTCCATAGTTTCAAAATGGAAGATGGGGTTTGGTTTTTTTTTTTTTTTTTTTAAATTAAACCCAAATAACCAATATATACACCCTTCACTGCTGTTCTGCTTTCCGGTTTTTTTTCTTCTTTATCCTGCACACTAAACTCCCAAACAATCCATACTTTGGACGTTCCTTTTCGCAGTGCAGGAATAACAGGACTATATATAAAGCTGTAAAAGCTGTATCGAAAAAATGCTCCCTGATTGTCTTCGAAGGATGTTCGCAACGATCCCGACTGCTCGGCCACATGCTCCAGCAAGCGTTCATGCTCCAGCTATTCGCAGGTGCAGCTCAACTCGGCTCTTAGGTACAGCTAGGCTCCAGCAACGAGCTCAGCGCGTGGTAGTTGTAGGTGGGCTCATTAACCATAACAAGATTTTCACACCTCCCTTCTCCGTCGATCCTCGTCCAACTGCGCTCCAATTTCAATTTAGAAAAACTCGCCTGGTTTTCTTTCCCGTCGACTGCCGAACCACCCCGCTATTCCAAACTCAGCCGTTCGTTGGCCACGGTAGCCAACCTGCGCTGCGTCCCTTTCGCTTCATAGGCCACTTTGGATCTCCCTCGACGCCGGTCTATTTATGCAGCCTTTAGAATCTAACTTCACCGCCTACGTGTCCGTTCTTATGCTCTACGACCTGCTGGTGTAGGTCCGCGTCAATCAGTCTGACGCTCACGTCCCTTGATCTCTCCACCAACTGTCCGTCACAAACCGACGGGTTCTACCCTTACCTCAGCTCTGATACCAAAATATTACAAACCTACTCTATCGTCGTCTTTTCCCTTGGGTTAAATCTCTGCTCGTCGTCAAAATTATCACGGGCGATGGCTTGCTATATTTCCACCCAACCTTCTCTCAGGGATAGTTAATCGTCAGATCTATACGTTATTTTTTTATTCATACTTATCCATGAGACCCTCATTTCCCTAGATAGTTCTCCTTGCCAAATGTCATCATTATAGCCTCTCCACTTGGTGCACCATTTTTACCCCTCTCTTGGGGCACATTAAAAACCACTTGCCCCTTGGCATTATTGCACATTTAGGTGCACCTAGGCCTTAGCACTCAGAACTATCTAGTCAATGCCATTCCGCCCTCACCTAGGACCTTGGCAGTTACTTCTCTTGACCATTTTAATTACGCACATTAACTATTACAAAAGTTGGTCATCTAAGAGAAAATGCCCACCGATCTATCCGAGGTCATGCTATCTCGGCTAGAGCATAACAGGACCAGATATTAAGAAGATGTGTAATGCCTCATGAGATCCTGCCAATCCTAAGTGAAGTCCATGAAGGCATTGCAGGAGGACACTTCCAAGGGAAAACCACAGCAAGAAAAGTTCTCCTCGCAGGCTACTGGTAGCCAACACTGTGGGCAGATGCCTATGAATATGTAAAAGGCTGTCATGTATGCCAACGGACTATTAAACCACAACACAAAGACTTCAATCCCCTAACACCAATTGTTGCACAACAACCATTTGAAAAATGGGGGATTGACTATCTGGGTCCCATACATCCAACAGCAAAAGGAACACAGGCACGCTACATCATTGTGGCCACTGATTACTTTACAAAATGGGCTAAAGCTAAAGCAGTCAGAAAGGCAGATGCCAGAAGCACAACAAGATTCTTATACGAAAATGTGATCACCCGATTCGGGTGCCCCATTGAAATTGTGTCGGATAGAGGCACACATTTTGTCAATGAGGTAATCCAAGAACTCTTGTCTGGCTTCATGGTAATCCATAGAAAAAGCACACCCTACTATCCCCAAGGGAATGGACTCGCAGAATCCACCAACAAAATCATATGCATTATCCTCACTAAGGTAGTAGAACCACAGCGTTCTGATTGGGCAGAGAAACTGAATGTAGCCTTATGGACATACAGAACCACATTCAAGGTCAGTACAAGGAACACACCTTTTCAATTGGTGTACGGCCTTAAAGCTGTGGTCCCACTCGAATTTGTAATACCAAGTCTACGCATTGCAGTACAGGAACGCATGGGTGACCATGAATCCTTAAAAGAAAGGCTCTATCAGTTGGAAAAGCATACAGAGACAAGACTAGTCGCCTACCATGCCATGACAACAAAAAAACGCAGAAGAAAGGCATGATTTGATAGAAATCTGAAAGCTGAAGACATCAAGGAAGGTGACTTAGTCCTGTTATACAATGCCAAAGTACACAAGGGGAAACTGAAGTATCTAGGTCAAGGACCATACCGAGTACGAAAGATGAATCCCATCGGAGCTGTGCTACTTCAAACATTGGATGGAGTCCAATTCAACACAACAATAAACGGGAGCCGACTGAAGCGCTACTACATCAACACGCAAGCCATCCCCGACAAAAATGAAGATTTGGGAAACCAAGTCTTCCTTAGTTAGGATTAAATTGTATCACAAGCACTCACTCGCATATGCACGTTTTTGCACATATAGTTTGCACTAGATTGTTACACGCACACTCACTATATATGCACGTTTTTTGCACATTAGGGATGTTTAAGTCTTAGTTTCCCTATCAAATCCCACAAATAAGCATATAGTTAGACACATCACATGCACTCACATGATTTTGCATAGGCACTTAATAGATTGCATAAAAAATAGTATCACACACTTTCATTCCATACTCTCAAAGCCTATAATGAATTCACAAGCAGTACACGAAGCTATGCCAAAACTCAAGATGAATTAGCAAAAGAGTCTGCAGCCTCCGCAACGAGACCCCCGCCAAACATCACAGCCATCTCCTATATGCAAAAATATCAAACTTGCATACTAATTATCTACAAGCTCAATGATACGGGTGCAATCGCATCCAACATGTATGCAAGATAGCAAGAAATGCCAGCCTCAACAACGAGACCCCCGCTAAACATCACAGCTGTCTCCTATATGCAAAAATATCAGACTTGCATACTAATTATCTACAAGCTCAATGCTACGGGTGCAATCACATCCAACATGTATGCAAGATAGCAAGAAATGCCATCCCCAACAACGAGACCCCCGCCAAACCTCTTCCCAAGAAGATTTGATGGCAGAGTCCGCAACCACAGCAACAAGATCCCCTCTGACATTCACAGTCATCTACCCCTCCTTAAGAGGAGATAAGCTTCTTGACTATAGACTACAAATTGTATGGTGCAAAAGCATTACAGCAGGAACGACTCGCATGCCACAAGCTAAACAGCCACTGGATTACGCACATGGCATCCCAACTCTAAAATCAAAATAAGCCATAACCCAAGGACGGGTAATAAAATGGATCCGGGAGTATGTTGACTCTATGCCAACATGAACTTATGTGGAAAGAGAATGTGATACAACTTTGTGTTACAACATTGTGTTACAACTTTATGATACAACTTTGTGTTACAACTTTGAGATACAACTTTGTGTAACAGCTTTGTGTTACAACTTTGTGTTACAACTTTGTGATACAACTTTGTGTTACAACTTCTACATGTAGAGAGAGAATGTGTTACAACTTTGTGTTACAACTTTGTGATACAACTTTGTGTTACAACTTTGTGATACGACTTTGTGTTACGACTTTGTGTTACATGCAAAGAGAGAAGCTCTCCAACTTGTATAAATACCCCATAATGGAATGAAGCCCACACTCTTTGGGGCATTGTGTTGAGTCGACTTTGGTATTCCAAGCATTTGTCTCAAGTGTCCATGCTTCCTTGCACTCCACGTCCAAAAGCATGTCCTAACCTTGCAACTCCTCCTCCTCTCTCCTCCAACCTTGCAACCCATCCTCTCCCCCTCCTCCTCCCTCCTCCTCCTCTTTCCTCCTCCTCCCTCCTCCATCTCCTCCTCCCTCCTCCTCCTTCTCCTCCCTCCTCTCTCTTCTTTCTCCCATGCTCTTACATCTTCTTTCTCTCCCACTCCTATGCTCCCCCTAAACCCTTTGTTACTCAACCCTTAAACTCCATGATCTACGAGGGAGACGAGTTCTCCACCATGTACTCTAACCATGAACCTTGGGTCCTTCTTCTAACCCTGCAACCTCTTTCTAAACCCTGGAACTCCTTCTAAACCCTAGAACCTCCTTCTAACTCTGGATCCTCCTTCTAAATCTTGGAACTCCTTCTAAACTCTGGAACCTCCTTCTGAATCCTAGAACCTCCTTCTGAACCTACACCCCCCCTGTGTCTGCATCACTGTCTCAAGCTCGTCAATGTAGAGGCCAAACAAGGTAGGCGACAAAGGACACCCTTGTTTGATCCCAATGGTACTCATGATCTCGTCTGTCCACCCGGATCCTGCCCGAACTCTGCCAGAAACTCTCTCGTAAAGTGCCATGATACCCCAAATAATCTCCTGGTCATAACCCAAGTCCTGTAGGCGCCGTATGAGGCGGGCTCTCGGGACCGTGTCAAATGCCTTACGAAAATCCACAAAGCAACAATAAACCCTCTACTTCCATGACCTCGCCTCCTCGATGAACACTCTGCAAGTCTGCTAACCTCGGAGTCAAGTACTGATGCATAAATCTTGGATATGACATGTCCAATCATAATGGTCATGTAGTTCTCCGGACTCATGGGATCCCCTGCCTTGTGGATGGGTGAGATAGTGTTAATGGTCCAAGTGTGTGGAAATCCCAAACAAACCGCTTCATTAAAAAGCTTTGCTAAGATCGGGGCTAGGAGGTTAATCCCATATGCAATGAACTCAGTGCATAGTCCCTTATGATCCTTCGCTCGGCCATTATGAAGTTTCATTACAGCATCATTTACTTCTCCTCTAGTGAAGAGGGTGCAGGATGTGGGACGAGGCATGTGTGAGAGGCTAGGAACTGGCTGATTTGGGATGTCATAAAGTGTGCGTGCATAATCAAACCAGATCTGGGTGTCAGTGAGTGGCGAAGGGGACCGTCCTTCTAGAAATCTCCGCCAGAAGTCCTTAAAGTTGTTACTAAACAAAATGTTCAGTAGCTCCTTCTCGTTTCGACGAACGAAGTCTAGTTTCTTCCTCCGTACCAATCTACGGTATTCACGTAGCGTATCTGGTGCGCTCGGAAGACTATTTTTTGTTTCGAATCTGAGTTGATGGCGTAAGGCCTTACACTCATCATCGTACCAACTATTACAGGGTACGGTTCTAGGGGGTGGTGGGCGGGTGGAGCGTGTGGTGTGGGAAAAAGCGTGAATGGCAACCTCGTGTAGTGAGCGGGTAACAAGGGCAGCACGATCCTCTAAAAGGGGTATGAAGTCAATCATAGTTACCAGCCGAAACGGAAACGGAAGAAACGGAAACGAAAGAAACGGAAGAAACGGAGTTTCCGGGCCCCGCCGAAACGGAAACGGAAGAAACGGCAATATGATACAATTTATGTATAAAATTTTATTTTTTATACATAATATAATTATCAATAGAGTGCAATTTGCAAATCATACATAATACAATTATCTATACTTGAAGCTTCAGCCTTCAAGCATCAATGCATCATTCATACTTCTTGGAGCCAGTGCCTGCTTTATAACTATCTAGGAGGGAGACATGGACCCAATAAGCATCTCTCAGCATTGAGGAGGATGGAGAGGTGAGAAGGAGGATGGAGATGGAGAGGTAGAAGGAGGATGGAGAGCTCAAAGGTAAAAGAGGATGGAGAGGTGGAAGGAGCCTGGAGGATCAGAGCCTAGAGGTAGAAGTGAAGGAGGATGGAGAGGTTACAGGTAAGATTAAAGAGAGGATGGAGAGAAGAAGGATGGAGGGATGGAGAGCAGGCTACCAAGCTGCAGCTTTTGCAGGATGGAGAAGATGGAGCAAAGGATGAAGAGGATGGAGAGAGAAGGATGGAGGTCCGAGGAAAACGGGATGGAGAGTCCAAGAGCAAAGGATGGAGGGATGGAGAGAGCTTAGAGAAGGTGCAGAGAGCAGCAAGGATGCACAGGAGGAGTGCGATCGGCGGGAGGCGGCGAAAAATGGAGCCAGGCGGCGAAATCATGACTTTTGGGATTTAGGGCAAAAACAGGTTTTACGAAACGGCGTTTCTTCAAGAAACGCCGTTTCCGTTTCGCCGTTTCCGTTTCCAGCCACGAAACGGCCGTTTCATGCAACTATGAAGTCAATATAAGTGAGAAGTATGTACAAACGGCCAGAGTAAGAAGGTGAGTGATCCCGATCAAAGTGTATATCGTGGTAGGTGGAGTAAGCACTGAATGGGGTGGAAGGTGCTGTGTGAAGGGAGGTGGAGATGCGAAAGAAAAGGTATGTATGATCAGCCCTTGGGGGGAGAGGTGCTACAGTGAAGTTAGTAATGCGAGATGTGAAGATAGGGGATCCCATGATGTAATCAACACTGGAGCCCCCCCCATGTGGAAAGCATGTGAAACCACCTGAAGCGGGCCATCTATCAAGACCATTATAGATAATGAGATCATGTATCCTGCCTAGGTCTAATAGGGCCTGCCCATAGGATGAGAATGGACCTCGCCTGTCAGCCGAAACCCGTAGCATACCTGCCTTCTCAAGGTCAACATCTGCCAGTAGAGCATGAAAAGGGAGAGGGCAAGAGCATTGATAAAACTAAGGAAATGGGGAGGGGAGGGAGAGGTAGCAATGCTGAGGGAGACAAGGCCTTCCTTGTTCCGATGGCACAGACGCCAAGGCACGCACTGCGGCACCATTGGAGAATAGCTTTACCCCCCTTCCCATTTGATAAAATTATATAAATCTAGGTCCCTCATAGAGTCTATAAGATCTACATAGTCTAGTGGTAGAGCTCCATGGACCTAATAGGAATGGATGTGGGTTCGATTCTTGCCTTGCCATTTCCACACATGCCCACTTTTAGCAAAATCTTTGTCAACCTTACATAGGTTTATAGCATTGGTATGGGCTTGATGTGGGAGGAAATGGACATCGTGTCCTGTCCCTCTTAAGATATGCCAAAATCTTCCTTGTATAGAGGAATATGTTGCATGTTCCCAAAGGGTGTGTTACTCTCCACCAATGTCTACTAGAGTAGACAGAACCACTTCTCCCATGGTAACCAATCTTACTCCAAGTAAAGCGAGCAGAAGCAGAAGATGAAGAAGAAGTAGAATAAAAGAAGAAGAAAGAAAGAAAGAAAGATAGTTTATTAAAGACTTTGCAAGACTGAAGGCTCTATGAGAATAAAAGAACTTGATACAATGAATTGAACGGGTGGAGCCTCTAAGTGAGGCTCTGAAGCCCATGGAGATGATGGAAAACTGTGGTATGGCATCACTACGCTAATCCTCTGGATGCTAAAGGAGGGCTAGGGTCCTTAGGGGAGCCTAGTGGTGTACAAGGCTGTGGTGGCGTAAAACCTATGATAGGGCACTAGTGACGATCAGTGTGTGTGGTCCACTATGGCTTCCTGCTGTGGCATTGCGTTGGACACGTGCCACTCTCACTGCCATCGGACGTGCCTTTAATCTCGTGAACATCAAGGGAAGGTCCCCAGGTCTTCATCTGTGCCTCAACCCATTGGCAAGCTATCATGTCTTCGCGAGTCTGGCTATTCACCCTTATTTCGCCTAGATTTCTTGGGTAAAAGCTCCGTGTGGCAGACAGCCTCATGAATCAAAGAGGCCAAGCACTCTGATCTGGGTAACCGCAAAGAAGAAGAAGAAGAAGAAGAAGAAGAAGAGGAGGCAGCAAAATCTATCTGCAAATTCCCCAACCTAGGGTAGCTAGATGAGGAATTAGAATTGACCATTTATGATTTGGGTTTAATAGATATCATTCCCATGTCTCAGCTTCATAATTCCACTCTGTTATTTTACATAATATCGTGCAGCACAAGATCCTGACCTTGGGATGGAGACAATAGTAGGTACTAAACCCCCACAAACTAGGAAGCAAAAGAAAGACTTGCCCAAGGAGTTGCTTCCACTTGATTAGCTAGTCAGTGAGGCAATGGCTAAGTCTTCAAAAGAAAAAAGAGGTCTAATCCACAAAACACGACATACATTAGCTCCCCACTTGTAAATTGGGGATCAAGCCAAGAGATGTATTTGACATCACATGGCCGTTGGGAGCCACCATATGAGGAGGACAAGGGTAGAACTCAGAAGTTGGCAAGGGAAATCAGCAGTAGTTCGGCTAGTCCTAGACCTAGTCAGGTTTTTAGGGCAGACCAGTTGGCCAATATCGAAGGGCTTGTGCCCTTTAAAAAAACCCCACCGGGATGGTCTTTGGCAGTCTGCAATGTGCAAACAAACAGCCTTGTTGGAGAGGCAGTGATCTATGGCATTCCACTGTGCATACCAACAGACTCTCGAGGGAAAACTGGGAGTGCATAGAGAGTAAGAGTTGTAAGAGCTCTACCTTGAGCAGATACTGAAGCCTACTAAGAGTTCCACAATAGAAGGTGCAGCATAAAATGTCCATATGGTGCCATACCTGGCTTGTGTTTGCAGTAGGTAGGAGATGCTGTTGGGAGGAGTCTTGTACTTCATCACATATCTATACATGTTATTTTGAATGGCCTTCTGTCGGTGTTATCTTCATATCTGTAAAGTGTTCTAGATCTACTTGAGTGCAGCAAGGGTATACACCGTCAGGACAAGTTTTGTACTTGAATTCTATATTCTACATGTTCTCTTGGTTGTACTTCTGTCAAGGTTATCATTAGATCTGTAAGGTCTCTATCTCTTCTGTGCACACACATGAAGCGAGATAGGTGGGTGTAGTATCTTGGCAATTATCTTTTGTGCGTGCGAAGGTGTGCCAAATGATCGGGTCGATAAGAGGGGATGTGGATATACGAAAGGGGAGTGGCAGAGGAGGCAGAGGCAGAAGAAGCCTCATGGTGGAGACCAATAGGAGCTGAAATATCCTCTACTCAACCTATGTCTCTTCTCTTTCACCTATATCTCTTCTCTTTCACGAATCTCTTATTGTCCCTGCAATGTTTGCGCAATGTCCCTTCTTCCGGCCTTTCACTCGCCAACCTATGAGTTGTTGCGGGGGTCATGGTCTATAGGGGCAAGGATTACGTTTGCTTAGGCTACATGGACCACCACTATCTAATTGTTGTCACAACTTGCATAGCATAAGGAGGAGGACTAAATCTCAGCACCTTACCATTTGGCATCGGCACGTGTGCCGCTTGGTCTTTGAAATGATATCTCTAGGGGGGTGTTGAGGTGCAAAACCACAAGTCCTAATCTTCAGTACTCGCTTTGTGCCACTCATTCTTTGACATGATATCTTTGGCGTGGTATTGAGGTCCAAAACCAGTACTCTAACCTTCACTACCCAAACCTCCATGAGACATGACGTGGAAACCATGCTTAATTATATAACCAAGGAACAGTTCCATGGTACTCCTAGTGGTACTCCTAGGCACTAAAGGGTCACCAAAACGTGTGTGTCACATGCACCCCTGCACTTGGGTGCAAAGTGACACATTGGCTACATCGACAAGTGTGTAACAATTCCCTAATAGGAGATTTTGTCGTATGTTGTGACCCCTTTGTGAGCCCTTGTCCAGGGACAGTCAGGCACAAGCTACATAAGTCAGTCTCTCAGCCTTAGGTCAAGTTGGAAGATCAGTCCTTGTTCACTAGTACCCACTGGAGAACCATAGGGTAGTGTTTCCGTCTTAGGTTTAGGGATAGGTTTAGGTCCAACCTAGGACAAGAGCCCTTCTAGGCCCCCTCAGGGCTGGAACAAGAGAAGAGAACGGTAGGGGAAGGGCTGCCTTTATAGGCTACCCTGCATCCTGTTAGAATTATTATTATAATTTAGCAGTGACCAATGTAATGTAATAAGTAGGTTAGGGACACTTTTCCCTCCTTTAGAGGTTTTTCCCCCTAACCACAGTTAGTTCACTAACTACGGTTAGTGAAGGATAAGGTTTTGTCACTTAGACAAAACCCATCCCACTTCTTGTATTAGTCACTTCATCTATTGCAACGTTACGTTCAACTCTTTTGCTCCCTCACTCTCCCTTTATCTAACATTTGGTATCAGAGCAGCAAGACCCTGCTCCTAGTTCCCTGCCCTGCTCCCTGCTCCTTGCTCTCCCTACTCCAAGCTCCCTGCTCGCAGATCCCGTCCCTACAAGCGTACTATCCTGCGCCGTACAACGTACGGACTTCTGTACTGCAGCTCATCGTCCGTACGCTCCTTTTCGTACAAGTCGTACGGAATGTTCCGTACAACCGTACATTCGCAGCTAGTCTGTACATCCGCCGTACATGCGCCGTACTACCTGTTCCATACAGATCTGTGCCGATTGTCCGCACAAGGAGGACCATACGTCCGTACACAGGAATCCGTACATCCGTACATTTCGTCCGTACACAGGAATCCGTACACAGTCGTCCGTACACTGGCATCCGTACACTGTCGACCGTATAGCTTTTCGTGTAGTTGTCTGTATACTTTTGTTCCCGACTTCAAGGTGCTTCTTTGAGGTTGCAGCTCCATACTACAAGTACATTTTGGGGCTCTTTTCTTTGCATATGCACACAGGTGCATTTGTGCAGTGAGCCATTGTTTTGGATGCAATTTCTGGCAAGAAATTGGGGCTTTCGCAATTACACTGCAATTTTGCAGTGAAATTTGGGGCTTTTGCAGGCAGAGTTCAATTTGTGCAACATTTGGGGCTTTCAGATCATTTGCCCTCTTTTGTATGCAATTTCCCACAAGAAATTGGGGCTTTTGCATTTGGGTTGCAATTTTGCAGGTAAAAGGGCATTTTGGAAGTTTGCAAACAGTTTTGGACTCAGTACGAATCAAATTGCAGACTTTTGCCACTTTCTGCAGATTCTATTTGCAGATTTTTGGGGCATTGAGCAGAGCAGTGTGGTGCAATTTGAGCCTTTGACACGCTGTGACAGTATTTGTCACTGTGGGCATATTATTCTTTGCAGATTTTACTTGTGCATTTTATATCCCAGGAAGGGATTTCACCTGGTCCCTCTGCTGTATTTTTCCTGAAATTATTTGGTGAAAATGGCTCATAACAACTCAAATGAGGTGTTTGGGGTTCTCACACAGGAGGATAAGTTGGATGGCACCAACTACTCCTTGTGGAGTTTCATGGTTCGCAATATCTTCATTGGCAAAAATCTTTGGGATTATGTCAATGGAGATGAAGAAAGACCAGATACAAAGCCTATACCTGTCACTCCTACAGCTGGAGGCAAGGGTAGAGGTACAAATACAGCACACGTGATTGGACCAGCCACTCCAGGAGCTCCCACAGCAAAGCTAAAAAGATGGGACTCTAGAGATGCACAAGCTCTTTCAGTAATTTCTCTTTCTGTCAAGAGGTTCATTATACCTCATATTCGGTCATGCAAGAATTCTATGGCAGTTTTGGTAATACTTGAGAGTATGTTTGCAGCAAGGAACGATGCCAGGGTTTCCTTTCTAAAGCGAGAACTTTCCCATACACATATGGAGGAGAAAGATTCCATGAATTCTCACCTCACAAAGCTTCAGGATCTCAGGGAACAATTGCTTAACATTGATGAAGTCATTCCGGATTCAAAGACGATCTCCACCACTCTGAACTCTCTTCCTGAGTCCTATCTCGGTTTCCACACCTCGCTGAATTTGTCATTAAGGGGGGGCAGCAATCCTCTCTCCTTTCACAAGTTGGTAGGACTTCTGTTGCAAGAGGAACAAACACGTAGAAATATGGCAACCCGGGCTGGCGAGCATGCTATGCTCTCTAAATTCAAGCCCAAGGGTAAAGGGCAGCAAAAGCCACATGCCCATCAGCCCACACATCAGCATAAAGCTGATTCTGGACAGCCTTCTTATAAGGCACAGGGTGATACAAACAAGCAGAAAAAGAAGGGCATCTGTCATTATTGCAAGAAGCCAGGTCATTATATTGGAGAGTGCAGGAAGCGCATAGCCAAAGAAAAGAAAAGGGATTCCGGTATGGCTGTATCAGATGCATCAAGTCCACATTGCCATGATGGAGGAGATGTTGCAGCCAACTTGGTTGAAGAACACTATGCCTTTTTGTCTTGCACTTCAGATTTTTCAGCGGATAGTTCAGATACTACAGCCACTAATCATGATGACCCATATGCTTTTTTGACTTGCAGTTACGATCCTTCAAAGGATGAATGCTCTTTCAGTGTTTATGAGACACTACATACTTGGTATTTTGATAGTGGTGCTTCAAAGCACATCACTTCCAGGAAAAAACTGTTTGTAACTCTGCATTCTTCACCCACCAAGAAGAAGGTAACCTGTGCAAATAATTCTTCTTATTCAGTGTGTGGAGTGGGAGACATTATTCTCACATCCACTGATGGCACAGATTTCAGAATTTCAGATGTACTCTCTGTGCCAAGTATAAAAAAGAATTTGCTTTCAGTGTCCTCACTCAATAGAGGAGGATTTCAGCTTGTTTTTTATGATGACAAGTGTGCAGTCAGAGACAAAGAAAATGAATATGCTTTGAGGTTGTCTGGCACTTTGTATCGGGGTCTTTTTCAGCTTGATCTATATGAAACAAGATCCCATCTTGCATTATCAATTAGCACTCCCACTGCTGCGATGCAGAATGCGGAGTTATGGCATGCCAGGTATGGGCACATGAACTATGGCAGCTTAATGACACTTCAGAGGCATGATATGGTTGATGCATTGCCTCCCTTGGAGTCGCCTCCTCCTCATGCATGTCAAGGCTGCATTCTTGGCAAAATGCATAGACTTCCCTTCAAAAAGGATGGTGCAGTGAAAGCTACACGGAAATTACAGCTTATTCACAGTGATGTCTACGGTCCCATGAGGACACCTACCTTTGGGGGTTATCTCTATTTTGTTACATTCATAGATGACTTTACCAACTACACTTGGGTCTATGGTCTCAAGGCAAAATCAGAAGTGTTTATGCATTTCAAACACTTTGTGGCTATGGTTGAGAATGAGATAGGACTCAAGGTGCAGACACTTCGAACAGATCGAGGGGGGGAGTATATGTCTCATGAATTTGAGACATTTTTGAAAGACAAAGGCATCATGCATGAGCTTACAGTGAGGCTTACACCTCAACAGAATGGCAAAGCTGAGCGAAAGAATCGCACCGCCATGGAAATGGATAGATGCATGCTCACAAGTAAGAAGCTGCCTCACAGGTTTTGGCTAGAAGGCCTCATGTGTGCCAACTATATTTTAAATCGGGCTCCTACAAAGGCTTTGAAGACAATCACTCCCTATGAGGCATGGCATGGGAGAAAGCCTTCAGTGGACCATTTCAGAGTTTTTGGTTGTGTTGCATATGCCCGCGTGCCGCGTGCCTATGGAGTTCAGACACAAGTTGTCAGATAAGGCACTCAAATGCATTTTTATGGGATATAGTTCACAAAGCAAAGGCTATCGTCCCTACAATCCTGCTACACGCGCAAGATTTTTGTTAGTAGAGATGTTATATTCTCTGAAAATTCTGCACATACACAAGCTGAATTTCATATTCCAACCTCTTCAGATGATGTGTTTGAGGGGATGCTTCCTATAGCATTTGGTTCCCCCGCTAAAACTCAGAATTTACAGCAACCTCCGCCAAATCCACATGTACAAATTCAGCCCCCAGCTGAATTAGTGCAACCTTAGGGTGTGGATGAAGTTGTCAGGCAAGAACTTCAAGAGATACACGTAGCCAAAACAGTCCCACATTGGTTGCTTCAGACTCTCAGGGAGAGTAAGCTTGAAGCTCCATTGCCTGGCAGGACTCGTAGTGCAGTAAGACACATGGGGGGGGGGCTCTTTCAGTTGAATCAGCTTATGCAGGTACTCTTCTTAATGAGGAGGAGCCTGAGACATTTGAAGAAGCAAAGGATAATGTGCATTGGATGAATGCCATGCATGATGAATTGCAGTCCATTCATAAAAATCAGACTTGGGATGTCGTGGATTTGCGATTGCGAGACCAGATCCAGCCAATGCAGGACAACAGATAGTACCAACTGTGGATGGGATTCTCGTGTGGACAAGGTAAGAATGCCATAGGTACACGTTGGGTTGTCAAAGTCAAAAGAAAGCCAAATGGGTCCATTGATCGGTACAAGGCAAGGCTGGTTGCAAAAGGATATGCTCAAAAAAAGGGCATAGATTATGAGGAGACTTTTGCTCCTACCAGAATGACCATCATCAGGTCAGTTATAGCAATGGTTGCAAATTTTGAATGGAATGTTCATCAGTTGGACATTAAAACAGCTTTCCTTAATGGAGACTTGTTGGAAGAGGTTTATGTCAAACAACCTCCGGGCTTTGAAATTTCAAGAAATACACATCAGGTATGCAAGCTGAATAAAGCTTTGTATGGGCTGAAACAAGCCCCATGTGCATGGTATGCCAAAATTGATGCCTTTCTCACCAGCAAGGGACTGCACAATAGTCCAACTGAGAGCACCCTCTACATCAAGAAGGATGGGGGGGATATTTTGGTCATCATTCTTTATGTAGATGACATGCTGCTCACCGGATCAAATGAGGAAGTGATTGGAGATTTCAAGGCCCAATTGAAAGCTACATTTGATATGTCAGACTTTGGCTTGTTACATTTCTTTTTGGGGATCCAGTTTATTCAAGAGAAATGTGGCATTGTTATGTCTCAATCCAAGTATGTTCAAAAGCTCTTGGACAAATTCAACATGCATGATTGCAAGCCTATGTCCACTCCCATGGAGCCGGGGCTGAAGCTTACAATGCATGATGCAGGTGAATCAATTGATGTCACACTCTATAGTCAAGCTATTGGATGCCTCATTTATCTCTGCAATACACGACCTGATATTCAGTTTTCAGTTTCTCAGGTGAGCAAGTATATGCACAGCCCAAAGATTATGCATTGGCAGGCTGTAAAACGCATCTTCCGTTACTTGCAAGGTACAAAGTCTTTTGGCTTGATGTTTCCCAGGGGGGGTGACTTGCAGATGCATGCTTACAGTGACTCAGATTGGGCTGGAGACTATGATACTAGGCAGTCCACCAGTGGGAATTGTTTCTTTCTAGGACATGCTTGCATTTCTTGGTTGAGCAAGAAACAGTCTACAGTGGCTACCTCCTCATGTGAAGCTGAGTACAGGGTAGCTTTCACAGAGACAGTTAAATGTGTTTGGCTGCGTCGTTTATTTGCTGATCTTCATCTTTTATTGGAGGGTCCTTCTCCGATTCTCACTGATAGTCAGAGTGCTATAGCAGTGGCAAAGAATCTTGTGTTTCATGCTCGCACGAAGCACATTGAGATTCACTATCACTATGTCAGAGAGAAGTTGCATGCAGGAGAGATCAGTATGATCTATGTGTCAACACATGACAATGTTGCAAACATCTTCACCAAAGCACTTCCACGTGCAAAGTTTGAGGCATTTCGCAGTGCCCTGAACTTATCTCCTTTTGGTGATTGATCATTTCCTTGTACATGACATTGGCACTGCAGGGGGGTGTTAGAATTATTGTTATAATTTAGCAGTGACCAATGTAATGCAATAAGCAGGTTAGGGGCACTTTTCCCTCCTTTTGAGGTTTTTCCCCCTAACCACAATAAGTTCACTAACTACGGTTAGTGAAGGATAAGGTTTTGTCACTTAGACAAAACCCATTCCACTTCTTGTATTAGTCACTTCATCTATTGCAACGTTATGTTCAGCTCTTTTGCTCCCTCACTCTCCCTTTATCTAACACACCCCTCCCTAGGCTGCCATTTTCCGGGGCCTAGGGCTGGCATTTATGGGGCCTAGGGCTGCCTTTATGGGGCCAAGGGACCAGCCAACCAGCCCCAAAAGCCCTATATATAGGGGGCCTCCAGGCCCTCTTTCCTCGTTCAATTCTCCCAGCACTTCAGCCTCCGATAGCTCCTCCTCAGCCTCCTCTGAACAGCTTGACACTCACCCCCAGTGGCCCTCTGACCCCCCCTGGTCGCCATCTGGGAGGATATCATCTACACACTACACTCCACCTGGGAGTGTGGGACTCCAAGCTCTAGGGCAACTATCGAGAGGCGTGCTCAATTATGCAAGGCTTGGTTTGCAGGAGTTTTCTATATCTTCACTCGCAAGGGATTCGCTGGTTGTATAGTCCCCCTACCAAGAGCCTTTTCTGTTTTTTTCCATACGCAGCACCTTCAGGGCTGTTGTTTTGTATGAAGTCTTGCAAGCATTAATAGAAGGTTCCTTTCTTTGCCCAAAAAAAAAAAAAGGGGGTGGGCGAGGAGGGAGGGAGGGGGCTGGCGGGAGGGAGGGAGGGGGCTGGCGAAGAGAGAGAGAGAGAGAGAGAGAGAGAGGTGTATTAACGTCTTAAAGAGGCCTCAAGAGCCTATGAGACAACATACAGAATCAAATGTGGCACATACTCATACAAGCCACAAAGGGATGAGGCAAAGGACACACTAAGACCCTTTGCTAGTATGATACTAAAATCAGAGATACAAAACATGAGACAAAGTACAGAATTGAATGTGGCACATACTCATACAAGCCACAAAGGGCTAAGGCAAAGGGTTCACTAAGACCCTTTGCTGGTACTACACTAAAATCACAGAGAGAGAGAGAGAGAGAGACGCGGACAGTACTAGTCCGACTCAGATTCAGAGGGTGATACAAAGGCCAAAACAAATGTGGTAATCGAAGAGTTGTTCCTGGTGACATCTCCGTGTGTTACTGAGATCAGATATGTTGACCTAGAAACCACATTAAGGATGTCTGACATTGAGATGTGGGTTGACGAGGAGTCAGAGACCTTTGTGAAGGTGACAGACAGTATGGAGTGCTTGGTATCTTCCAGGAGCGTGGCTATTGACACTGACACGAGGGTGGATTCCATGGAGTACCCTGGGGTCTCATGTTCAGATGGATGTTGTACTTCAGAAGGGGACAGTACAGGATCACACAAGCTATTGGTGTGTGCCTTGATGAGGTGCATAGTTTGCTTTCAGAGCAAGCACAAAGGCAGTACGACAATCTGGTATGTACTTGATGTTCTTCATTTGAGCCTTTATAGCATGCTGTGGAGCTCTGGTCTTCATTTGTCTCACGTAATGCGAGGTTGGAAGGAATTGGGCTTCTTCGAAGGCAGAAGGGGAAGTGTGTATATACCTAGATGAATCCAGGAACATTCCCAAACTCATCCTCTAAAAACACAACATAGTGCAGTTTCAATCTCATGATAGTCACTCACAAGGTTAAAAACCATAAACTCCATCATGCATAGCAGGGACTAGCTACTATGACATCCCCACTGACGTCATCAGCGCCCAACAGTGGGTGTAGACCATAGTATAAAAATATGCTCTCACACATACAAATCCACACACCCACACATACTTGAGCATCCATTTATACAAAGTCTTCGTACTGAGTTTCTGTCGGCACTCCGGAGGTGAAGGGCAGACTCAGCCATGACGAAGGCTAGCACTAAAGGAAAAGGCTAATCAAAAGGTAGTCCAAAATCTCTTCATTCAAGCTACAACTGCTTGCGAAGTCTAAACGTTTTCATTTTAGTCTCTCCCCAACGAGCATCTAAATCTAAATCTAGCTGATAGGGCAACACACCATTTAAGATAGAAAGAATTATCACAAAACCAGCGGGCCGCAACTTGGGAAGTGTGGGTGCTTCTTCAAATCTAGACACAGATTGCTGGAAGGTGATGGACAAGGTGTACTGAAGCTAGAAGAGTACCTGCTTGAGAGTTCAGCGAGAGTTCACGGTCTAGGTTATCTGGAGATATTCATTTGTTGCAGGCCTTGCCAAAGGAAGGACGGGTTGAAACAAACCCTCAGAGCATGGTGCCTAGAAGACTCCAAGTTCTTCACTCATTATGAGAGGGACAATTGGAAGATCGTGATGGCTCAATTGCTCAAGTTCGAAGGTGAGAGCATGACTGAAGGTGGTGGTGCCAGGAGGTGCTACCAGTGGTATGCAGAAGCGGAACCAGACTTGGTGGAGCAGGAGCCACTGGATGAAAAGACGGGAAAAGATTTCGACATCAAAGTGTTCCAGAGGACTACGACCAGGGAGTTACTCGGTGTTGGAAAGGTCACCTCCCCATCTGTACGCCCCCATTTGAGGAGAGCATGGGGGAGGGACACCTAGGGCAGGACATGCCCAGAGGAAAGAACACAGAGAGGGGGCTGCCACATGGGCAGCACCTCACAAGGTCAGGACATCAAAAGGGGCTGCCACATGGTCAGCAAACAGGCTGCCATGTGGGCAGCACACAGCAGGCTGACAGAGGAGCATCATGGCAGGCCAAAAGGCGCCAGCAAAGGGCAGGTCATGGGCCTGCAATAGAGTACACGTGGCAGCAAGGGCAGCCTGGAGGTGCCTGCGTGGCGGGCTGTCTGCCAGGGCAGATAATGCAGAAGGGTGGGGCAGACCAGCATATCAGGTCGGCCACATGAAGCCTGGTGGAGCAGCAAAGGAGGCTGCTAGTAGGCAGGGACCTGCCTTTATATAGGGCTGGGCCCTTGCCTTGAAAGGAGGGCCAAAGCCCTAGTGTTGTGGGCCAAGGGCCCTTGTAATGAGAGCCCTTTGAGGGCAGTTTTCCAGCAGACTGGTCAGCCTGTTTGGGTCGGCCAGAATGATGCTGCTGTGGTCGGTTTTTTGGAGCAGGCCTTGGGCCTATATAAAGAGGCCATTGGGCCTCATTCATTCATCACTAGTAGCAGTTTTTGAGAAGCAGAAAGGAGCAGCACCAGCAGCAGCGGTTGGGCCTCATCCTGGAGGTGAACCTGGCTGGAGACCTGCAGACTTAGCTCACTCAAAGGGCTGCCCACCTAGGCTGGTTTGCAGACAGAAAGGTGGAAGAGATCTTTGGACGGAAAGTCTACTTACGCTCAAGGTGGAGCACGTAGGCTCAAGTCTAGAGATAGCCAGCAAATAGTAGAAGTACCTTGTCGTAAGATCACAGGACCACACCATTGGTGGGACTCTGGATCTATCTCTTTTGTATTGTGTCCATAGCTTTGGATGGAAATATATTATTTTGGTGTCTTCTATATCTGGCTGGTTCATTGTCTATTGATGAGTCTGCACATCTATGCTATGCACATAAGTTTAAGAAGTTTGTGATTCCACACCCCACACCACACTGTGTGAGCTCCTGGGCAATTCTATCAGTCTTCCGCTGTGCGTACCCTCTGTTGGGTCATTTCTAACAAAAGAAATGTTTGTACTGTGAAAAACTTGGCCACTTTGCAAAGGGTTGCAGAAAAAAGGTAGATCAAAAAAAGGAGTCGTCTAAGCTCAAGGAGAAGAGCTTTTCTTGGTCATTGAGCATTACTCAGCGTTTGTGGTGATTCAAGGCATGCAAGGCTGGTATGTGGACAGCGGACTTCACAACACTTGCCAACAAGGAATCATGGTTGGAATCCATAGAGCCTACACACCCGGGTGACTGACCGGGATAGCAGGATATGCCACGTGAAGGTATTGGCATTCCATCCATAATATACTCAAGAGACCTCTTTGTTGTTCTTTATTTTCTTGCTCTTTGTAAAAACTTGCTATCTGTGAGTCAAACGTCCAAGAACAAGATGAAGGTAGAGTTTGATGACAAGGAGGTCATGGTACAATCCAAGTCAACTTGGAGAGACCGTGGCTAAAGGAGTTGAAAAGAATGGGGTGTACCGGATCAATGCACTTTTGGTCCATGTTGTCAAAGGAGTCTTCAAGCTATGGCATGACAAATTTGGTCGCATCGACTATAAACCATTGTCGGAGATGCAGAGGTCAAAGATGGTGGATGGACTTCCACTGGTTGCAGGCACGGATGAGTTTTTCACGGCTTGCTTGAAGAGCAAGCAACATCGAGATCCATTCCCAAAGGAAGCCACATCAAAGAGCCAAAGCCCCGATGGAGTTGATACACTTCGATTTATGCAAGCCCGGTGCGTCTCTCATCTGGCAGCATCGTGGTGGAGCTCCCACTCCTAGTCCATGATGCTCTCATCTCATCAAGCTGCTCTCCCTCAGTCTTGCTGGCAATTGACTCAGATGTATAGAAATCTGTAACAAGTGTCTGTGCTCTGTCGATCTCGGTAACTTGTTGCCTCAATCCCTACTGCTCTCTGGTCTGTCGCATCAGTATATCTCTCTGTCGTTGCATCTTAATCAGATAGATCTCAACACAGACCTGATCGGGAAAATGTATCAACCATGTAAGTGGACCAAAACCATGCCCCTCTTGGAAGAGGCAATGATATTGTCCTCGGATCTCATAATAGACTGGGCAGACGCACAGAAAGTGCTCCTCTGTCTCAATCTCCGCCATCTGGCATAGTGTGCAAGTCCTTTTCTCTCTGGATATGCCCGCAGCTCTCCTTGCCTCAATCCTCGGCTGATGTGGAGAGAGAGAGAGAGAGAGAGACAGAGAGACAGAGAGACAGAGACAGAGAGAGAGAGGCCTCGTTCGGGTAGCCACCAATAAGCATATGAATAGAAATCCTTGCATAAAAGGTAGAGACTCCTTTGATCCATCTGTCTTAGAAGTCTAATCTCTGCATGGTGCTGTCAACAAACTCATTTGCAGGTTCTCGCTACTTCTTCACTTTCATTGATGGTGGTAGCCACATGATTTGGGTATATTGCCTGGCTAAGAAGTCTCAAGCACTTGATAAATTCAAGGAGTAGAAGGCCAAGGTAGAAAAGGAGTCAAAGATTTGGAATAGGGCGTTTAGTAATATGTCACTATATCCTACTAACTGTTACTAAAGCTTGGGAGAAGTACGTGAAAGATCAAGATTTAAAATTCTTTTCAAAATTCGTATGATGTTTTGAGTGTACATGCAGTTCTCACAGGTTTTGGGGTGTTCAATTTTGTGTGTTTAGCTTTTCATTCAGAGAAAGGTAAATTGGGAGAGGGAAAGCTATAGAACATTCAATCACTCTCTCACTAGAAATGACCATGCAGCAATATATGCTCTTGACTTAGATAAAGGGAAGGGTATCTTATGACCTTTGGTAAATAGACTCTGGTACTAATTGGAATTGCTTGGCCCATATATGAGATCCACGAATTGCCGTCAAGATATCCAGACAGATGAAAGAAGTACATGTGCTAAGACGCGCTTGCACTCACCTTCAAAGCATATGTTTTCACCTTCACGATCACAATCAAGCCAAAGAACTAGGAAATCGCATCCGCGAGCCTCTTGTTGCAGATGTTTGCATACATGTGCCTTCTCCATAGAATATCACAACCCACAAAGCTTAGTCAATGAAAGAAAGGTCGTGTAGAATTTTCAAACAAATCTGAGTTTATTTTTGAAAATTCTACCAATATTTGTCATATGTAGTTAAGGACTTCAAGATTCGAACAAAATCAAAAGAAACATGTAGTGAATTGTGAGGAAGAATCACATCTATTGTATGCAGAAACTCTCTTTCTTGCACAAATCTTAACAATCTGTAGGAAAGCTGATTAAAAACTCATTCTTTTTTGTTGAATGGTTGCTACCTTGGGATTTGCTTCTGATTTGATGACAGGAGCTTGAAAAAGGTCGAGGGGATCTGTCGTTTCCCAATTTTGATACCTAGGAGGGAAATCCACACTATAGAGCGGGATATCCCAAAAACAACAAAAGAGGACCATAAAGGATGTCACTGTTTGACAAAATGCCAAGGTTGGACAAAGATACAAGTAATTTCAAAAGTAGAAAACTCAAAGCATGTCTATAGAACTCAAAGCGTGTCTACAGGCCATACTCGACGAAGCAAGCCTGATCACAAGCTAAAATAAATGAAGATTTATAAATGAAAACAAAGCTTGCCTTTTGTCAAACCAAATTGCCAACAAGCAAACTAACATTTTACATAAATATGAAAAGCAAGCAAAGATTGAATTATATCAAAAACTAGTTGTTAAACACCAGAGCATGTCCCATACAACTAGAATAGTTATGTTAAATTGCTTTCAAGCAAGCCACTATAAGAAATTGACCAACTCGTAGGCAGGGCCCTTCCCACACACCCCCTCTCCCCCAAAAAAAAGAAAGAAAAGCATCTACGTTTAAACAAATAGATACAATTACATCTAACTTGAGTTAAACAAGTATATAATAAACCTGATTTCAGACTGAAGATTGATCCATCTTCAAATGTACACTACATGGTTCTTTTAGGATCAAAGTAAAAGGGTGTCCCAAAACACCACGAAATGAGCCAAGTTTAATCCAATATGCACCACACAATTCCTTTAGTGTTAAAGTACAAAGGTGTCAAAGGCACCACGACACAAAAATTCAAGTGGTTCTTGAATATATGTGTCACAACCCTACAACAAAGGAGAGTTCCCTTGAATTCACCACCCAACCATGGGTCTTGCAAAGCTCCCTGTTTCTGTTTCTTCTTATTTCAACTCTCCACGAGTTTCTTCATGTTCTACTTGGCTGGAGCTTTCTCCAAAACCCTCCCCCAGGCCCAGTGCTTGCCACTTGGCTTGGTGCCACGTGTCCTATAGGACCCTTACTTTAAAGCCCTCTCAACATGGCCTCCCCTAGCACCTCCTTATTAATGCTAAAGCTTAGGATTGATCCTAGACCTCAACCATCTAAGCCCACCTGTAAGGCCGAACCCTCCGGTTTCCCGCCTTGCCATAACCAAGCAATAGGCTTCGCGATTATGGTTGACGTAACATTCCCTTCCCCTTAAGAATGGTTTACGTCCTCGAAAACAAAGTTGGAAAACCTCCTTTAGAGATTGCTTACCCTTTCCAATGTTGAACTCTCTTCAGGTCTATCTTTCCACTTAACCAGACATTCCTGCCATATTGTATGTCGTGTTCTTTTTCTTGTCTATCTAAAATTATTTCTGGTTCATGTGGTAAAGACGCAGGTTCAATGAGTTCAACTAGGACTTCATTTCCAATGAGATTATCATCATCTCCTAACTTCCTTTTTAGCCTACTAACATGGAAAACTGGATGTCCTTTACTTCCTTCGGGTAAGGCTAATTTGTAAGCAAGTTCTCAAATTCTCTCAAGTATTGTGAATGGTCCATAATTTACCTATCTTTAGAGACTCTAAAGATTCAAGTACCTTAAGGTAGACTTTCTCATTTACTTCAAACTCCAACCTTCTACTGTGGGGGTTTGCATAACTACGTGCTCTATCCTAAGCTCTTCTTATGCTATCTTTAGCTAACTTAAGCATTTGATCATATCTTCAAGAAAGTCTTTAGCCGCTTAAACCTTCTCTTTTTCGATTCCCACTGTCACTTGGGCTCTAGGTTGAAATCCATACATCATCATGAATGGACTAAAACCTGTAGCGGAATGTTTGGCACTGTTATATGCAAATTCTAATATGGGCAAATACTATTCCCAATTAGTATGCCGTTTACTTACATATGCTCGAAGCATATCCTCAATGATCTAATTGACCCTTTCAGTTTGACCATCACTCTGTAGAGATGATCCATGGTGCTCATATTCAACAAAGTTTCTAACCTCATAAACACAACCCTGAATGGCTGTTAAATTTGCTATCTCGGTAAACTAACAATACCGGCCGATAGCCCATACAACCTATAAGTATGCTCCACAAACAGCTTTTCTAATTCGGGAGCTTTGGCATCTTCATTAGTTGGAATAAAGTGAGCCATCTTGGTCAATCGATCCACAAATACCCACACAGAGTCTGCGTCCTAGGTAATCCCAAATAAAATCCAGAGATGCTTTCCCATTTACCAGATGGAATCTCCAATGGGTGTAGGAGACCTCCTACCTTAAGGCGTTCAGTCTTATTGACCTGGCATTTTTGGCACTTCAATACATAGTCTTGGACGTCCTTACCTATTCCAGGCCAAAAGAATTGCCTTTTCAGAAGCACATATGTCTTTTGAATTCCCGGGTGCCCAACACTCTCGCTATCATGACACTCCAAACGAATTTGGCACCTAATGTCATTATTATCCAGGACACATACTCTACCTTTGTAGAGCAGATACCTATCCTCTCAATAGTATATTTTTTCCACTTGAGTCCTTTATCACCAATCTGTGATGTGTCATCATTTCCATGTGACTCCTCAATGAAAGCCTCTCGATTAGTTGGATCCCTATTTCTAATTGCTTTCCATATTTCAGAGAAGTGAGGATCAAACTCACATTTCCCTTCTAAGGACTCTAGAAAATCATTATGAAATTGAGTAAAACTCAATTCATTAACAATTGGCATTCGGCTAAGGAAGTCCGCTACCACATTGAACTTCCCCTTCCGATATGTTAGTTGTATATCAAACTCTTGCATTAATTCAGCCCATCTAGCTTTTCTACCTTTAAGCACTGGCTGATCACAAATCCACTTAATGCTTTCTTCATCAAAAATGAACTCGAATTTAGCACCATACAAATAGTGCCTCCACTTCTGCTTTCAAAAGCCATTGATAGACCCTTTTGTAAAAAAACCGCCCCAACAGCAAAGTCACTGGCATCAACCACAAATGGTTCATTGGAATCTACTACCTTTAAGACATTGGTTCATTGCTGCTATAGCTACTTTTAATTTTTCAAAACTCCTCTTTTGAGGTTCATCCCATATGAAGGTGCTTCCCTTCCCCTTAAGCTGGTCTGTCATCGGAACAGCAATCTTAGCATAATCTTGAATGAATCTCCTATAGAATCCAGGCAAACCCAAGAATATCTGTAATTCCTCTAGATTTGTAAGATGTGACCATTCCAATATAGCTAACTTAATTTTTCAAGATCCATATGAATCCCTTCTTGGGATATATTATGTCTTAAGCAATTTACTTCATTTTACAAAGAATTCACATTTGGATTCTTTAGCAAAAAATGAATTGTCTCTAAGCAATTGGAACACTTTCCATAAATGTTCCAAATGCTCTCTTTTGTTTAACTATAAATAAGGATATCATCTAAAAATACTACATCAAATTTCCCTAAATATGGCCTTAAGACACTATTCATAAGTGTCATGAAAGTTGCTGGAGCATTTGTTAGGCAACTTTAATTTCTTAACTAACGAGTAGTTCAAGAAATTATGTGTTGATCACTCTTCCCCTTTGCCCCTTTATTTTTCCATGCATCCTCATTAAATCATGAGGACCAAAGATGGGCTGCCACATTGCCGATGATAGACAGCACATGTGGGTGCTATCCTCATGATAGACCTCTGCCTCAGTGTACTTTTCAGTACCATTAAGCGGTAACACCTGCACCGCATGTACTTGTTTTTGTGGAGGTCTATTTGAGGCTTTAACTCCCGTCTGTTTGTTTTTAGGGCAGTTCCAAGCAACATGGTCTTTGCCCAAACATTTGAAGCAAAGATTTTCCTGCTTTGCCCTTTTTCTTCAAGAGAGGATAATTTTGTGTTTGAGGTTTCTTAGGTGGTGCCTAAGAAGCCTCCTTTTTCAAGTGCCCCTTCCTTTTCAAATTGGGAAACTTGTTGAACTTAGGAACAAAACCTGTTTGTTCCGAAGTTCCAGCTTTCGATTTCCTCGTCGTATCGTCGTATATTTGCGCATACTAAATTGCTTCTTCAAAAGTTTTGGGAGAATTTCTTCTCACCTCAACCTTATAAGTGTCTTTGAGACCTCTCACGAAACCCCTTATCTTATGGAATTCATCAATTCCCTTCAGCTTAAGGAGTGCCTCCCGATAATTCGCTATATACTGGACTAGAGTGTTTTTACCCATAGTGCAATTGTCCCAAGCCTCCCAAGCTCTTTCTAACTCGTTTACAGGTAAAAACTATTTTAAGAAGGCTTGTTCAAATTCAGCCCAATACCTAGGAATTCTATCATTGGCTCATCCATCATTTATAGGCCTTGTTTCCAAGGAAAAGACTTGCTTCAACACCTTGATTCCACGTTATCCTCTTGAATTTCATTATGTCCTTCCTCGTGTATTTCCTCTTTGACTATAGCTTTTCCTTTTCTAGCCCTTTCCTTGCTCTCCCTAACCATTTCATCACTTTCTGGAGTTGGCATTTTAAAAATGCATATTTTTTCAAAAATTATAAAGCAAGAAGCTTTATACTAGAGAGAAAAATACAATGCCCACTACCTTGGTATTTGTTCAACGGCCTTGGATTCGTCTTCGAAGTCGTCTCGCTTTCTTTATTCCGCAAGCGGTCTTCACGTTCGATTTCGCTCTTCACTATACTTTATGTTTCGAACTCCTCTACCCGATCCCCAAACTTCTTCTTTGAATTTGGCAAGGTTAAGAAGATTGGAAAGAATAAGGGGTGAAAAGGATTTTGGAACCTTAGGAAAAAGAGGAGAGAGCTTGAGATTTAGAAATAAAAAGAGGGGTAAAAAGGATATTGATGAGGTGGCTTTTCCAAAGGTAATGGAACCTTATGATGATGTTGTTCTATCAGCAGCTTTGCTTGCAAACTTTCAACGTCGCGCGGGAGTTTCTCTTCTTCTAAGTCGCATCGCCACCCGGTTTCTTTACTTTGGAGAATTCAAATGATAAGTGGTGAGGATATTAACCGAAAAGCTTGGCTGCTCAACTTCCATCCACGCTTTGGCTGCGCAGGTTGATAGGCGTCGACAAACGACTCTACCCACATCGCCTTTAGCTGCCTCATGTTAGATCACAAGCTGCATCAACAAACGACTCTACCCACATCGCCTTTAGACTGCCTCACGTCAGGTCACAAGCTTTCCACGAGGAATTATGCCTTCTCATAACAGATGCTCAAACTTTCGTCCAATTGCGCCATCTCACAGCAGATGCTCAAACTTCCGTCCAATTGCACCATCGCTGATTTTGCTGTCTTCGCCTCCCTTAAGACCTCGCTATAAAACTCAGGAATAACCTCAAGTCACGATCTTGTGACGAGCAGTTACTGTATGTCTCTAAATCCTTGAAATGATGGAGCAGCAAAGGAAGCATGGAGTGAATCAACAATGAGGAAAAAGTGTAGTTTATTCATAAGTAGAAGAGCCCTTATAAGGGCAACTGATACAATGCATGTGCCCAAGGGAGAGCATCTCCGGATCCACAAATTAGTCCACCGATCTCTCAATCAGGCCCATAAATCTCTCAACCACAGCTAATAGAACCTTCTACCACCTAACCTAATCACACTCACCAGCATGTCGTGACACACTCACACAGACCTTTTACCCCTTGGTACAACCCCCATTATATCAATTTGTCCAACGTGAAAAGTCTATAATTGTTTTAGAAACTAGAAGAAGCGCATCGATCACTCTATTCGACTCATGGCCTTTATCAAGCACTATGCGAAACTCGGCTAGCTGCAAGTCAACTCGGCCTTTGATACCAAATGTCACACCCCTACAACAAAGGAGGGTTCCCCTGAATTCACCACCCAACCACGGGTCCTGCAAAGCTCCATGTTTCCGTTCTTCTTCTTTCAACTTTCCATGAGTTTCTTCATGTTATACTTGGCTGGAGCTTTCTCTAAAACCCTCCCCAAGCCCAGTGCTTGCTACTTGGCTTGATGCCACGTGTTCTATAGGACCCTTACTCTAAAGCCCTCTCAACATGGCTTTCCCTAGCACCTCCTTATTAATGCTAAAGCTTAGGATTGATCCTCGACCTCAGCCATCTAAGCCCGCCAGTAATGCAAGCACTGCCGAACTCTTTGGTTTCTCGCCTCGCCATAACCAAGCAATAGGCTTCGCGATTATGGTTGACGTAACAATATAGTCAAGTTAATGATAACTTTAAGGTTACCTTTCTAGGAAGCTACATTACGAATGTGTCTTGCTAAATTACAGTTGAGATATGAGATGACTCACACATGAACTAGCAAAAAGTATGATTCAAGTACAAGCTTGAAACTGACTCAGCGAGAGTCTCAAGCTCCTGCGAACTCCTCCCCTCCCTCGCTCCCGTCTACCCCCCCCTCGTGCTGCGCGGCCCTCCCCTCCACCTCCTCCCTCACCGCCGCCTCCCGCGCGGCCCTCCGCCCCCCTCTCCTCCCCCTCCACCAGTCGCTCCACTCCTCCCCTCTCCACGCTCCGCTCACCCCCACTTCCCCGCTCCGCTCCTCCCCTCTCCGCCCGTCGCTCCCCCCTCGCTCCGCTCCTCCCTATCCTCTCCGCTCCTCCCCTCTCCGCACTCAGCTCCCCCACCCGCCTCCCCCCCCTCGCGTTGCGCTACCACCCCCCCCGCCCCCTCCTGCCCCCCCGCTACGGTGCAACGCTGCCCCTCCCTTTCCCCCCCCTTCCTCGCCTCTCCTCCCCACCCCTCTCGTGCGGCGCTGCCACACCTCCCCTTTCCCCCTTCCTCTCCCCCTCCCTGCGTTGCGCTGCCCCCCCCCCTTCTTCTCCTCCTCCTTCCTCCGCCACCCCCCCCTTCGTCACCACTGCTCTCCCCCCCCCCGCTTCCCCGTACCTCTTCATCCCTCCCTCCCCCGCCTCCGCACCAATCCCCCATCCTCGCCTCTTCCGTTTCCTTCTCCTTCCCCCGACTTTGGAGCGTTCGCAGTTAGTCAGTGCGGTATGGCGGCCACGAGCCTGGAACCGGTGGCCCAGACGGACCCCCCCCTCCATCAGCCTATAGCGTAACACTGACAGAGCACCAGGTCTCCTTGGTGAAGCAGGCCGCCACGGACTTCTCCCAGACATCCGTTTATGGGAGAGTCATTGGCTACTCCCCTTCACGAGCAAACATCAGGGACTGGTTGCAGTCCACCCTCTACCTTGAGGACAGCCACATTGAGGAGGTTGCACTCATGGGACGTGGCATCTTCTGGCTCAAGCTCTCCTCAGCACAGGCTGCGAGCGATATAGTCAGGCGATCCCCTACTTTTGTGGGTGGGAAGATCATCCTCATGGTCCCATGGTATAGGGGTTTCAGTGTAGCGGACTTCGATGCCCACTTTCGCATTCCTCGCCATCCAATCACCCTCATCTTCCCAGGTCTAGCAACCGAGCTTCGCCCGATCATCAAGGACCTGGGGGCGCACTTTGGTTGGCCTATGCAAGACACCTACGTTGATGCGGCGGCAGCCCAAGGGGTGCCACGTGTCAAAGTGGCAGTCCTCGATCCACAGAGCATCCCCTCGGAGTTTGAGATCGAGACGGACACAGGTGTGGTGACGCAGCGCATTCTGGTCACTGGTCGCCCAAATCAGTGTCTGAGATGCCATCGCTTCGGGCACTAGGCGCGCTCCTGCCCTCGCTTCACGGGTACAGAACCTCAGAAGGCCCCATTCAGGCAACTCAGGATCCCCCCCACCAGTCAGCGACACCCCCTCCCGAAGGGGAAGGCTAGACGGAGGTCAAAAGAAAACGGAAGGGAAACAAAGCAGGACCAAAAAAGCCTTCCCATCTACAGCAAGAGCCCCCCCTGGTGGTCACTACTCATCAGCAGCCCGGTAAGGGGAAGGAGAAGGGAAAGGAGAAGATCAGCCAGCCTCCCCCTCATCCTTCACCCTGCCCTCCTTCCCCTCCCCCCTCCTCCTCGGTCCCCCGACCCCCACCCCCTCCAGGATCCCCCCCAGCACCGGTGGTTTCCGCTCCACTCTCTTCCTCGAGCATGATCCAAAGGGAACCCCCCCTCCGCCTGAGCCACCTGCAGCCCCGAAGCCAGCATAGACCTCCCCCGCGCCTATCCCTCCTGGCCCGGCGGAGGGGAGAGGCCCTTCCCCGCAGAAGGCCAGCACCCCTCTCTCTGGTTCAGACTCCTCATCCTCGTCCCCACGCCCAAGGGCTGCTCCTCGAGCTCTACCTTTGGAGTTTTATCGAGCACGACCTTGGGATTATTTGGATGCAGCGGGTATTGGCTCCTTCCCTGCATGCCTAGACATCAGCATCTTCTTCCTCCGCAAGGGGGTAGAGGGTAAGGTGTCTGTCCTTGCCCCTCACGATGGTCCTAGCTATTCCTTCACTATCTCCAGTGAAGGAAATGAGCAATGGACCAATGAAAATGTTTGGGAGACGATACGAGATCACTCCCAAGAGCAGGTGCAGGACTGGATCGGTAGCAGAGCAGCGGAGCTTCTTCAGCAGCAGTGGAAGGAGGGTGACGTTCGTCTGAGATGGCGCCACAGCGCCAAACGTTTCCGACTCTTGGTCATTATTCGGCCACCTCTGGAGTGGGTCTACGCGGATGGGCTCCGCCCGTGGAGGACCTCAGAGGTAGCGAGCTTCTACAATATTTCCCTGGCAGAGGCATCGAGCTAGTTAGAGAAAGCCTACCACCACGGGACGAAGGGCCTCTCCCCTCTGTTGAAGGTTTTAGAGAATGGGTCCGATGATCCGGCCTCTCCTTCGAAACCCTCACAGAAGCGCCTTCGTCTGCACACTGGACATCCTCCGACCACCTTGACATTGACCGCAAGCAGACAGCTGTTTGTGGCCCACCTTCCCTCCTCATGAGTATACGCATTATCTCTTGGAACGTCAATGGGTTCCACTCATCAACCCACGGCCCCAGAAAGATGGTGCTCAGACAGGAGCTCCAGCCAGCCTTGGTGGGAAGGGTAGATGTGCTCCTACTGCAGGAACACAAGCTTTCGGCTTCTCAGACCAGTATTTGTGGGAAGGTCCTCACAGGACGATCCCACACCTACTGGGAACCTTCGATTGGCAAGCAGGGAGGAGCGGGGGTGTCTGTACCTCCATCGACGCTTCTCTAGTTCAGCATGTGTGTGGTTTTGGCACTCTGATCCCAAGACGTGCTCTTTAAGTGGGCTTGAATATTGAGGGATCCCGTATCGGCATCCTCAATATCTATGCCCCGACCGATCTCAGACGCAAAGCCGCTTTTTGGAGATCCTTGACAGACTTGTTGCCAGAGATGGATTCTTGGATTGTAGGAGGGGACTTCAACAACCTTGAGACCCTAGAGGATCAGCAGGGACGGGGCCCATTAGGAGAATTTTGAGATTTCTACTAACCTACAGAGATCCTTTTACAAGAGACTCTAGATATCCCTAGGAATAGGAAGATCACTCTCTTCTTTTGGATTCCTAATCATGGAGGGACTGTAGGGAGCTAGTGGAGGTCCTTTCTTGGGGCAGCCTATTTTTGTCCTCATTTCCACTCTACTGAGGAGTCTATTCAACATTTTTTATAGGACTGCGGAGAGGCAAGAACCATCTAGAAGGGGATTGCTATTGTATTGAGACCTTTCATTACTTTTTCTTTCTTCATGACCTTGGGATCAATGGCTTGGCTCCCTCTCTTGGGGCCACACATATTTTATGAAAGGCATGAATCTTCTTGGGATCTTTTGGTTCAACAACATATAATTGAGTCATGCCGTGTACCCCCCAGAGAGGGGGTGTTTGGCAGCCATCTATCTGGTGGATCTTCACTTCTGCCCCATTGACTCAGCCCCGTTCCCCCTTCCTCCGTAGCCTCATCTCGGTCTGGAGGAAGTTGCGACACAGCCTCTCCCAGGTTCCCCCTAGCTGCCGAGAGGAGATAGATAGACAGCCCCTGATCTGGAGCAGCCAGGTGACAGATGATACAGGTCGCCAGCTTGCCACAGTGGTCATGGATGCAGCCATCAAATCTTTCCCCACGACTCGATCTGCACGTGCCTCACTAGGGAAGATGCCACTGAATCCTTGGTATGATGATGAGTGCAGAGAGATTAGAGCTCACCTCACACGTGGGTGAGGTCTGCATCATCTCCAAGTAGTAGGGCTGGAAGCCCCTGCGACATAGATGGGGTCTAGGACAAGATCAAAGTGAACCTGTACACGAGTGGGCGTGGGGGGGACTCTCCCTGTGACTGGCATAGTGGTAGAGATACGAAAGGCTAAGTACAAGTGATCAACACCAAGTGGGGGAGGGGGCACAATAAAGTCGTATATCCGTGAGGTAAAGGCCAAGGGACCCAATAGGTAGTTCACTGTTCTTGTCCCTCCGCCATGCGGGAAACAAGTGAGACCACCAGATGATGGCCATCTCTATAGACCATTGTAAATTATCAAATCATGGACAGCCCCTAGCTCAAGTAGATGTCGTCCATACTCTTTCACCTGTGGTGCGTCTGCAGAGTGTCACTATTTCAAGCTCAACTGCATCTAGCTTTGGTACTATGAGGGAATCCGATGCAAAGTCTAGCAGGCCCACCTGTCTGTTCCCTGCGCGTGCATTGAAGTCACCAAGAAGGAGGATATCCCCCTGCCTGGAGAATTCAGTGATATCATCCTGAATCGACTCATACAGGCTGTGCCCCTCTGTGGTGACCTCACGTGCATAGGATGAGTATCTGGGGGGAAATAACACACAACTATGAGAATCGATCGTGCGTCTGGCAGCTGGACTCGTATCCACATGTGTCGCACATGCTCCTCTCTGTGCCACTGATATGAGAGGTCTCATGTGTGATCTAAAGAAGATAGCCACTCCCCCCGAGCCCCGCACACCAGTGTCTCTCCTCGTCTCCTTCCTATGAGATGACTCCCATGTATATCATGTCACAATGGGCAGTCCTCTCTTGGGGCTCTCATGTGTCTCAGTATAGAAGACCATGTCTCTGTCAGTGTATGTCTCTGAGAAACCGCCCAGATCAGAACAGAGTGTGCCATTGCAATTCCACACTGCAATTCTCAATCCACTTTGTGTCCCATTGGCCCGACACCATCATAATTCACCCTCTTCTTTCTCTTCCTTTTCTTCCTTCTCCCCCTGGTCCTGATCTCCTCTCTCTCGGATGATCACCCTACCATCCCTGTATGCAGCCCATTTCCCTGCTTCTCTCACTGCCATGAGAGAGAGAGAGAGAGAGAGTTATTAAAAAAAAATGGGAGGGTGAGTGAGTGTGTGTGTATGAGAGAGAGAGAGAACCAAAATAGAAGGGGGCCACTTGGCAACAAACTATGTATCCATATCTGGAGTTCGTGAAGTAGGTGGTGAAACTGGTGCAAAAACTGTAGTCGATGCACATGTCGGATTGGAAGTAGAAGGCCCAACTGTGGCTGTCGAAGTCGATGTTGAGGACCCCGAAGTAGATGTTGATGATGATGATGAGTATGATGGCACCACCGAGATGGGTTACATAGCATTCTGCGTTATTGCTTTGCTGTCCACACCTAGCCCGCTCTTGTTGAAACGTGTGTTGACGTCCTCTAGAGTCGGTTGCTTTGGAATCTTGTCCTCTTTCTTGTTTCTCCCCTTATCCTTTTCCTTGTCATTCTCCCGTTCTCCTTTCCCCATATTGTGATGCTAATCCAAACTTTTTCTTTGTTTTTTTTACAGGTACGTGAAGCATCACAATCTAGGGGCTGTGATCCCTCGTGAGGGCCCTCCAACCCATGCACCCCACATCAATCTTGGCCAAACTAGGAGCTGCAAGCGAGTGGACTGAGTGTGAGGGTGGATGGGGAGCTAAAATGAGAGCTGAGTGAGAGAGGGCTGACTTGAGTGCGTGAGAGGTCAATTCAGGGCGAGGTTGAGCGGGAATAGGGGTCACTGAGATGAGGCTGAGAGCGGGGTGAGGAGGTGGCTGAATGCAAGGCTGAGGGTGTGTGAGGAGCAGCTTAGAGCGGGTGAGAGAGAGAGGATGCTGAGGATCGAGTGGTGAGGCTAAGAGCGAATGAGGGGGGGTGGAGGGTGAGGCTGAGTGCGAGTGAGGAACGGGGCTGAGTGTGTAAGAAAATACCCAACAGAGGGTACACGCAGCGGAAATAATGCCCAGGAGCTCACACAGTGTGCGGTGTGGGTGTGGAATCACAGACTTCTTTACTTATGTGCATTCAATAGGTGTGCAGACTCATCAATAGACAATGAACCAAACCAGATAGAGAAACCACCAAATAATATATTTCCGTCCACAACTATGGACACAATACAAAAGAGACAGATCCAGAGTCCCACCAATGGTGTGGTCCTCTGATCTTACCACAAAAGTCCTCCTCCTATCTGCTGGCTATCTCTAGACTAGAGTCCGCGTGCTCCACTTCGAGCGTAAGTAGACTTTCCGTCCAGAATGATCCTCTCCACCTTGCTGTCTGGAAACCAGCCTAGGTGGGCAGCCTCCTGCAAGCTAAGTCTGCAGCACAAGGTACTTCTTTCTCCTCCTGACTGTAGGCCCAAAGATAGCCCTGCTGCTGCTCTTTCTGCTGATGGAATTGCTGCTCCAGATGATACTGAAATGAGGCCTGAATGGCCTCCTTATATAGGCCCCAAGGCCTGCACCAAAAATCCGACCAGTCTGCTTGAAAAAACCGACTCAGTCTGTTAAAAAAACCGACCAGACTGCTTGGAAAAAACCGCCCTTAAAGGGCTCACAAGTCAGGCCTTTTATGGCCCAAACTTCCAGGGCTTTTGGCCCTCCATTCAAGGAAAATATGCAGCCTATAAAAGGCCTGCCACCTGCCCACTGACAGTCACATTCCTTGCTGCAGATCTGAGCCTGCACTCCCTGCCATGTCTGCGCCTCTGCAAACAGTGCGCCTCCATGTCCTAGATCCTTCGCAATCTGTCCCAAACTGTCTTGCTTCTGCTCCGGGCTTGTTCCAGCTCTAAGGCTCCTGCCTGAGCTCCGTATGCCAGCCGTACAGCAGGCATCTGTATTCTGCCATCCATCCGTACTTTCCTGGCCCTCTATCCTGCACATAACAGTCCTAGATGTGCTGCCCACATGACAGCCATGATGCTGTCTATGTGGCAGCCCCTTTCTCTCTTTTCCTGTTGGGTACTGCCCTAGGTCTCCCTCCCCCATGCTCTCCTCATATGGGGGCTTACAGATGGGGAGGTGACCTTTCCAACAGAGTGCAGGTGAGGGGGCTGTTGATGGCGAGGATGAGAGTGTATGAAGGCGGGTGAGGGGGTGTCTCAAGCGGATGAGGGACGAATGAGGCGCAGAAGGGGGGCAAGTGGACGCGCAATGGGGGCGAAGGAGGCGTAGAAGGCTGTGGAGGCACAGCCAACGGGCTGCAAGTGCTGGAGGTGAACAGCGAGCAGGGGGCGGAGCAGCCCGGTCGGGGTACGCGCAGGAAGGCGAAGCGCTGAGGGCGGAGCAGCGGCTGAGTGTGGAGCAACGGCCAAGGGCAAATATCCACCATAAAACACCCACAAGAAGAGGAAAAACACACACGCTCACTCACTATAATGCTGACACAAGGGAACAAAGATAAACTAATGTACGTACAAGAAAATACATGAAACACCAATGCAAACACAAGGATATAGTTATTATATATATATATATATATACCTTTGTAAGACTAGAATAAGTCCAATCATACAAATTTAGAATTTTTTGTTGTTCTAAAGATCAAAAATCTACAAAGAAAATAAAAGAGAAAACGAAAGAGAAGAAAAATAATGATAATACAAATTTATTATCATTATTTTTGAACTAGTTATTTATTTATTTATTTTGAATTTAAAAATAATATATACCTTTATAAGACTAGAATATATCCATTCACACAAATTTAGATTTTTTGTTGTTCTAAAGGCCAAAAATCTACACAGAAAATAAAAGAGAAAACGAAAGAGAAGAAAAAAGGAAATAAATAATAAAATAAGGGAGCAAGGAAATTTTTTCAAAACTAAATAGGTATGAGTAGATGACCTCCTAAAATAGAAATCTAAGACAGAAAATGGGCTTTGAAGCTCCCAACTTGGGATTTCGATTCTATGTTCAAGGATCCTAAACATGCCTAAATCTGAAATTCCAAAGATATAGCGACTACAACGTAGGACAGAGCAGAGTTTCTTCGTTCCTTTTCTTTTATTATAGCCCTTTATGAGAAATAAGAGGATTATTACTAAATTCAGATATGAATGCACTCTTACTTGTGCAAAGATGAGAGAACCTATAGAAATGGAAAGCAGTCACTCCATACTTAGCCATATCAGAGATGTATAAGTCGATATGGGGCATTTGTATGATATCCAGCACACCACACTCAGGTTTTTTTGTCATTTATCAACTTCCAAACTAAAAGAAGATTGAGTTATGCTAAGATTGGAAATCATATTAAAGATTATGTTTTGCACCCAACAAGCCATCCATTGTTTAATAATTTGTAGTTCAGATGCGCCCACTGGTTTGCCATTCATAGATGACTTCAATCTCTTGTCTTTGCAAAAATTGCAAGAATTTTGCTGTATAAAAGACTTGAATCATGCATCAAGTCCATCATGATGGCCTATAGAGCATCTGACACTCCAAGATATTAATACCCTTAAGTGCACTTTTATAACATGCTGCTAATTAACATGCCAATTCGTTAGTTATTATGGCATGCATCTTGAAGTTACAAAGAAAATTTGTCAATGGTCTCATTTATGTGAAATGGTTACTGAGTATAATTAGCTAATGTAAGCAATTTAGCTCTTATTTTTACTCTTTATGGTAGCATTTGCTTGGATTTGAAATATGAATTATGGTTGGCAATTGTGGACCTACCTAAGAACATGTCCAATAACTGAAGTAACCTTGTAATGTACTTGCATGCCCTTGAAATTTCCATTAAACTCATGGACATCTAAGAAAGATCGCCTTTGTGTGCTCTGCCACAAAAAAAATGTAGTAAGAGATTGGTTATAATATTCCTAAGAAACAAAATACAAAAACACGTATATCTTGTAATCAATAAGAGTAATTGCAAACAAAGCTAGTAAATACTCACACAACCACGCAGATATACTAGATCATTATAGACACAAAACCAAAACCTGATGCATGACCTTGTAGCTATTGTAGATATGCATGCCACTTCTTGCTTTTCAACTGAAATCTTGCATGTAATTAAAGTAAAAGTCTAAAGGAATTCTATTTGAGTGCCATACGATTTTATCCACATGCAAAAGTAAAGAGGACAAATAAAAAATTTTCATTTTAAGCGTTTTCAAGACAATCAGAATAAAACTAGAAGATAAGAAGCAATTGGTAAGATGAGACAATTTTATAGAGTTTTTCATTTATTACAATATCCTAATGACTTCCACATAAGAAAATGGCAATGCCAATTGTAGTTTTCGACCTACTTGGCCTTGCCTATGATTCAATTTATGCCAATACCAAAAACATCGTTGAAACATTACAAGCAAAACTCTCATGAAGCAGGGGATCCCATAAGCCCATAAACTACACGACCGTTTGGGCGTGTCACGTCCAAAATTTATGCCTCAACACTCGCCATGAGGTTAGTCAGTTTGTGGAGCCCAAAGATTTAGAGCTATTGGGCTGGCAAGGTTTTTTTTTTGCAAAGAAAGGAACCTTCTATTAATGCTTGAAAGACTTCATACAAAACAACAGTCCCGAAGGTGCTGAGTATGGAAAAAACAAGGAAAAGGCTGAAAGAAAAAACCGGCCTGTTCCAGAGAAACCCAGCTCACTGCCTAGGGGATCTCAAGTACAGGTACAGGAACTAACAGCCAGGTGGGGGGACTATACAACCAGCGAATCCCTCATGGAATGAAGATGTAGAAAACTCCTGCAGGCCAAGCCTTGCAGAATCAAGCACACCTCTCGATAGTCGCTCTAGAGCCTAGAGTCCCATGCTCCCAGGTGGAGCGTAGAGTGTAGATGATATCTTGCCAGATCACGATCACAGTAGCTGAAGATGGAACCGGATGCTCACCCATCACGAGACTGCAGCGAGCCACCCAAATGTTCCACGCAATGATACTGGCTACCACCTCCCAAATGCTGTCCTCCAGAGGAGAAGGGAGAGCTAGGCTATCAGGAGGGACTGCCTAATGGAGTGCTATCCTCTGAATGCTCTAACCTTGTATCCGGTATGCTAGGGAGATCTCATCAATCTGGAACGCGTGTCCTCCCTCAGTCAACCAGGCCACCATCCCCCAGGTGTAGTCCCTCTGAAGACTCTGCATATAGGTCATGATCCTAAGGGCTCCCATCCAGATCCTCGCTGCTCTACAACAGCTCCAAAGGCAGTGCGGGATCGTCTCTAGGAAACTAGCAGAGCAACAATGGCACTACCCCTCCACTCGCATCTGCTCCAACCACGGTCCGATGGGCAAGCCTCCATGGGCAGCTAGACAAAAGAACTAGGATATCTTCCTCGGCCGCAAACTGGACCATCAAGTGTGGTAGACACAACCTGTGAGTGCAGTACAATCTCATCAACATTGATGAGCTGCTCTCTGAAGTCTTTGACCTGTGTCAAATAGGCATCCATGCTGCACCCTTCATTCATCTTAACATTGTCAAGTTGCCTGCACAAATAAGCAACTTTGGCCTCGTTGCGTATTTGATATAGACTATCCCATGCAACCTTGGTTGTTTTGCAAGAACGAATGTGAGGTATAACAACTCTCTTGCAATTCATGGCAATCACTGCATGTGCCTGTGCATCTCGTTGATCCCAACAAATATGTTCTTGTGTTGAAGAGTCAACAGTAGACACTGAGGGAGTAGTGGTAGATGAACCAGAAGTGGCAAAAGTTGCTGCGATGCAGCAGGTGCCTATGGTGAAGAGGCAAGTCTAGTCTACGATCCAGATACAATTCCCCAAAAGTTCCTGGACACCAACAGATGGCACACCAAGTACAATGAGGGAGAAAATCCCAACCAAATGGTGCTAGAGCAGGTTAGAGCAGTTGGAGGAAGGCTCGAATGACTTAAAAGAATCCAGATCTGAGCAAAAGACCTCAAAAAACAGCCCAAAATTGCCCGAAATCAACTTTTGACAAATCTATACCTTTGTAAGACTAGAATAAGTCCAATCATACAATTGTTGTTCTAAAGATCAAAAATCTACATAGAAAATAAAAGAGAATATGAAAGAGAAGAAAAAAGAGGTAAACGAAAACTTTTATGAAAAACAAAAGGAAGACATACTTAGCAAGCAAAGCAACACTTATGTCGTCATCTTTTGACAAATCGTACGGATTCCTAGCAGGGTCGCGCAAGCGCCCTACAGGTCTGTATGGCCATATGGACAAAAGCAAAATTTACAAAGGGGTAGCCTATATGGCCCCAAAGTCAACCATAGGTTGACCAGTGAAATCAACATAAGGGTTGATTGAGTTCTAAGACTAGCCTACAAGGCCATACCACGGCTAAGTGCTAATAGTGCCTAGGGCTTGCCTATGTGCAGAAACTCAAGATATCCCTGCCTCAGCCAAATCAACCTCTAGCAATCAAATCGAGTCATCGTGAAAATCCGAAAGTGATACCTGACGTGTGTTCGTCCTCATGTTGAAGTCCCCAACAAGGAGAATTTCCCTGCAACTCGAGAAATCCATTATGTCTGGATATAGAGCTGTGTATGGTGAAGTCTCAACATCCTCTCAAGCAAAGTGTGAGGTCTCAGGGGAGAGTAAAATACAACGATGAAGAGGACTTGTCGAATGGGCATCGAGTTCGAATCCACAAAAACCTAGCATGTGTCACGCCTCTCGACAAACATCGTCCCAAAGAGAGATGATCTATACAGTATTGCCACTCCTTATCCACACACTCCACTTGTCTCCAAAGTCTCATCCTGGTATGTGGCCTCCCACGTCCTCTTGGTACAACTCTTGGTCTTCCTCATTGAACAGGGCTTGTAGAGGGCTTGTCTCAATCCCCACTAGAGGACTATCCGAGGCCATGAGGCTATCCATGACTGAGGCCATGCTGTAGAGGCTATGGGAGAATTGCTTCCATAAGAGGAGGGGTACTATAAAGGCAAGGCAATATACTGTTGAAGGGGCTGCTGCGTCTATTTCGAGTGGAGCTGCGTAGACTTTTGGAAACTGTTATTCAAATTATCACTACACAGATGAAGTCAATAAAAGGAGAGATGTACACCGAAGTCGATATATGAAGCGATGGCGGACCACAAGGCAAGATCTAACAAAGCTCTAATGCTTGGAATCGGTGAGCTATCAGCAATGGAGAGGCCGACCCATAGCAAAATTTCAGAAAGGAAAGAGTGCCAAACATCAATGGGATTTTGTTGACGTGAGCAGAATTTTCCCAATACTAGCAAAGCAGCAAGGACAAAGATTCGAATACAAACTTAAGGGCACAAAGACTTAGATGGCAAAGGAACATACCTTGACCCCACTAAAGCCATGCCGCAGACTCACTAAAGTTAAGGAGGCTAGGAAGGAGGGAAAATGGGCAGTATACAAAAGGGAGAGCAATCATCGAGAACTTCAAGTCTTAGCCTAAGGCCCTTTAGTCTTGAACTGATGAAGCAAAGATTTATTTCATGTGGTTTTGACTACAATCTGTCAGCAGCACAAACTAGATATGCTTGTAATAACTTCATGCACTCATCATGGGGATATGAGGTATTGACTATCTTACTTGTCCCAAAGATCCATCTTTCTCTTCTTGAGGTCGTTAGTAGAACTCTCTCTCTCTCTCTCTCTCTCTTGCCCGCTGTGTGTGTGGGAACGCGTGAGAGAGAGAGAATGACAGCTTCTAAAGTTGTAGCTGGTCGTCCTTGTAATTTAATGACAAATGGATTTCACCAAAAAAAGTGTGTGAGTAGTAGCTGTCTCACTTTGGGACAGCTGTGAATGTACACCACCTTAATGAAAGGTTCTTTTACACACACAAAAGTGTGTGTACCAAAAATATTTCAGCACTTCCAAAAGTTTACCCGGTCACACAAAGTGATCGTTGAGCGAAAAAGGGCGTCGCACACCGTTCATTGAAAAAGAAAAAAAAAAGGCTTAGACCTAGACCTGGCCAAACAAAAGAGATTTAAGTAAAGCATAATCAGGTTTGGATAGACCACAAACCCGGCCTAAGGACAGAAAGGACGCAATGGAAGCAGCAATGCTGGGCTTCTCTGCCACCTGCTCAAGAACCGGGAGTAAATTTTTAATATCTTGGAAAGCTGAGGTTGCTGACTTCAGAGAACGCTAAGGTCGAAAGGCGCGTACCATAAGGACGGTCGGAGCCATTGCACCTTCTGATTGTGATAATGCATCGACATGAAAGCTAAAACTTCATTAGAAGGAGTGGACACAGATTAGCATGTCGCAACATGGAAGACCGCCAGCCATGGCTGTTATTCTGAATATATGCCATATGGGCGTGCTCAAATGGTTTGGGATTCGAAATTTCAAGGGACATAATGTAGGTGGTTCACACCAGGTCCCGCCGCCATTGAGAAGGAAATAGAATTGAAGGATGGCCTTGGCTGTACATCAGGGTGCTTTAATTTGTGTAGCAGTTGGAGGAGATGGAATGAGCCAATCATGTAGCAGTTGGAGGAGTTGGCCATGGAGTGGGCGGCCGTCATGGATCGAACACAACGGGCCCATCCCACCTATTAGACCAACTAGGAGAGCTTTTCGAGAATGGCGGGTGAACCTGACCTTATTTGCACTCCCTCCTCAAATGAGATTATCAATACCTCCTTAGCACTAGTTTGGTAGCAAAAGAGGACATAAAAGTGTCCTTTTATGTTTTGGCAAACAATTCAAGACTTTATATGGATACATTTTTTGAGGTTACCCTCTCTTGAGCTGACAGAGATGACATGCCGATCACAGAGTCCGCTTGGTGGGGAGCTTTCTCAAGGACGGGCATTCCGTTATAGATTATTGCCCTGCAGGATGCACATGAGGATACCCTAGTCTTTGATGTTCAATCGGGAGGCAGACTTACCAGATCTTGTGATGATATTCTTTTGGAGGTTGCCTTTCAGCCTATCGGGATTGCAGGTTTCATGGAGTGGGGCAAGGACTCACAGTGGTATCTTGACCCCGATCCTCTTCTCCTTGTGCTTGGGTCTTGGAGACGCAAAACTGATTGCAGAAGTGAGGCCCTCTTCTTTTGATGTGTTTTTGTCTCTGCTTTTGGAAAATAATCGTGCTACTTCTCATATTTCTAGAAGGTGATCACTTGGCTTGGGTGCCACTGAATTTTAGGTAAACGTTAAGCTACAATCTTGTTGCAAACTTTCTATCTTTTTTTGGTTTTAGAAGTTGAATTCTATGATAAAGAGAGTAGCCTACATTGAATAGCATAAGAATGCCTTGCATTACATATTCCTGATATGGTGAAATATGGATTAATTACCTCCCAGTTTTATAGGTTCCGCCGCCTTTGTACAATTCTTATATCAATGGTTACACCCATAAGGTGTACAATATAGTTGTGGTATGATATGAGTCTCGGACAGCTTTCATGTTTGAGGCGTAGCATTTGTATTTCGTATGTTTTTTAATAGAAGCAAGGGAAAGGATCATGGAATTGTAGAAAACATTAACATGATAAAATATGACCCCTTAAAAACAATTAAAACACAGTGTGGAGAATATCATGGCATCAAACATCAAACAATGAACATTATAGCATTCAAATCACAAAGCTAATGGTTTTTTGTACAATGTATCCAACATTCTCATCGAGTCCTTTGTTCTCTTCTAATCAAGGATGTTGAAAGCCACTGATGCTACTAAACATAGTCATATCGTTCCTATTGCCTTTGTGTTAAGAATCTCTTAGTTTTCAGCTGGCATACTTGCATGCTTCTTTACGATCTTGCCTAATGGTAAGAAAAGGTCCCTCTAGTATGGATACTCCTCAATCTGCATCTTCCAATGCTACTAGTTCTTGCCATTGAACTTCTCGATTTTGAACTAGCCTTCTTCCTTCATTGCTCCCACTCAAACCAAGAACCTCATTCCAAATGAGTCAAATGGGCATTGCTCAAACAAACACTCTGATACCAATTGTTAGGGGCACTGCGACAACAGAGCAACAATGTGAGAAGTGGCACAATACAGAAAGTGCACAGAATGGAAGAGAAAGAGAGACACCAAAATACGTAGTTCACCTAGTGTGGGCTATGTCCATAGAGAAATAGCCATAGCCCTGTGTTTTTATTATCCAGTGTTATAAGGAAAAAATTACCAAGAAAATGTTTTATGTAAGGATTGTAAATGTGGATGTGGAATTAGGAGTATAGTATATTATGTGCTTAGGGCCTAAGATTGAGGTGACAAGGCATGTCCATGTGCCATCCTTCCAAGTAAGAGGACCTTGTGTGCATAGTCCATGGAAATAACAGTATCGTATGCAAAATGTGGTTGAGGTGACAAGGCATCTTTGTGTGCCACCCTCCACCTAGGCGGTCCCATGCAAGCATTAAGTAAGATATGGCCAAGGTCAATGGGATATATAGTATAAAAGAGGTGTGAGAGGTGGAGGTAGAGAAGAATCTCCTCCACAAGGGCTAGTCCCATGTACAATGGTTGTGTATAGTCTAAGAGAGAATATTTCAATAAGGGGAAGAGTAGGATGAGGTGGCAAGAATCTTTGTGCCAACCCTCCACTTGTCCTCCTACATATTATAAAACTGAGAGCCATGGGGCATCTTAGACTTAGGATAGGGAGGTTTGACTTTTGTGAGGGCAAGTATTGTCACATGCTATTGAGAGTGTGCATCCTCCTTGCACACATGGAAGATGCCTTCACACTCACGCTATGCATGCAGGAGGATGAATTTATTGGGACACACCCTCCTCTTCCCTCTCCTTCCCATTTCTCCTATACCCATATCGCTACCTTTACCCCATTTTCACTCACTCCTATGGTTGTGCATAATGAAGATGGGTTTCATTTGTCGCCTTGTGGTGGTTTCAAAATCCCACTACAGTTTTAGTGTGACTGCTGGGATTTGAATCTCCATAGCACCCACAATGGATTTGGAGCAATTAATCTTCCTACTCGTTTACTTTCGAGTCACTTTTGTACAATTTTCCATCCCTTATTTCCTTCCATGTGTAAATTGAAACCATCAAAGGAGTCTCTTCGTTTTATGAAAGGGACTAAGCCCTTTGTACATTTTCATTTAGTGTACTTCCTAGCCTTGTATAACTCCGTCCCCTCATTCTCATTATTTCCCCCCTTTGATTTTCTCTTTTCTTCACACCCACCGATCGTGAGTTATAGTTTCCAACTTTGGAGTTGTGGGATCGGTGGGTTTTACATCATCATATTTGTGGACAATTTAATGCATTGATGGGCCCCTAATCCTATCACTCTCTTTCTTGTTCCTTTCACTCTCACCTCTTCCTTATTCATGGCAGACATTTTGATATTTATTAGATGCATGGATGAAAAGCTGCGAGAATACTTAGTTTCTTTCAAACGCCAATGTGTGTCTCTAATTTTCCTCACCGAGGATCAATGGTTATTGGTGCTTCCTATATTCTTAGATGGTTTCGCTAAGATTTGGTATGAGAGGCAAACTCTTGTAGTTTGACAAAGCTGGCCACATTTGACTATAGCACTGGTCGTGTATTTTGGCAAGGGTAAGGAGCCCCAAAATGTCCATCTATTGATAGCACGGTTGAGGCAAGAAGAAGGGGAGACAATGCATCGATATGTGGATCGAGCAGCTGAGCTCCTAGATTGAATTGTTGAAAAGAAGTGTTGCAACAAATTTAAAACACCTCCACCCCCACCTAAAATTGCTTGTGCATTTTGTGGGAAGGACAATCATGAGAAAGAGAGATGCTGGTATATCCAAGTTATAGGGGAAGAGTTCCTCCTCATGTTCAAATTCAAACAATCAAGCCCCACATGTGGCAGCGAATCAGGTTACAGTAGGCAGGCAAGGACAACAAAGATTCCACAATGTAGCACCAAGAAGACCCAATTAGAAAAATTGGGGAATTCAACAAGGGCAAAACCAAGATCAAGCATGTACATACTGTGCCATGGAAGGCCACAGGCAAGGACCTCAATGTGAGCTTTGGTGCAAACACAGAGGAGAAAGAGGAATACCTATAATCAATTATAATGCAAGAGGTAACCAAAATCAGCAGCAACCACCACCACAAGGTGTTCATATGGTGTACTTGGCTCCTATCAATGAGGATTACAATTAACAAAATCAAAGAAATCAGAGGAACATACAAGCACTAGCAGTCACAAGATCCATAGGTACAAAGCCAATGCCCAGCCTTGGAGATGCACCAAGAGAGATGACAAAGCCAATGAACTGGCCCAATCAAGCACAAGTTTGAAATAAATCTCTACAGCTCCAGTACTTGAGAGTAATGCACTGATTGCAATAACATCACAACTACAAAACAAGGGTAAGGCTAAGATTGACCTCAGACAACTCGGGACACAATCCAACAGTCTTCTGACTGAAATCATCCGACATCAAAATACAGATCACACACTTAAGCATTACTGATGGTTTGATCCCTAAAACATTAACTAGGGATCAGAGAAAGAAACTTATTTTACAGAGCAGACCTTTCCTAGTAATTACTGGTGTTTTGTATAGAATAGGAATTGACCAGGTGATCAGAAGATGTGTACAAGATCATGAGCAAAAGGCTATCCTAGCTGAAGCCCATGGAGGACTGGCAGGAGGACACTTCTCTAGAGATATTACAAGTAAAAATATTTTGCAAGCTAGTTTGTGGTGGCCTACTGTGTTAAAAGATGCTCACAATTATGCAAAGGCATGTTTGCCATGCCAAAGGGATGATAGACCACTTGATACTGATAGAATGCCTCATCAACCCATTCTCCCTTTGGGACCATTTCAGAAATGGGGACTAGATTTTATTGGACCCATCAAACCTCCAACAAAGTTTTCAGGTAATCAATATATTTTGGGTGCCACTGACTATTGTACGAAATGGGTTGAAGCTGTAGCACTCAAAACATGCAAGTCTAGGACTATGGGCACATTTCCTTATCACAACATTGTCACTAGATTTGGTGTTCCTATTGAAATAGTGTCTAACAAAGGGACCCATTTCATCAACAAAACAATTAGGAAGATGACTAAAATGGACATGATGTTGCATAAAAAGTCTACAGCCTATTACCCAGAAGCCAATGGGTAGGCTGAGAGCTCCAACAAATTGATGAAAAAAGTGTATAGAAGAACAGTAGTAGCTGATCACCCAGAGGATTGGGATCAGCACTTGGATTTAGTGCTATGGGCACTTAGAACAACACACAAGGTTGCAACTGGATTAACACCTTTCAGATTAGTGTATGGCTATGACGCAGTTAATGCTTATGGAATTTCTTGCCCAGGTAGCTTGAGAGTGACAATAGATAATAGACTATCCCCAGAAGACTATATCAATGCCAAATTAGAACAACTTCTATAATTGGATGAGGATAGGTTCACAAGCTCACATACTGCTGATATAATTTAGAAAAGGAGGGCAGCATGGATTAATAGAAACACAAAGTTCAAGTTGTTCAAGAAGGTTGATTTAGTGTTGATGTTCAACACAAAGTTGGGAAAAATGCTAAGGAAGTTTAAGCTGAGATATGATGGCCCATTGAAGGTACTTGAGGCTTTTGATCAAGGCACCTTCCAATTGGCTGACCTTCATGGCAATGCATTTGACAAACCAGTGAAGGTTTCAAGCTAAAACTGGCTTGACCCCACTCAAGAAAAGATAAATACAATCTCTCTGCAGCTCACTACTGACATGAATCAAGATGATGTTTGTGTTTCAGCTATTCAGGTTGAAGGATTTGTGTATAATAGACTTCGATAGAAGTTTGACTCTACTACAGAAAACCTTACTCTAGCCATTGAAATATCAGGGCTCAGGCAACATACAATTCTACTTCAACAAAAACAGCAAAGAATGACTCCAAAGAATACAACCACCAACCACTTCTGCGGGTTGCATCTTATTTCCACAAATTACAATGATACTATATCAGGTCACCAGGTTTTACACAAGGTGGCAGTGCATACACAATCTCCACTACAATTCTTAAAGGCAAGCTTAATGCCAATCCTTGAATGAAGAGTTGATTATTGTAGTTCTTAATAATATATCACGACTATAAGGAAAAGCAAGCATATACATTTATCTATTAAAAATGCCATATCAATATCCAATTTTAGCTAAGCAGAAATAAAGTTTACCACTAGAAATTGCAAATAATTATTCAAAATGATAGTAAATGGTAGCAAATGTTTGACTAGTCATAAAATGAATGAGTAGTGGGATTATTAGAATAATCATCCTCCCAACCTCTTGGTCATCCCTACAAGGTCTCTTGACAAAAGATGCCTACACCAATGGTAACACATCTATCAACCACAAGTATATCCACATCAAATGAATAACAACATCAACATTATGAGAGGGTTTGTGCCTCAACCAATCTCCAACATTAGTCCTCTGGGTATGCACAACAAATTCAAAAGCATCAAAACAACTATTGTAGAGCGCTCTAGACCACCCCTAACACCTTGAGTTGGTGCACTTGTAGATGAAAGTGCATGCATCTATTGAGCCTGTGGCATGTAGTGGGTCCACATGTCATCACTCACTTGCAGAGCTGATGAATATCAAAGAAAAGATTGCTCTCGACTATGAACATATGTGGCATGGGGCTCCATTGCAACATGCAAATGCTAACATAGAAGTACGAAGCTGCAAAATAGTAGATACTTCATGTAACACTTATACCTATTTTGATAGCATTTATTATCAATAATAGACATGAAATACCAGCATATCCTCCCCATAATGTTTAATGAAGCCATACTCATTCTTATCCAGCCCCACCACTCTTTTTACCACGTCTTGGAATCTAACATATCTCTCCATCTGGTAAGGGCCTGGCAAAGTATTATATAAGTTTAAACAATCATTTGAATCAAGGTTGAAAGGCATACATTTATCAAGTAACATATTGATACCTTACATTACTTGGAATGGGACATAACATGGCATACACTTATCAAGCTCACTCAAGCGGCCTTCGGATTGTTGCAATGTGTTTCCACAAGAGAAAGAGGGAAGGGGGAGAGGGGAGAGGAGAGGGGGGAAGGGAGGGAGATGGAGAAGGAGAAGGAGAAGGGAAGAGGAGAGTGAAGGGGGATGGAGTGGCAAACACAAGGGCACTACAATGGAAACAAGGGAACACCCAAAGCACTCTCTTGGAAGAGAAGAGGCGGCTTATATTCAAACTTGTGCAAACAACAATGAAGACCAAAGTCAACACTTTGGCCTTTTATACATGTCACCTTTTGAAGGCAGGGCCAACCCTTTTCCTTTTAGCACTCTCCTTCTCTTTACAATTAAAGGCTCTTGGGCCCATAGGGTGCCAAAGCATATTGCTTTTCTTTCCATCTCTCCCTACTAGCAGAAATAGCACTTGTGTTAACCATATTAGAGTGCTTGGGACAACATGGCATTAGGGGGTGGTCCTAACCGATTCCCAAATAGTGCTTGTGTTAGCCTCATGCCTCCAAGACTTAAGGGATTTGGGGCTCAAACTTCTTGAGTGCCCTCATGCCTTAAGTCATTTGGGATTCAAACCTTGATGTGCACATTGCCTATAATCTTTGGCCTTGGGGTGTTAGTTGGAACCTACAATCTGTGCACATTGCTTGGAATCTTTGGCCTTGGGATATTTGGGGATCAAACTCCCTGAGCTTGTCATGTACTTCTTCCATGTGCACGTTGCCTGCAATCATTGGCCTTGGGGTATTTGGGTATCAACATCTAATCATCACTGACCACCTTGCATTCGACGATTGTACTCTATGGGTGTTAACATGCCCCCCTTCCTGTTGTGTGGATTGGTCCTCGAGTCAACCGTGCTGGAGGAGGTTTTGGTGAGGGCTATCTGTAGGAATGCATAGCGGTCCAACTATCATGGAGTGAGGCGATTGAGGTACGAGCGATACTTCCAAAAATGGTTGGCGTGCATATCCTCATACGTGCGGATGTGATGTCCATGGAGATTGTGGACACGGAGGTAGAAGTGGAAGTTCTAGAATTGCATAGGACTGACATCGGGATTGAAGACAATCTGGTTGTTTAGATTGTGGAGGCAGTCATTGATGGGGTGACTGTGGGCGGGGAGATTGTGGAGGAGTAAGAGGAGGAGGCGGTTGAAGTGGACCGTTGCTCCTATGATGATGAGATCTGGAACTGAGTTGTACATGTTGTTGAATGACTGGAGGCAAAAGGAAAATCCCTCTTGAGTCATTTCTTTGGGGAAGTTGTATTTTGGAAAGTTGTACAACATATTGGGGTCCTTTGTCTGGAGTTCTCTGAATTGGGGGCCCAAGTTCATTGTCATTCCATTGGCATCTACAGGGTATGGAGCTGGCGATCGATGTGGGAACTATAGTAGTAGTGCCAAAATTTCTCCAAATTCAAGAAGGGGAGTCGCCATCATGGCTGTAGACTGGCATCTACATTAGTCATTGGGACTAGAGCATTGGGGGTGAGGCTATGTCCTCTCGTGTGCTTTGGGTGCATGCATCGCCAATCATTGAAGGACTGTGTGATGAATTGTGTGAGGAGGCACACCTCTAGGATTTCGTATACCCTCAAGTTGGTGCTTCCAATGATGCATAAGCGCACTGTCGGGCAGCTCTTGAAATGACTGCAAGTCAGGGCGCCATTTCACATCTTCAGGGGGGAAGCATGAGGAGCTGGCAGAGCTTCATCATCTACAATGGGCATGGGTTCCAACTTTGCTATGCCTGTTGGTGTTGTTGCTTTGGCTGCCTGTACAAAATGGGCTGCCTTGACCAGTGTGTTAAAGGCTACATGAGGAAGGTTGACCGGCGCGGTAGAGGAGATGGACGGGGAGGTCCTGTGCTATGCTGTGGTGGTGTTAGAGACGTTAGATGAATACTTGAGCAGTGTTGTTCGAGGGAGTGGAGGTTGTGTGGCTTGTTGTGGATCCAGAGGAGGTGGTGGTGGAATTTCGGGAGGAGGGGCAGTAGCATTAAAGAGGGTGATGGGTTCTTGGCCATCTTCCTTGGGGTATGCTACACGAATTGTTTCAAAATTGCTCACCAAGGACTCAAGTGAGTCTTGGAGAGCTTGTAGCATCCGATTGAAGAGGATTATTATGCTGAGGGGGTTGTAGGTTGTGGACTAGAATGCCACAAGGTGCCCTTGAGATTGGATTGCAGAGGCTCGGCCGTAGGTCGCATCCAATTAATGTCTGCTTGCAAACTTTCAAGTGTGCAGACCCATGGCATGAGTTCCTCGGGCTTTGTAATTTGCATCACATCATCGTCCATAGGATAATTAAGGAACTTTGTGATGATGCAACACGAGGCTTGAAAATTGAGGAGGATGGGATGGGTGGCTAGAGTCTGGACATCGGAGGGGAAGAGGAGAGAGAGAGAAGTGGGTTGGAGATCTAAGGAGAAGTATGACATGGCTAGGATGGGGCGACAATGGTTGGGGTTACGATTAGAGGATGGATTAGAGGGCGTTAGGTGGAAGTGGAGCTGTGGGGTCTAAGTGAAAGATAAGGTTTTGTGCATGGAGTGCGTGGAAGTGCATTTGGAGGGTTTGGGGGATTGTGCATGGTGCAAAAGTGTGTGTGGCAAATTGTGCGGAGACCTCCTTGTACATTCAAAACTCCTGTTGCTCCCGATCTTCCAATCCTGAATCCTCTGACTGGTCAGGGGCATGTTGTTGTTTGTTCTTTGCTTAGAGGGACATCGTGAGTTCCCTTTCTTGTGCCAGGATATCTTGTAGAGTTTGGATCTGTCGTTCTTGGTGCTCTTATGTTTTGATATATTGCGCCTCTGCTTGCACCTTTTGCTCCAGCGTTGTTCGCATGCCAAATTTTGCCTTGTCAGCCTGGTCCATGAGAGTTTGGACCAGGGATTCGCTTGTGGTGGCGAGGTTATCTTTGAGCTTTGTAAGTGCTAGCTTGAGCTCTTCAGCTTTCTCATGGTACTCCTCTGCTCTTTGTATTGCTGCTTGACCTGTGGCTTAGGTTGCAACCAATACGGATTGGCTATCGTGCGCAGAGAGCTGTGCCTGAAGGAGACTAGCTGAGAGTTGTGAGGCTTCTTCCTATTTCCTCTACAAAATTGTGTGTGTGACCTGTGGAAGCTATGCCATGGCCTCAAATAGGTGTTGTTCCATCAGGTCTGCACTCGATAATTGCTTGGTCGACATGTGGCTATAGCCACATGGTGTCCTATATTGGGGCATGCTGCAAAACTGTAAGGCCTCTGTTAGGCCTACCCATGGAGAGGAAGAGGTGCCAGTGGCGAAGGATGTGGTCTCCTAGGGGGTTGTGGAGACCGAGACAGAGGGCACAGCAAGAGTGGTTGCTATGGCTCCTGGGTGGAGGCCAATGGAGACTATTTCATCACCTTGGAGGTCTTTCATGAGGATTGAACCTGTTTGCCTTTGCTTTGGAGTCGTGCATGAATTCTTGCATCTGGCGGTCCTCATATTGTGCAAGCAGCTGACTTGGGGCCGGTTGCACATGCCTGACTGGAGTGGCATTGGGCGTTGTCCTCGCTTACTTAGGCTTGACCTCTGTCTCTTCGAGTTCTGTTGTTGCTAGCCCTATAGCAGATTTTTCGACTCGATTGGTGGATGTTGCTACTGTAGCAAGTAGTAGAGAACCAGCATGTACAACATGGGGTTGTCGATTACTTCCTCATGTCTTGAGGTTGTCCCTCATCTGGGTGCAGAAGTACTCTGTCCAATTTGTGTGAAGAGAGTGGGAGAGAAAGAAGGAGTCTCACTTGTGACTTTCTCACATACACAATGGGGGAATACACACAAAGGTGGAGGCTGAAAACACTTTTCCTCTTCTTAGTTGTGAAAGCCAAAAGAACTCTCTTAGCACAAAAGAATAGGTGAACCCGATGTGGGTCTCAAACCAAACTCAGTTAACTAAGGTGGCATACTAACTGAGCCACTAACTAGAGTACATAAAGATAGTTGTCATCCAGCTATTATTCATGGGCGGTGTACCAACCGCATCTATAGCTAATAAGTCGATGACATAAATGCACAACGGTCACCTTGGCATATCACGAGGGGAGCTCGATATCTCAACACTCCCCCTCGAGTTCAATCCCAATTCCTGTATACCAAGCAGGTCTCTGAACTTGTGTAGCTTCTCTGCACCCAATGCCTTTGTGAATATGTCAGCTACTTGATCCTCTGTGCTGACATAAACTAGATCAATAAAAACTACTAGAACCTTCTCCTGCACATAGTGATAATGAACCTCAATGTGCTTTGTTCTAGCATGATAGACTGGGTTATTTGCTAAGTATATACTGCTCATGTTGTCACAATAAATGACAACTGGCCCATCTGTAGCTTGATGCATATCATAAAGTAGCTTATGCAACCAAGCTACCTCACATGCAGCCATTGCTGCACCCCTATACTCAGCCTCTGTGCTTGATAAGTCAACTGTAGGCATTTCTTGCTACTCCAAGTGACTGCAGCACTCCCAAAAGAGAACATATATCCACTTGTAGATCGCCTATTAGAAATACTACGAGCCCAATCAGCATCAGTGTATCCATGCAATTGTATATGAACCCCAGTCTCTTAAAATAGTCCATACTACAATGTGGACTTCACATACCTCAGTATGCGTCTAGCCGCATCCAAATGCGGTTTCCTTGGAGCCTGCATAAACTGACTTACCAACCCAACAACATAGCTCAAATCTGGCCTGGTAATAGTCATATAAATCAAACTTCCTACTATGCGTTTGTACATAGTAGGGTCTTTTAGAAGCTCACCTGCATCTGCGTTCAGCTTCACATTCTGCTCCAAAGGAACTGAAATAGGCTTACAGCCTGTCATCCCAAATTTGGACAACATGTCCAATCCATACTGCCTCTGCAAGAGCCATATCCCACTTGTGGATCTAATCACCTCAATGCCCAAGAAGTAACGCAGCTCTCCCAAATCCTTCATCTCAAACTTCTGCTTCAATAACATTTTTATATGAAGGATATCTTCATCACTATCACCTATGATGATCAAATCATCAACATAAATGACAAGCAGCATAATGCCGCCTTTCTCTATTTTTCTCACATAAAGTGAGAAATCTGCCTTGGAAATCTAAAAGCCAATAGTGACAAGATACTGTCCTATCTTCTCAGACCATGCTCTGGGTGCTTGCTTCAAGCCATACAAGGCTTTCTTCAACCTCAAACTGAACAGCATGAACATAACCTGGTGGCTGCTCCATATAGACCTCTTCTTGCAAATCACCATCCAAGAAGGCATTCTTTACATCGATCTAATGTAAAGACCATCCCTTTGATGCAACCATAGCAATGACTGCTCTTACGAGACTGCCATCCTTGTAATCGGACTGAATGTTTCTTCATAATCAATGCCATATGTCTGTGCATACCCCTTAACAACTAATCTTGCCTTGTATCTGTTCGCAGAACCATCTGCATTGTGCTTCACCTTATAAACCCACTTGTAGCCAATTGCATTCTTGTCTTTAGGCAAAGGCACCAGTTCCCATGTAGCATTTGCTTCCAAGGCATCCATTTCTTCATCCATGGCTTTCTCCCATATTTCTTTTCCCATGGCTTGCTCAAAAGAAGTGGGTTCTGGTTTATGTATCACTTTGACCATATAGGCATAGTGAATGGCTGTAAATCCATTATATTTTAGCCTATCCACAGGATACCTAGCTCTAGTAGACCTGCACAAAATAGGCTCACTACCAGGTGCTCCAAAACATCCCTTGTCTTCCTTACTCCAGGTGTAACAACAGAAGGAATACCCAACTCATCATCAAGGCTATGTTCTGAGCCACTGGATTCACCATCCACATAAGAGTGACCTGCATTCACATCAACCATGGGCTGATCTACTTTCTCTTTTCCTTTTTGTGATACTTGCATACCACTATCTGCATTGCTTTGAGGAGATTCTCCTGATCTCAATCTGCCTGTCCATGGCGAAGTATGTGAACCATTGCTAACACTACAGGTCCACTAATATTTTGTGATTGCTGCTGTGAATTCTGTGTAGCATTACCATTTTGTGCATCTACATCATCAATCACATTTACTGGTTTATACCAGCTGCTCATCTCATCAAAAACAACATCTCTGCTCACTGTAAACTTACGATAGAAGGGTTATAGCATCTCTACCCTTTCTGCTGTAGAGAATAACCAATTAAGATGCACTTCTTAGATTTTGGATCCAACTTGGATCTCAACTCATCTGGCACATGAACATAGGCAATGCAACAAAAAACTTTCAAATGAGAAATATTTGGTTTCCTACCAGTATACCTCTCCTATGGCATCATGCCATGTATTGTTGTAGACTGCTGTAGCAACTGCTTCAACCTAATAATAATCTGGCAGGTCTTTTTCGTTGAGCATGGCATGAGATACCTCTCTAATATGCATGTTTTTCCTTTCTGCAAGTCCATTTTGCTGTGGGGTATGACTGCATGAATATTGCTTCTTTATGCCATGCTCCTGTAGGAAACTTGTAAACTCATTTGAGAGGTACTCTCCCCCTCCATCTGACTCTAGGCATTTTAGTTGCAGGCCTGTTTCTTTTTCAACCATAGCTTGAAAAGCTTTGAAATGCCAAACACTTCACTTTTCTTTTTCATAAAATACACCCAAACTTTTCTGCTGTAGTCATCAATAAAAGTGACAAAATAATGACAGCCTCCAATAGATGTAGCTTTAGTAGTCCACACATCAGAGTGGATTAATTCCAATGGCCTCTTACTCTCTTGAACATGTCTAGGAAATGGTTTCCTTGCCTGTTTTCCAAATTGGTAGGCTTCACATACCTTATGCATTTCTGCAACCTTGAACTTAGGCAATCCTGCAATAATATTTTGGGCCTGCATTAATTTAATTGCTGTACATTAACATGACCAATGCGTTTATGCCAAATATCAATATCTGCAACTACACTGGTCCGATGTGCAAACATTGCTGCACTCAATTCAGGCATGTCCGCATCCAACATAAACATCCTGCCCTTCTTCTTCCCTTTTGCTATCAAGTGACCTTTATTTTTCATATTCTCAACAAAGCATCCATGAGGATTAAATCTGACCTGCAAGCCCTGCTCAACCATTTGACCAATAGAAACCAGGTTCTTGGTGATATTTGGGACATGAAATACATCCAAAAAAAGGTATTTCTTTTTTCCATCCTGCATAGACAAAGGAATTTTACCAATCTGCACAATAGGATGTGCAGTATCATCACCAGTCTCCACAAATCCTAGTCTTTCCATTCTTCTTGCATCTTGCATCCATTCTGCATGACCTATCATGTGGTTTGACGCACCTGAGTAACATACCATACATCATTGCTTTCTTCTGCACTTGTTACAGAATTGGTCATGTGCTGCACCATAAACAAATGCTCATTTCTGTCATCACCCTGTCTACTAGAGGATGCACAATTACCTTGATGCAATTTTCTAGTCATGATGTCATTCTACTTTTTATAGTAGTCTTTAACCATATGACCCATTTTACCACAGTAGTAGCATTCAACATTGCTATTTGCATTTTGACCTCTCTGCCATCCACCACGACCTCTTTGGCTACCCCTGCCTCTAAGGTTACCACGTCCTCCTCCATAGGACTGGTTTTCTTGAATTTGCTGCATAATCTGATTTCTGCCATGGCCTCCAAATCGGCCTGCTCTACCTCTGCCTCTACCTCTTCCAGCATTTGAGTAGAAGATATCTTCTTTTGAAGTTCCTCCTGAAGAAGATGCACCGCCATTTCTCTGCTCTTTAGAAATTAGAAGAGCAATCAACTCCTCAAAATCAGGAAATTTTTCACGGATGGCAATGGATGTCTGAAATTGTGCATAATCCTTTCCTAGACCGTTCAAGGTCACAGAAACTAAATCATCATCTTCCATTGGCAACCCAATGGAAGCAAGTGCATCTGCAATCTTGTTCACCTTCATGTGGTAGTCATTGATGCTCATATTTTCTCTCTGCACATTATGCAACTCCTGCTTGAGCTGCATTTTCCTGGCTTGTGTATTTTAGCTATACATTTTTGTCAAAGTATCCCACGCCTCCTTCAGCATGCTTGCATCCTGAATATGCACAATCATAGAATCTGAAATACTGATAGACAGCCAGTACATAACTTTTCTAGCTCTCTCATGCTAGCCTTTAAATGCCAGCAACTCCTGTTGATTGGGAACATTAGGAATAACTGGTTCTTGTTCAGCTCCAGTAATGAACTCCCAATAGCCTTTTCCCTTAAGGAAATTCGTCATTCTAAACTTCCATGCTTGGAAGTCGTTCTTGTCAAGCTTTTCAATGACAATCTATGAAAGAGCATCATATGCCATTACAGAACAGTACAAAATATTCTATCACTATAAAAATACACAACTTCTGCCTCACAAGGGCAAATCTGCAAAACTGACGAGAGTGGTATTTGACCACACAGTCACTTCCTAGTGACGATTATGCATCAACAGGCAATAAGAATGATTTTGTCACTCCCAATATCTATGCGCATAGGCATATGATGTAATTTCTATGATAACTTTTCTCAGACCTGCAGAATAGTGGTCGCACAACAAAAACGCGGCACTTTCCTGAGTGCATGCAAAAAACTTCCGCCACTAAATCGAGCCCCGAAATGGCCTCGATTCAAAAAAATAATTTCACCCATGGCTTCGCCCTTTCCCGTAGCATATACTACCCTCTCGCCACACTGCGAAAGGCATCCCAATCTGAGACAGTGTACTTTTGCACTTTCCAGCTGTGCTACCTGCAGAGATTTGCTCCCAAACTCGAAAAAAAGGAAAGCAACACTGATCCTCTTACTAGGACACCGTGAAATTGGTTTGCTTTCTTGAGCTCCTTACCACGAACTGAGCTATGATACCATGTGAAGAGAGTGGGAGAGAAGGAAGGAGTCTCACTTGTAGCTTTCTCACATACACAATGGGGGAATATACACAAAGGTGGAGGCTAAAAACAGTTTTCCTCTTCTTAGTTGTGAAAGCCAAAAGAACTCTCTTAGTACAAAAGAATAGGTGAACCCTATATGTGGGTCTCAAACCAAACTCAGCTAACTAAGGTGGCATACTAACTGAGCCACTGACTAGAGTACATAAAGATAGCTGTCACCAACCGCATTTGCAGCTAACAAGTCGATGATATAAATGCACAATGGTCACCCTGGCATATCACGAGTGGAGCTCGATATCTCAATAGTATTTTGATGGGGCTTTTAGTCCTTCACGTCAACAAGGAGCCAGGGGGATAGTCTTGATGAATTCTGAAGGTCAAGAGGTGTGGGCAAGAGGACAAGAGCTTCCAGGTATCACAACTAACAATGCAGTTGAGTATACTGCTTTGATTCTTGGTTTGGAGGGTTGTATTCAAAGTCAAGTTAAAGAATTGGAAGTAAGAGGAGATTCTCAGCTTATTATAAAGCAAATGCAAGGGCATTACAAGACAAGAAGTGCTCATTTGAAGGAGCTTAATCAAAAGGCTATGGCACTATGTACTCAATTTGATTTTTGCAAGTTTATTCATATAAATAGAGAAGAAAATCAAAGGGCAGATGAGTTAGCTACTCAAGCCATTGTATTACAAGACTGGGGGGTGGTTTCTTTGGTAGACACTAGATGGCCAGAACTGCAAGATGTTCAATATGTGGAAGAAGACATGTTTCCTCGAGGGTTAACTCCACAACAGAAGCAGAGATTGGTAAGAAAGGCTTGTCCCTATACTATTGTTGATGACATTCTTTCTAAATTGGGAAAAGACAAGGTGCTCCGTTAGGTGGTCCATCCCATGGAGACTAGGAGAATCCTAGAAATGTGTCATGAATGCTCTGGTCATTTTGCTTCAGTGAGCACAGCTAGGAGAATTCTTAATGCAGGTTACTTTTGGCCACGCCTCCATAAGGATGTATATGAATGGTGTCGAAGTTGTAAAGTATGCCAAAAGTTTGGAAGGCGATAGTTGATTCCTGGGCCCTTGAAGCCTATTCCAGCATATGGACCATTTGAGAGGTGGGGGTTGGAATTTGTGGGACCACTCCCTCGCTCATCTCAAGGTAAGCATTTTTTATTAGTGGCCACAGATTATGTGACTCGGTGGGTAGAGGCCAAGGCCACAGTCAATAGCAAGGCAAGCACAGTTGCAAAATTTCTCTTTAATGAAATTTATTCACACTTTGGTTGTCCTTTGGAAATTCTCACTGATGGAGGAACCTCTTTTAGAAATGAACTAATTGAAGATGTGGTGCATAAGCTAAAGATAAATCATAGCATGTCCACGCCATACTGTCCCCAATGTAATGGCTTGGATGAGAAAACAAATGGATTGTTGTGCAATTCAATGGGAAATCTTGTAGACACCAAGAAAAGGCATTGGGATAGGCACTTGGCAGAAGTTTTATGGGATTATAGAACCACAAACAAGCTAGCTATTGGGTTTACACCATTCCAACTAGTGTATGGAATAGAAGCCATTTTGCCCATTGAATTGGAGATACATAGTCTTTGCACTGCTGTTGCAAGAAAAGAAGGACAGGAGGATGCCTATGCTCAATGCTTGGTACAGCTAGAAGCCTTGGATGAATGCAGATTACAAGCCTTACAAAACTTGGAAGGTTCTCAAAAAAGGCGCAAGGCCTGTTTTGACGCCAAATTACGCAAGAAGAAAGATATTGCAGGAGATTTGCTAATGAGATTTGATAGCCATCTAGACAAGCGGCTAGACAAAAAGTTTATCGGTTTATGGGAGGAACCATATCAAGTCAAAAAGAAGTTCATGAATGGAACCTATCAGCTTGAGGATGTTGATGGCATGGTGATACCTGGACACACCAATGAGTATCGCCTTAAATTCTTCCATGCTCGACCACCTTAAGGGCCAATAGACCCTCTCTGTCATTAGAGAGGATCTGCTGGAGGGGGAAAGATGTGACGCCAAAAATTGATATTTTTTAATTTGGCATTGGTATTGTTTTCTTCTATGTTTGATAAGAGTTTGAGTATCAAGTGATAGCCTAGCGGCTCTCACTTATTTCTATTTTCGAAGATATTGTATGGGATTGAGAGGATGAGTGGAATGGGTCATTGTAAATACCGTAGGTATGAATTATAAATACCTTGATGTGGGGTGAGAGTTATTTGTGTATGGGATATGATGGAGCTCTTAGAAAATAGGAAGAGTGAGTCATATAAAGAGGTGGGCTCATGTCCATGTGTTCCAATAATATAAGAGAGGCCACATGCCAAGCATGTGGAAGGCATGTGGAGGAGTGTGGAGTAAAGAGGAATCCTTCTAGAATTCCCATGTGGAATAAGGAGGATGTGGACATATGGAAAAGAGAGGGTCCCTATGGGCTCCATGTGGGGAGACTCGACTTTCTCAATATTTTAAGAGTCTTGAGCATCTTTTGACGGGACACATGGCAAGAGTGGCCAAAAAGGACATGGATGGTGACATATGAGCTTATGTGATTGATGGGGAAAGGAATCTATAGGCAGCAATTGTAAATGGGTGAAGGAGGGTGATAAAATCTTTATAAAAGGAGCCCTCCTCTCCCTTGTTCATCATCTCTTCCACCATTAGGCCTCATGTTGCTGTAGCTCTAGTCTCCTCAAGCCTCTTCCATGAGCCTTCTCTCCCTCTTGTAGATATTCTCTTATGTAGATTCTTGAGTCCATCTCTCTCTAGTTTATTCTCTCTCTATGGGTAGTCTTGCCCGTCTTGGCCTCGAATCAAAAAAATAATTTCACCCAGGGCTTCACCCTATCCTGTAGCATATAATGCCCTCTTGCCAGACCGCGAAGGGCATCCCAATCTAAGACAGTGCACTCTTGCAATTTTCGGCTGTGCTACCTGCAGAGATTTGCTCCCAAACTCGAAAAAAAGGAAAGCAACACTGATCCTCTTACTAGGACACTGCGAACTTGGTTTGCCTTCTTGAGCTCCTTACCACGAACCGAGCTCTAATACCATGTGAAGAGAGTGGGAGAGAAGGAAGGAGTCTCACTTGCGGCTTTCTCACATACACAATGGGGGAATACACACAAAGGTGGAGGTTGAAAACAGTTTTCCTCTTCTTAGTGGTGAAAGCCAAAAGAACTCTAGGTACAAAAGAATAGGTGAACCCTATATGTGGGTCTCAAACCAAACTCAGCTAACTAAGGTGGCATACTAACTGAGCCACTAACTAGAGTACACAAAGATAGCTGTCATCCCGCTATTATTCATGGGCGGTCTACCAATCGCATCTGCAGCTAACAAGTCGGTGACATAAATGCACAATGATCACCCTAGCATATCACGAGTGGAGCTTGATATCTCAACAATTTGTATCCTGGGGCTCCACCAAGCGCAACAGGATATTGGGCATGACAAACTGATCGTGGTCCGTGTGCTTGACTTGTGTGAGCCATTGCAAGGCTCTTGCTAGCCTTTCAACCTCTGGCTTGTGAATGGTAGTGAATTGTAGTCGGCCCTTGCTCTTCTGGTGGTCATAATGGCAAAACTTGCTTAGGGCATCTAGCTTCTTCTTTGTGGAGTACTTCTCGCTGACGATCGATAGGCCGAAGGCTGCACGTACCACATCTTGATTTATCTGGTAGTGGTGGCATTGCCTCCTGCATCTCATAGGATGCCAACGTTGGTGTTGCTGTTGTACGCCTAGAGGAATTCTACCACCAGTAGCTTCATGTCCAAGTGTCATGGGAGACGGTCTGCCACTTTGATCAGGCCAGTGACTCTGAGTGCATCCTCCACTGCTGGTTCCTTTAGTGCCACATATGCTGCTACTGTATGGTAGTGGAGGGTGTAGTCATGGCCCTCGTAAGTGAAGCGTGAGTGCACAACGCATGTGTCCAATTCTTGGAGCCATGCTTCTCCTAGCGGTGAGTACAACTGGGATCGCACAACCTTATACTCACCTACTGTTGGAGTCAAGGTGCACTTTCTTGATCTCAAGGGGGGTGTACCAGCTGTGCTCTTGTACCCTCCTGGGTGGCCTCTCTAATGGACACTTCTTCGTCCCCTTGCAAATCTTCTATGGGGATCTCAAAAGGCATGCAGATCGTTGCAGAATGAGTGCTTTGGGAATCTAAGGGGCCAGTGGCCAGTTGGATAGGGTGGAGGTGGAGGCCCAAGTCCATTTCAAAATCGAAGAACTCATGTTCAGGATCCATCAAAAAGAGTGATGGGAGTTGAGAGTGATGAGGGAGTCGGTGGAAGAAGAAGAGCGGGAGGACATAAACAGGCTCTCTAGATGGCAGTGGAAGAGGGCAGGAGGTTGTGAGAATTCTGGGCAAATTTTGCAAGAGTTTGGGGGAAACTGCTATGCCGACGAGATAGGGCTTGTTTATATAGATTTTGTATTTCCACGGCCGATGAGATCTTTCTATGGCAACGATCGGCAGGGTAAGTCGTCGGTGGGATACTCAATTGGTGACGATGGATGGGATCTGGGATATGAAAAAGACCACGATCTACGTGATATGGGATGGCGACGATCGGTGTGATCTGAGGATGGCAACAGTTGGTGGGATCCTAAATCGTTGACGGTCAGTGTGATCCTTCTTTGGTGATGACCGGCATCATCTGGCATTGGTGATGGTCGGTGGGATCATTCTTTGGCAAACGATCGGTGTGATCTGGTGTTGGTGACTATCGGCGTGATCTGGGATCATGACGGTGGGTGTGATCATTCTTTGGCAATGAACAATAGGATACTTGATGGCACTGCTCGACGGGATACGGGATGGAGATGGTTGGCGGGATACATCTATAGCGATGATCGACGGGATCCTGACTATGTAGAGAAGTAAAAGAAAGAGAGGGGGGGATGGGTGGGTGGGAGAGGGAGTGACTGAATGCATTTGTGCGGTGCAGGACTGATTGTGAGGCCAGCATGCAGGATGGTGACCAAATACAAAAATAAACATACTGACCTTAATCACCTAGTGGTGACCATGGATGTGTGTGTGTGCATGCGTGTTTGGCAGTGGCTACAGGTGCATCAGGTGAGATGCCTACCGTACAGACTCACCTAGACCTAGACTTGATGATTATGAGGAATGCGATGTGGGCGGACGTCGTGTGGCCGCATAGCATGTTAGCAGCCATGTAGAGTAAGAGTCCAGCTTGTGCTTTACCTTGGATGCTAGAGGCACATTGGCATTGGGCTTCGTTGTTGCAACATGGTCCATTTTCTTGGGGGGTGCAGGTTCTTGTGAGACCGCCCTGTTGAGATATCGAGCTCCACTCGTGATATGCTAGGGTGACCGTTGTGCATTTATGTCATCGACTTGTTAGCTGCAAATGTGGTTGGTACACTGCCCATGAATAATAACTGGATGACAGCTATCTTTATGTACTCTAGTTTGGCTCAGTTAGTATGCCACCTTAGTTAGCTGAGTTTGGTTTGAGACCAACATATAGGGTTCACCTATTCTTTTGTACTTAGAGACTTCTTTTGGCTTTCACAACTAAGAAGAGGAAAACTGTTTTCAGCCTCCACGTTTGTGTGTATTCCCCCATTGTGTATGTGAGAAAGCCACAAGTGAGACTCCTTCCTTCTTTCCCACTCTCTTCACATGGTATCAGAGCTCGGTTCATGGTAAGGAGCTCAAGAAAGCAAACTAAGTTCGTGGTGTCCTAGTAAGAGGATCAATGTTGCTTTCCTTTTTTGAGTTTGGGAGCAAATCTCTGCAAGTAGCACAGCCAAAAAGTGCAAGAGTGCACTATCTCAGATTGGGACACCCTTCGCGGTGTGGCGAGAGGGCCCGTTTTGGTGGCAGAAGTTTTCCGCAGGCACTCAAAAAAGTGCCTTGTTTTTGCTGTGCGACCACTGTTCTGCAAGTTGGTGAAAAGTGGCTGTAGAATTTGCATCATATCCTGTGCACAGAGATATTGGGAGTGACAGAATCATCCTTATTGCATGTTGATGCAAAATCATCACTAGGAAGTGATTGTGTGGTCAAATACCACTTTCGTCAGTTTTGGAAATTTGCCCTTGTGAGGCAGAAGTTGTGTTTTTTGCAGTGTTCTGTAATGGCGTCTGATGCTCTTTCATAGATTGTCACTGAAAATCTTGACAAGAACAACTTCCAAGCATGGAAGTTTAGAATGACGAATTTCCTTACGAGAAAAGGTTATTGGGAGTTCATTACTGGAGTTGAACAAGAACCAGTTATCCCCAATGTTCCCAATCAACAGGAGTTGTAGGCATTTAAAGGCTGGCATGAGAGAGCCATAAAAGTTATGTATTGGCTGTCTATCAGTATTTTAGATTCTATGATTGTGCATATTCAGGATGCAGGCGTGGGATACTTTGACAAAGATGTATAGCACAAATACGCAAGCCAGGAAAATGCAACTCAAGCAAGAGTTGCATAATGTGCAGAGAGAAAATATGAGCATCAATGACTACCACATGAAGGTGAACAAGATTGCAGATGCACTTGCTTCCATTGGGTTTCCAATGGAAGATGATGATTTAGTTTCTGTGACCTTGAATGGTCTAGGAAAGGATTATGCACAATTCCGGACATCCATTTTTGTCCGTGAAAAATTTCCTGATTTTGAGGAGTTGATTGCTCTTCTAATTTCTGAAGAGCACATAAATGGTGGTGCATCTTCTTCAGGAGGAACTTCAAAAGAAGATGTCTTCTACTCAAATGTTGGAAGAGGTAGAGGCAGAGGTAGAACATGCCAATCTGGAGGCCGTGGAAAAAATCAGAATATGCAATAAATTTAAGAAAACCAATCCTATGGAGGAGGATGTGGTAACCTTCGAGGTAGGGGTAGCCAAAGAGGTCATGGTGGATGGCAGAGAGGTCAAAATGCAAACAGCAATGTTGAATGCTACTACTGTGGTAAAATGGGTCATATGGTTAAAGACTACTATAAAAAGCAGAATGACATCATGACTGGAAAGCAATGATGTATGGTATGTTGACTCAGGTGCATCAAACCACATGACAGGTCATGCAGAATGGATGCAGGACTTTATGTGAGAAAAATAGAGAAAGGCATTATGCTGCTTGTCATTTATGTTGATGATTTGATCATCACAGGTGATAGTGATGAAGATATCCTTCATGTGAAAATGCTATTGAAGCAGAAGTTTGAGATGAAGGATTTGGGAGAGCTGCATTACTTCTTGGGCATTGAGGTGATTAGATCCACAAGTGGGATATGGCTCTTGCAGAGGCAATATGGATTGGACATGCTGTCCAAATATGGGATGACAAGCTGTAAGCCTATTTCAGTTGGAGCAGAATGTGAAGTTGAGCGCAGATGCAGGTGAGCTTTTGGAAGACCCTACTATGTACAAACGCATAGTAGAAAGTTTGATTTATATGACTATTACCAGGCCAGATTTGGGCTATGCTGTTGGGTGGGTAAGTTAGTTTATGCAGGCTCCAAGGAAACCGCATTTGGATGCGGCTAGACGCATACTCAGGTATATGAAGTCCACATTGCAGTATGGACTATTTTATGAGAATGGGGTTCAGATACAGTTGCATGGATACACTGATGCTGATTGGGTTGGTAGTATTTCTGATAGACGATCTACCAGTGGATATGTGTTCTCTTTTGGGAGTGCTGCAGTCACTTGGAGCAGCAAGAAACAACCTACAGTTGACTAGTCGAGCACAGAGGTTGAGTACAGGGGTGCAGCAATGGTTGCATATGAGGTAGCTTGGTTGCGTCAGCTACTTTATGATATGCATCAGTCTACAGATGGGCTAGTTATCATTTATTGTGACAATATGAGCAATATACACTTGGCAAATAACCCAGTCTGTCATGCTAGAACAAAGCACATTGAGGTGCATTATCACTATGTGCGGGAGAAGGTTCTAGTAGGTTTTATTGAACTAGTTTATGTTAGCATAGAGGATTAGGTAGCTGACATATTCACGTAGGAATTAGGATTGAGCTCGAGGGGGAGTGTTGAGATATCGAGCTCCACTGGTGATGTCCCAGGGTGACTGTTGTGCATTTCTGTCACTGACATGTTAGCTGCAGATGCGGTTGGTACATCGCCCATGAATAATAGCTGGATGACAGCTATCTTTATGTACTCTAGTTAGTGGCTCAGTTAGTATGCCACCTAGGTTAGTTGAGGTTGGTTTGAGACCCACATATAGGATTCACCTATTTCTTTTGTACTTAGAGAGTTCTTTTGGCTTTCACAACTAAGAAGAAGAGGAAAACTGTTTTCAGCCTCCACCTTTGTGTGTATTCCCCGATTGCATATATGAGAAAGCTGCAAGTGAGACTCCTTACTTCTCTCCCACTCTCGTTAGAGTTTATGTCAGCATAGAGGATCAGGTAGCTGACATATTCACTTGTACCCTCGACTTTGGGACCCACACAACCTTCCTGCATTGGCCACCCAAGTATTGGGATCTAAAAGAGCTATTGGGGGGATGTAGCGGTGGATGAGGTGGATTGGAGCTTGAGGTTTGAAGCACGAGTTGGCAGTGTGGTCTTCTTCTTATAGTGGATGGTTTCGAAAGAGATGTCCCTGAGGTGATTGGGGTCTTCTTTGCTTCTTGGACTTCCTCTGGGTGTCAGGTCCGATTGAAATAACGTTGGGCATAGAGGATAGCCTCTTGTACTTGTTGTTCACGAATTGCCTAAGTGGACGACGATAGTGATGGCGGAGCAGGCAATGGCATCGGTTTACCACTATGGCTGGCTTTCTCCCCCCTTTGGGGTGGGACTTTTGTTGGGGTGTTGGAGGTGGCTGGGGCTTCCAGTCCGCCCTCTTGTGTAGCTTCGTTGTCATGAACTAGCAAGGGTGGAACTGAAGGAGCAGGACTCGGTCCACACAGCGGGACTACCATCATTTTGCTAGCATTTTTGAGTGAAGCAGTCTGGGCACGCCAGTCGATTTGATAGTTCACGGTGTAGCACCAAGTTCTTCCCAATATAATTTGTTCATTAGTTGCTTCTTGTAGAAGAGTGTGGGATAGAATAGATGCATCATGGCACAAAGGGAGAGAGCTCAAGTGAGGCAAAATCCATTGTATTAGAATGAAGGAGCATCCTCCATTATATAGAGTGAGAGGATGGTGTAGGCACCTCCCCTATATCAGTGGCAATCAGCCCCTGCATCAGTGGGACTAGCCTAAATCAAAGGAACCTCCCATGTGGGGGCCTTTGTGCTTACATCATCACTTAGGTCACACAGTAGACACCTCATAGCACTAGGTGTGCTTCTACAACACACACACACACACATGTGACTCCCCTAAATGCACACATGCACCTTAGAGCAAACCCTTGATCACACTTATCCCAACATACCCCCCCTCAAGGGTTTGCCTCTTGCTATGTCAAGAATACATCTAGTCTCATAGTTTCTCATGCCATCTCATGGTGGTCACACATGCCATCTCATGGTGGTCAAGGATAAATCTATGGCTAGGATCTCATGCTAGCAAAGGTGCCCAAGGATCAAGGTTTACAAAAATGGGATAGACCAAATGCACATATCACATGGCCTACATCATATGGTGACCAGAGGTGATTTACAAAAGACAAAACACATAGCATTCTTTTTGGAGTACTACTCCAGGCAGAGAACCTCAAAATTTGACCAAGTGATGATAAACAAAAAATTCAAAGACAAATTTCTCAAAAGGCAGTCCTTGTCTTCTACCACAAACTTTGATGCTTCATTTGTTGATGGAGTTCTCTCTTTAAACAAATTTGTCATACTTCTCTTTTTCTCATTGCAAAACTTCTCAGAGTGATTATTCTTGCCACAATAAGAGCAAGGGTTGATTTTATAACAATCCTTCTCAAGATAATTGTTTTTCCCACAATGTTTGCATGCCTTGTACCTGCTCTTTGAAAACTTCACTGCAAGTTCTTCCGTGTGCATTTTGCCCATTCTTAAAGTGTTCTTTCTTTCCTCTTCTTGTAAGGAACTGATGATGCCCTTTAATGTGGGTTGAGGAAGATCTTCAAAGCAGTAACCACATAGTCAAAGTCTTGAGGCATACTCTTTAAGAGCACTGCCATAGCATCATCCTTAGTGAGATGAGAGTTAATTGAGGCTAGTTGTGTCATAAGACTCCTCATAGTGTTGACATGAGCAGCATCAACATTGTCTCCCTCCATTTTAAGTTCAAAGAACTTAGTTTTTAAATTTAATTTGGTAGTATGAGAGCTAGCACCAAATAATATGTCTAACTTATGCCATGCTTCAAAAGGGGATTCCAAATGTGAAATGTGGTGTACATAATAATCTCCCTAACCTAATGCGATTATTGCATAGGCTTTCTCTATCCTTTTTGCATCTGCAGGTGTAGAAGTAGAGTTAGTGGCCTTTCCTTTACCTTTGGTTGTAGTTGATTCACCTTCCTAAGAGGATTGAGTTCCTGCCTTAACTAAGTCAAATAAATTTTCTTTCATAATCATAAACTTTATCTTCATTTGCCAACTATGAAAGCCTTGGCCATTGAACTTGTCAATTTAAGTAGCCATGAGAGGGTCTTACCTTTTTCAGGTAGTGTCTACTCTCTTACAAAATGACTAATCTTGTTGACTAAAAAAATCTCCTTCACCATACAAAAGTAGATTGCTAGGGATAAATTCAAAAAAGCCTAATTGTTTAGCATATTCATACCCAATTGGCTTCTCCCAAAGTTTCTTGGCCGGGGTTTTCTTTACTTTGAACTTTGTCCTTCTTGTAGTCTTTTTCAAGTGCTTAGCATTGGAAGAACCTTCAAACTTGGCATCTTGACAAGAGATTAGTACCAATTGAACTTCAATCCAAAATTTCATTCTACTATGTGTACCTTAGCATCCCTTCATTCCTCAAACATTTACTCTAGCATCAAATTTCCAAAAATTGCCAAAAAATGCTTGCAAGGAAACAGTGTATCTTGGAGACTTGAATTCTCACTCCACATATCTTTAGATTTGGGGCTTTGTAGGATGAAATGAAACCTTTATGCCAGAGAGTAAGCACAGTAGAGGAGAGGCAAAATGGTGCACCTCATTGTTTGGGAGAGCTTCACCAAAGTCAACTATCTTTTTGTTGATTTCTTTGCAACCAGTGGACCATCTGAGCTCAAATTTCACCAACAGCAAGCTCAAGGCATAGCCTAACTTGGGCTTGATGGATTTTAGCAATGAGTGAGCACAGATGTGGAATTGCACGATTAGTTATCATCAGCCTTTGTTTCATCGCGGGTGATATAAACCATCTCTAGAGGAATGCTCTGAGCCAAAGGTGCACCACATAGGGTAGAGTCTTCAGCTAGGAGGGCGTGGAAAAAGACGCAAGGGATGGGGAGAACAGAGCTAAGCCATTTTTGAAGAGGAAGGAAGAAGAAAGCTTCAAAAAGAGGTGATGGAGTAGATAATGAGGTGGCACTACCAAAATGAGTTCTCCAAAGCCTACCAGCTCTGATACCAAATGTAGAAAAGTGTGGGATGTTAAATTACATGGCGCAGTGGAACAAAAATTGAACAAAGAATGGAGAGTACACAGAAAACTGGAGAGGAACAAAATTTTCCTTCAATACTGATGTAGTACAGATGATGGCTCCATCCACCCGTGCGCTCCCACAGTGGAGCTTAGATGGCGATCTAGACAAATACTAGGTGAAGAGCTACTAGTTGGAAGATCTGATCTGATCTGATACAATGGACTGAAGAGCTCGCCTCTTTATAGCTATGAGGACAGTAGTCAGATCAGCGTAGTCGGTGGAACCGACCAGTCAACCTAGTCGGTGGAGCCGACTAGTCGTCCATGGAATATTTAAGGAATATTCCCTATACCATCGCCTTGGGGGCTCATGCCCCTGAACCCCCACCAGGGGGGCCACTGGCCCCCAGGCCCCAACAAGAATAAGGGGCTCCCACACAATCACCTTTCTACCATCAACGGTCTCATTTTGATAGACCTCATCTGACATGCAAGTCAGGATCCCATCTAGTGTCCCGGGTTCACACATGACTTCTCCTCATATGGGGGCCTTACAACTTAAGCACCTTGGACCACTGCTGGTTACCAAGAGGGTGGGGCATTGAGCATATCTAACATGGGATAGAATAGATGCATCATGGCACAAAGGGAGAGAGCTCAAGTGAGGCAAAATCCATTGTATTAGAATGAAGGAACATCCTCCATTATATAGAGTGAGAGGATGGTATAGGCACCTCCCCTATATCAATGGCAATCAACACCTACACCAGTGGGACTGGCCTAAATCAAAGGAGCGCACACACACACACACACACACACACACACACACACACACACACATGTGACTCCCCTAGATGCACACATGCACCTTAGAGCAAGCCTTTGATCACACTTATCCCAACACTTCAGTAGGGAGAACATAAAAGCATATATCCACTACCTGGTCAACAACCATTAGACTTAAATTCACAGAACCCAAGGTTTGTGAGAGTTGGCAGTTTATAGCTCTTACTAAAGCGACGGTGAGGGTTAGGGGTACTTGTAGCTTTTCCCATACCTTGTGGGATATGAAGTTGTGGATCGGCTCCTGGATCTACGAGTGCTTTGATGCGTATGCACAAAACCTATAGTTGAACAAGCAACTTAGTTGGCTCTACTATTGGCTCATCCGTTAGTTCCACCTGTTCAGTCGTTGCCTTCAGTAGTGCCATTTGCTTATGCTATTGGAGCTTAGCGTTATAGATTCTGGCTTCCTCGATGGCTTGGCATTTCATTCTGGCCACGTCGGCCTTGTGTCTTTTTCTCTATGCACGGCTTGAAGGGTGGAGAGAGTGAGTGGTCCATAGTATCTTTTTAATTTGCTCCCATTAAGGTAGCCATCCATTTCTGTCCCATCAAGTGTGGCTATTTGGCACGACCCTTGGGGAGTGATCTCAACCATGTGGTAGGGACCCATACCTCGGTACTTTATCTTGCGTTTGGTATTACAGACATTGTATAGGAGTGCCAAATCTCCCTCTGCTAGGTCCTTGTTCATGAGATTGTGGTCGAACCACTTTTTATGCCGGACCTTTTCTACCCAGAGAGAGTAGGCTGCATGCAACCTTGTCTCTTCTAACCTTTTGAGGTCAGCTAGCCATTTTGCTAACGCATTCTCTGTTAGCCTTTCCTTAATGGTAAGACAAAGGCTAGGCACTACATACTCCATTAGCATCACCGCCTCTACACCAAAGGCTAGGCTGAAGGGGGTAGAGTGCGTGGCCACTTTGTAGGAGGTTCTATAGGCCCATAATGCTGCTATGAGCTTATGCTCCCAATCGATACGACTAGCTTCTATTGTATAGGTGATGATCTTACAAAACGTTTTATTGGAGCTCTCAGCCAAGCCATTTTTCCTAGGGTAGTATGGCATTGACTTCCTGTGTATGATCATAGACTCACTAGTCAAGATTGCTATCATTTCGTTGATGAAGTGGGTTCCTCGATCGTCGCTCATTGAGACTAGCTCCAATGGACATTCGAACCACGTGATGACTTATTCATATAAGAATTTGGAGGTGGATCTCGCATCGGCCTTCATCGTGGCTCTCCCTTCTACCCACTTGGTGAAGCAATCGGTAACCAGAATGATGTATCTAACTCCGGTTCCCTTAGCTGCTGGGCTTATGGGTTGAATAAAATCGATGCCCTATTTTTCAAAGGGTTTTGATCTCGATCAGGATTCCAATCAAGGGCATGGTGTCCACTTTGTGTGGGATTTGGATACACTGGGAGGGGTCACAATGTTAGATAAATTAGACCGAAACTCCGAGGAGTCTTGGCCACCAAAGACTAGCTTGCAACACTTTACGTGTTGTAACATCAGTAGTGGCAAAATGACCTCCTGTGATGCTCGAGTGGGCTTCTTCCAGCACATCAATGTATTCATGTTCACACACACATCTTCACAGGATGCCATCCTTGCCCTTATGGTATAGCTGGCCTGCTATCAGTTGGTATGGCACTACATGCTTAATGAGTTTACGGGCTTGATTCTTCTTAAGGGCCTAGCCTAGGGGTAATCCGTTGGCTAAGTAGTGACCGATTTTTACAGCCCATTCAAGGATGATGTCGAGGAAGAAGAGAGAAGCGTATGGGAGATCATGTTCTACTCCTGTTGGGGCTTCACCATTTGGGATTCTCAACAGGTGGTCGGCTAGGACGTGGGTTTTCCCTTTGCATATAGCGAGACTATGAAGTCAAACTCTAAAAGGATTAACATCTACCTGGTAATGCATCCAATCATGCAAGGCTTGTTGACCAGGTATAGCAATGCTTGGTGGTCCATGAAGAATACAAACTTGTTAGCTAACAAGTAATGTTTGAACTTCTTGACTACATAGACCATGGCCAGCAGGCCTTGCCTGTCAGTTGTGGTGTAGTTAACCTTGGCCTCGTTTAGTTGGAAACTCTCAAAATGAAGCGATCAACATTTTTACCTCTGTTGATAGGAAGGCAACCAATCTGGTGCTATAATAGGGTTCTTGTGAAACATCTTCTTCCATGTACAACAGGTCCTCGAAGCCATACAGATCTCCTTCCCCCTCAAGATTTTACAGTACTAGGTCTTCCTAGAATCCTCTTGTATGTATGAAACCTCTTCTTCTCCCTTGTGTTTGTAATATTTTGAGTGTATTTGAGTGGAGTCTTACTCTCATGGCAATGAAAGTCACTTCTTATCATTTTCCTTGAGTCTCCATTCCTTTTCTCCATTCCTCTGTTCTTTTCTCTCTCTATTCAAGTCTCTAAAGTAGTTCTTGTTCGGCCGCTCACTGTGCACACATGGTCCATCCATTTCCCGAGCCACCATGCAACCTTCTTCCTCTATTTTAGGTGAATTCTAGGGGTATTGGATCGTTGATAATTGTGGAGCATTGAGGGAGTAGTTTGCTTAGGCGAAATTTGCATGGGTAGATGGCAGTTAATATAGTAGTTAGACCCTCTGTCAGTATTTGGCCTATAACTTTCTCCTCAATGGTCCGATTTCAATGAAACTTATATCAAAGCTAAGCTCTCTTTAAGAATATCCCTCCCATGTAATTAGATTCTTGCATTGTGTCCAAGACAAGAAGTTATGAGACTCTATGTATGACTATTTATTTCTATGGCAGTTTTTACCCCCTTTTAGTAAACTGTGCATATCTCTTCAATCGGTTATCTGTTTTCAATGAATCTTATATCATGCAAAGATATCTTTAAGCTCTCCCTCCCATGTAATTAGTTCCTTGCATTGGGTCTAGGACAAGAAGTTACGAGTCTCTGTGTATGACTGTTTATTTCTATGGCAGTTTTTACCCCCTTTTAGTAAACTGTCCATATCTCTTCAACCGATTATCTGTTTTCAACGAAACTTATATCAATACGAAGCTCACTTCAAGGTCCATACTTGTGTGTAATTGCATTTTTAATATCAAATTTTTATGGAAGTTATAGACCTCTATGTTTTCTAGCAGTTTGTAGAATGATTTTGAGCCATTTCTAGAGGCTTCTGTGAAGGAGGTGCCATGCTTCCCTGGAATTTACCCATCCAGCCAAATCAGCCCCTTCAAGCCCCTAGATATATATCAGTTTATGTCATGTTGAGCCGAAAGATCTTCTTCCAACAATGCATCACTCTTCTCTTTGGCGTCGATCGACTTGGTGAGATAATGGCCTCTGCGGATCCTTTTCTTCTCCCGATGCTGGACTACAACGTCACTTGGGATGTTACCATATTCATTATCCTCTAAGGGAAGCAAGGAGAAAGATTTGTTGTGGTTTTCTTTGCATGAAAATATTTTCTTCATCTCTCTTTGCAAGTGATAAGGGTCTCTATTATTAAGATTGGGAAGAGAGGAAGCTAAGAGGTGCGTGAAGTTTCATTACCCCCAACTTCATGTCACATCTTTTTGGTGGAGACGCCGAGTACGTTATGTATTGGATTCATCCCACATTACTAAAGGGTCTCGGGTGTACTTGATTGCATGTTATGCCTATAGTATAGGCATGTGTTTTCTGATGTGATAAAGAAGATGCCTCGAAGAACTCCGTTAGAAGAGATTGCAACCCGTTTAAGAGAACTAGAAGATTGTGAAGGTGATGCTCAAGCTATTCGCATGGTCATTATGATCATATCCTTTATGTTTGCACTCTTGAATATGTTGGTGAATCGACAACGCTGGTAGCAGACACAATGATAGATTGGGGATTGTTTCATGCATTAGCAGCTTGGTGTGAAGAAGAGTTAAGTCTTTGTGTAGTTTTTGACTATAACAATGGAGTGGTGATTCTCAATGCTTTCAACTTCTTTTGATATGAAAATGATGAAGAGTACAATATCTTGAAGCTGTTATGTGCACATCCAATTGTGAGAAGGGTAATTCTTGAATGCATGTATACACAATGTTTTCATGGTGCTAGTTGGTCACTTATTTTTGAAGATTTTGTTGAGGATCACATTGTGGAGGGTTTTCAACAAGTGGTTATGCATAATAAGTTGGTCTTGGTATACTAAGGCTCTGTGGGATCTTGTTTGGTGGGATATTATTTGGATCTTGGTGTTTCCTTTTTGTGTTTCATCATGGTGAAGATTCCAATGGACCCAAGGGGAAGACCCAGAGTCGTATCTTCAGGATTTTGTTCGAGGATGCCGGCTTTCTGGATGGTCCATGAAGGATCAGGCGGAGATTTTGCCTGATTTTCTTGAAGGTTTAGCCTTGAGTTGGCATGAGGCCTTGCCAGACTCTACCAAGGAGGACTGGGACGAAGTGGTGGCTACAATGAAGTAGAGATTTGGAGGAGTGGAGTCACCAAATGCTTTGATGTTGCAGTTGGACCGGTTCTATCAAGGAGAGGGTGAGATGGTCTCTCCGTTGGCAATCGGATATGAAACTTTATGGACAAAGTATGAAAGGTCAGCTTTGCGAGTTGTGGCATCTGCATCATTGGCCCCTCAAAGTCTCGTAGGGATGGAGCACTTAAAGATGAGCAAATTTGTTATGGCTTTGGAGCCTCGTCTTTGCTCAAAAGTAATGAGTAAAGATCCAACAACATATGTGGAGGCACTTTGCATTGCAACCAAGAAAGAAGCTTCTCTAAAGATTGAATCCTCTTTTTGTCTTCAACAGCTTCAACTTCTAAGGTGGAGGTAATGGGCACTCCTCAAGTACCAAAGTCCTCTGAGTTAGATCATAATATCTCCCAATTGATGGCAGAGTTTGCTGATTTAAAATTGCATTTGGTTAATGCACGACAACCTAGAGCACCAAAGAGTGAAGATAGGCCTCGAGATAAGAGTGGGGTCACTTGCTATGAATGTAATGAAAAAGGTCACTATCGCCTGAAGTGTCCTAGATTGAGGAAGAAAGGAGAAAAACAAGTATCCTTGTTAGAAGCTTCTTCAGGGGATGAGGAAAGAGAGGTAATGATGGCTACACGGAGGTGTGGTAAAGTAGATGAGGAACATCAGGAAGAGGAATGCCGTCGAGGACCCACTTACTATTACATGGCTTGGTGCAGAACATCTAATCGTAGAACCAACACAAGAACTCAACTTGGGAAGTGAGGAAGACCCTTGGGTGTTAGCATGCATTTACATGGCAACCAGCTCCACTTGTGCTTAAGGATTTATTATTTGTAATACAAAGATGTGTTTGAATGGAGTAATATAGATATGCTCTATCATCATAGAATACCATTGATTCTAGATGCCAAACCCATTCAACAACAAGGGTATCGTATGAATCCAAATTATGCCAAGCAAGTCAAAGCTAAACTGGATAAATTGATTCAAGCAGGATTCATCTATGCCATTGGTCAAAGTGATTGGTTATTTTCAAAAGTTGTACTACCAAATTATTGGAAGCTCTAAGTCTATGTGGAGTACCAAAGGCTTAATTCTCAAGTAGTGTCAGATCCATTTCGAATTCCTTTCATAGATGGAATTCTTGACCAAGCTAAAGAACGTGAGATGTACTCATTCATGGATGGTTACAATGGATACAACTAGATCTCAATCACACCTAAAGACCAGTATAAGACAACATTAATTACAGAGTGGGGTGCTTATGCCACAAAAGTGATGCCTTTTGGATTATCAAATGCTCCTTCTACTTTCCAAAGGTTCATGGTGGACACATTCTAGGACTATGTCAACAACTTCATTGCTGTATACTTGGATGATTTTTGTTTCTATTAAAAATCTAGGCAAGGTTTTTGCTAGGTGTAGACAAGAAGGTATAATGCTTAGCCCAACTAAAAGTGACTTCTATGAATTTGTTGACATATGCTCACCCCCTAAGACAGGAGCAACAGGAGTCTCAAACCCCCTAGGTGACCCCCTCACAAGGGGACTGGACCCAAGTTAAAAAGAAAAACAAACCAAGCAAATAGGCTTGGAAGCACCGTAGGGAGAGGGCCAGACGTAGAGAGAGACAGGGTTATTTGTGAGGCATTTGAGGAGGAGCAGGAGTAGCAGGAGCCCTTACGTGGAGATCCACCTCCCCTAGAGGGAGGGGCCACCGCGGATCCTCCTGTGATGGAGGTTCAGCGACCGCATCCACCCTTGCATCAGCAGCAGTAGCGAGCCCCAAGAGTTCCTGATGAGGTGATGGGGGATGCTAGCCAGGCAGCAACAGAGGAGGAGTAGATGTAGAGCCCCAACAAGCTAGATGGGGGACGTTAGCCAGGTAGTGGTAGAGGAGGAGAAGATCTAGAGCCCTGGCAAGCTAGATGAACAATGGGGGCCTTTGGTCACCCCTATTCCCCTTCCTAACCCTCCTCTTCCCCTGATTAATCCAGTGTGCCATGGAGGGTAATGATACCATATTTAACAACTAGATGGAGAATAGAAGATGAAATAGAAATGAAAGTCCCTCATCTAATGCTTGTTGCACTAGACCAAAATAAGTTTTGTGGTTTCTTGCAAAGAGGAGCATTAGTTTGTGTTCATGGAAAAAAAGAATTTCAATAGGGATTCATGGAACTCTTGGATGAGGAACTCTACCAAGACCCTCAATCAGATGCCTTCAATAGCTACAATGATAGCAACACTGCCAATCTTTCAGCTAATAATTCTATGAAGCCAATGGTACACAAAAATTAAAAGGGAAAATGAAAGAGAAGAAAAAAGAGGTAAACAAAAACTTTCATGAAAAACAAAAGGAAGACATACTTAGCAAGCAAAGCAACACTTATGTCGTCATCAATGCCCAAGCATAAGCAACTATACTGGGTTTCTAATGACCTGCAAATATGCTTTATTAGTCTCGACCTTAATTCATATTTCCCTTGTTATAGTTTATGAAAGAATCCCCTTCTATGAAGCTAGCCATTTTTATAAGCTTGTTGCAATGGACACATAGCAACTCCTTGCTCTAGCCACTCTCAATGTTCCCCATCCACCCTGATTCACACTCAACTCCCAACCCTAGTGGCTCTTTCCTTCCACTTTGCTTCCTTACTGGCTCAATTTACAACTTGTTTCATATATGGTTTTAAGCCTCTTCCTTGTCATTCATTTAAATTACACATTCGATTTGGTTTTATGTGCACTTTTGCAACTCTATTCATAAGTCTTTTGATGTTACATTGTCGAAGCTACCAAGACCTTCGAATTTGCCTATATTTGGTGCTTTGTTGGTGCCCAGATGCTTTCAATGCACCATAGGCGGCCTTAATATCTTCACAGAAAGGTTTACTATTTATAGCTTCTTATGGCCAAGAAAAATAATGGCTCTTTGCATTACCAATTGGATTATTTGAAGTCTCAGATAAATGTGAACTGACGCAACATGCTACTTCGCCATTGCAACATCAATCATCTGCCTTTAAAGGTACAAGGAAAGTTAATGTACAGAATAAGCATAATTTGGCAAAGAAATTTGTTGCTTGTATTATATGATGTACAGTTGTCTCCCCCTCCACATTTCAAATGAAAGGGGTGTTTCTCTCTCCAACTTACAGCTGGCATGATCAGAATAGCCACTTTGATGAGGCTGTATACAGATCACTTTATTCACCATCATAAAAGAATGATAAATGCTAAAACTATGAATTTACAAAATAATATGGTATGACGTAATATGGTATGACCGCCTTAGAAATAGAGATAGTTTGAGTCATTTAGACCAATCTGAGCATCCTTGGAAAGCATAGATCGTGCTTCCATGACAGAACGAGGTGGCTCCAAGTCTTTCTCTTGCAAAGCATGCCCTTGCAATTTTTGCATTTGAGAAGCAAACAAATCGTCGAGAATCTGTCCATACAGAAGTACATGACCCCAATATTTCAGTTTTACCAATACCAGAGAAAAGGGAAAAAAGCTGGTAGTAAACATTGAACAAGCTATTGAGCTGGGCAGTTCCAATGACTTACTGCCAATGCATAGCATGACCCTTTGTACCACGCTCTGTTTTCTTTCCTGGTTTCCAAGAAGTGCAATATATCCTGTAGTCATCATAGATGAAAACCGTTATTTGCCCAACTTGGAAACTGGTGAACTGGACAATTTTATGCGAAATATACGTGCTAACGATGCAACTTATCTACAAAATGCTAAGAGCAGGTCCCCATGCCACCGAAATGTCCACTGCTGGCAGGGGAAATTTCCAGCCCGCGCTAGAGGGAAAATTCGAGCGCATCCAGGGTGGATGGTTCCCATGGCCACCCTGAAATTACCTGCAGGCCCTTCAACTGGCGACAATGAAAAAGGTGGCAAAAATAGGAAACGGGAGCTGAACGGGAGCAGCTGGTAATGACAGAGGCAGCCAGAAAAAGGAAAAGGGAGCCTGAGTGGACATTTCCGCATGCCAGGGTTGCCCCCAGGCACCCCCCAGAACCCCTCGTCGCAGTGCAAAACTCCGGTCATTCAAGTTCCGGATTTGGTGGAGCGGGTTGAGGTCTGGTGCATGGGGACAACCAAAAATGTTCTGGATCTTCAAAATGATCAAAAAAACCACAGCATGGGGACCTGCTCTAAGTGCACTTAAATAATTGTCTCGGCTGAGAAAACACTGATCTTGCTACATTATAAGAAAACCAAAAGTTAGGCAAGAAAGGCTGGGACAACTGTATTCTAAACAAACTAGCGGAGCCTTTGAAGTAGTTCTCAAGCACACCTGGCCCATCCTATCCCAATATCCACGGCAGATAGCCACAAAAACTCGAGGTGAAAACACATCATGAAGATGACTTATTGTATCCACCAATTGTGAGTTCAAAAGCTGCATTCGATCACGGATTTCTGATTCTCCACCTGCTTCCCTAGTATCCTGAAGTATCGTCTTGAGTTTTGTGGTCCGCTGTATACGTGCCTGTGAATGGGAGACGAAAAATGGCATTTGAGGACTAACACAAGTTTCAAAGACATTCAGGCAGCAAACACTATAGGCCATCATCTATCATCATAAGCAAAACCATAAAGTCACAGAAGACATGATGTCTTTTCCGTCATTATAGAATCAAACGTTCAAGTACTACATACTTACATTGTCCACCAACTTCTCCACAATGGCCTGCAAAAAGTTCTTATACTTCGCTCGTAACATCACTGTAACCTCATTGAGTCTCTCCCCAAAGCCTCCTTTCTCACTCCCTTCAGCGGGCAAACAAGCTACCCAGGATTTCATCTGAAGCTCGATCTTTGGCCGCAAAGCATCCAGCAACCTCTTGATTGTGTTCAAGAAGATTCCAAGCTAAAGGCCATCATACATAAGCTTCATAAGTGCTTCTTCGAGACTCAATTCTAAATACCAACACATCCTGTTCTGTGGCAAAGAAGAGCCCTTTCTAATATTGCCACAAGTTAAGGACTTCGAAACACTTGTACTATTTCTCTTACTTGATTAGGAACACTGTAAATAGCCAGAGCACGCCTTCTTGTTAGCTTCTGCATGTATTGGAGGCTGAATTTTTTGGGTACCATAACATCTTTGAGGGGTGTCAAGACATCAGCGTATTGCTTTTCTAAAGCAGATATTATAGCTTTCTCTACATCAGCAACAGCCTGCAAATTCATGGGATTGAATATACTTCAGATGAATGTAGCTAAAATTAGAAAACGGCACTTAAATGCTCAACAAGCGACTTACATTTTCCAATGCAAAAGTGTACTCTGGCCAGCGATTCAGAAGGACCTCATACTCATTCAGGGTTTCCTTGATACGATCGTACATCTCCTCTACAAAAGGGGATGTTCCATGCTGTGTGGTAACCCCTGTCCATCGTACCTGCAAAGGCCATACAGTAGATGTATCATATGATCCATACCCTTTTAGAGGCTTTCGCTCTGTTCTGATTCTAACAGTGAATCTTGATTGTAAATTCGCTCAATGAAGGAAGGCTTAGCATGTAATAGCCTTTCCAAAGACATATAAAGTATATCCTGAAAAGGTGTTTCATCAAATTTTGGTTCTGTTACTGAGGTCTACAAACATAATGTTTTATAAACCATGCCAAAGGACTGATGTCACCCAGTAGCAGCTCAAGGTTTTCTCCATGTCGAGAACGTTTTGAAGTTCCTTCTTTAATCTTACAAGCTGAAAAAGGAGGCCACAACAGATGACTCTAGAAGTTCCCCTACATTGCTTTAAGTTCAAGAAATAAAAACCAGAGCACAAAACATACATCCAAGTTGATTACAGTGGAATATCAATGAGCACTATAAGAAAGTATTCCATCTCAAATCAGAGCAAGACACTGCAGACAGATCACCAAGAGCTCTGTTCCCTAATGAGAAAAGTGTAGCATGCCACAAGACTAGATCAACTCTAAGGGTGATACTAAAGAGAACATACAGCTAGAACAGTTCATACACGGCAACACTAGATCAACTCTAAGGGTGATACTAAAGAGAACATACAGCTAGAACAGTTCATACACGGCAACACACTACTAACCCTCCTCCGCACCCTTTCTGAGGTTCTATGTAGCCAGGACAAGTCCCTAGTTAAAGCCCCAAAGGTGGCCCCTAGAGTCTGATCATGTCAGCCACCTCACTCAACCTTAGATGTTTGACAGACTTGGGTCCAGCTGGTCAAACCAGTTGGTTGATCGACTACCTCATCAGTTTGATCTGCTAGTATTGATCAACTACCTCGCGAGTTTGATCTGCTAATATTGATCAGCTACCTCGTGAGTATGATCTGCTAGTATTGGCCTACAGGTGTATCCTATGTGATTCATATATGGACACCAAAAGTGGTCTTAAATGGTAACCCCAGTGAGAGCAAAACCAAATGTCTCCTATCCTACCTATGCCCTTGCTCTCCTCATATTGGACCGGGGGGGGGGGGGGGGAGGGGAGGGCTGCTACACGTGGACATCTACAGTTTGACCTCAAGACTGCCTTGTATTTTACTAAATCCTCGAATCAGTGGACCAATGCCATGCAAATGTAGAGAAACCGAAGTAAGCCTGTCCTCAGTGTTTCCATGAGCAGTAGATACTGACCCAATTGTGGTGGCATGACATTAGGTTTTCCAACAGAATGTGAAAACCACAAAGGAACCCTATGATAAGGGGCCCTCCTAATCATGCAAACCGAAGGCTATAATAGCCTTACAAATTGTCTCCCGCTCTTCAAGGCCACAAAAACCCCCATGGGCTTTTTGTAATTTCCTTGGCATATGTTCAATGAGTTGAGGGTCCAGTTAACCCAGCAACAGCCTATGCACATTGAGCCCAAAAAACTTTTGGAAAGGGGCCTTCAACACAGGAAAAAAGACACAGAGACACATGGCAAGAGCCAGGTAGGCTTTGAATGGTCAAAATGATGCCTCATCACTAGACTATCAAGAGCGTGTCAGAAGACATGTGGCTAGAGGCTGCATAGCCAAAACCCAGGCCCATAGCAGGAAGAACCAGTTCAACAGTGGACTGAGGCTCACTAGAGGAGCCAACCAGAACTTCCAAGTGACCACATACCCCCAGGAGCAGGAAAACGCCGGCGATGTTCAACAAGAATGTAAGGTTCAAATTCAAAAGCTTTGGAACTTTTTACTTGCAAAAATTGAGAATTTCAAGGCTATAAATTTTAGCCATTTTATCCTATTTTGGATACGTTTAGTCCTGATCGAGTAGCAGCTTGCTCTACATAGTGCATTGGTCAGATTTGGGCAATGCAGTTAAGTGCTAAAATTCTCATATCAATTGTCAGTGCATCAAGCATTATTTTTTGGTACAGTTTTGCCCAAGTGCATCACAAATCATAAGAACAACATCAATTGCAGAGTTTAAAGTACCAGACACCCCATCTTTGATTCCAAATCTAGAAATGTCTGCCATTGCTTCCCTTCCTCAATCTTGAGAAAAAAGGCCTCTAACGTTGTATTGTGTGGCTGTTCCATCGCTCTCAGCATCGTGGATACTGCTTGGTTATTCAATTTTATTGATTCGGACTTAGTTCACCATCTTGGCATGATTACACAAGTACTCCGACTCTTTAAAAACATCGTGCGTTGAAGAATTGTCACTCGTAACACACCTATGTCTTACCTCTCTGCAAGATGCCTGGTACCATCAATTGCATCCTCTCACAAATGCTATGTCATAGCTCTTCCCTAAGGCTTTCATAGGGACAGTTCAATGTCTCATCACACCGATTTTGGCATTGAGAGTGGGCGGGCTGGGCCACAAGGCAGGCACAGCCACCACACAGGCAATCACAAAAAGCAAGTTTCCAGATGAGACAGTAGGCATGCCCATCATCCACCACAGCAATGGAATCAGTCAGCCAAGATCGTCCAGGTGGCAGCAGAAGTAGGGGCCAGTCAGCCCTCATTAGGCCTTCTAGCTGGCAATCTGATAACTCCTACCGCCAAACCACACATCGGCTTTTCTCGCGTGAAGCATAGTTGAAAGTTCACCTCAGCACCATGGGCGTGCAAAAGGTTCAATCCATGTGGCCCCATCCACTCCTCCATTTTGCGGAAATCTGATGTCCCAATAGCATCAAACACCACTGAGGACCTCTTCTCCAACCCTATGGAGGCAAACTGGAATCTCCAAACTGGGTGTGTTTGGGAGCCCACTACGCTGATCGAACCCTCTTCCTGGGGGTGCAATATCACAAGCGTTATCTACAGGGGTAGAGGGTAAGAGCCCAGGATCTCTAGATAATTCCAAGGTCCCAATCTCCAGAAATCCTGATGCGGTAAGGGACGTCCAGGCTAGAAATTGGGAGCTGCTGACCACGAGGCTCCCCCCCGAATGGGCCAACTCAGAAGGCCCTATTGCCTTAGTAAGGGGGACTAAGCCCTCATTCTCCATCAAACAGACAAGCAACTAATCCTCTTCATGGAGCCCGTTGTGATTGCATGTTGGATTGGTATAAGGAAGTTTAAATCTAGGCATGCACAATCCAGTAATTCATCCTCTTCATGGAGCACCAGCCCTCAGCTCCCAGCCCCTTGTGACTGCCAAGGCCAAGAGCAATAAAGAATGAAGCCAAATCTTCAGCTGGTAGGGACAAAATAGCTTTGATTGGTATATGCGAGTTTAGGTCTAGGCGCCCGCAAACTCCCCCCCCCCCCCCCAAAGCATGCGAGCTCATTCTATTAAAAAGACACTCCAAGGCATTGCTTGAAAAGCCAAGTTTACTCTTTAGGCAGCTATCCATATAGTGCAGTGGAGACTGAGCCAATTCTCTACAAGGACAAACCAGGACCAAAGTCTAAGAGTATGTTCCACTAGACCATGACTTACTTTTAAGATTCACTATTTTGTGGAATATATGTTAGATAGATCCATATGAAAAGCGAATTGCTAGCTCAAAGAGTAGGGTTCCCCTACTTCATTTCATATGGACGTAAATACCTCGAGGGACAAAAGTATGTTACATCCCTGGCTAACCATGGTTGCTAGTAGACAACCATAGGGTTAGGAGGGACCCAAGAAAGTGAGGTTGTTAGCCAAGGGTGAAGGCCCTAGGACTCAAGTTTAGAAACATCATCTGGAATAGAGGTCCAAGGGGTAAAAAGCACTCAAGTTATATTTAGCCATGGCCTAGGATCTATATTGGCATGAGGAACTTTTTTTTTTCAAAGAAATGAAACCTTCTATTAATGCTTGAAAGAATTCATACATAACAGCAGCCCTGAAGGTGCTGAGTATAGAAAAACCGGAAAAGGCTGAAAGAAAAACCGGCCTGTTCCAGAGAAACCCAGCTCACTACCTAGGGGATCTCTGGTACTCGGGCTAATAGCCAGGTGGGGGGACTATACAACCAGTGAATCCCTCGCAAAGTGAATATGTAAAAACTCTTGAAGGCCAAGCCTTGCAGAATCAAGCGCGCCTCACGATAGTCGCCCTAGAGCCTAGCATCACACGCTCCCAAGTGAAGCGGAGGGTGTAGATGATGACCTGCCTGATGGCGACCAATTCAACCGAGGCTAGAACCAGATGCTCACCCATCACCAGACTGCAGCGTGCAACCCAAATGTTCCACGCGGTAATACTAGCTACTACCTCCCATACCTTGTCCTCCGGAGGAGGAACAAGGCTATCCGGATGAGCTCCCTCATGGATCTTTATCCTCTGAATGCTCTAACCCTGTATCCGATAAGCTGGGGACATCTCATCAATCTGGAACGTGTGTCCTCCCTCAGTCAACCAGGCCACCATCCCCCATGTGTAGTCCCTCTAAAGCTCCCAGGTGAAGCAGATGGTGTAGATGATAACCTGCCAGATGGCGACCAAGGTAGCCGAGGCTGAGACTGGATGCTCACCCATCACCAGACTGCAACGAGCAACCCAAATGTTCCACGCAGTAATACTGGCTACTACCTCCCATACCCTGTCCTCTGGGGGAGGAGGAACGAGGCTATCAGGAGAGACCACCTCATGAATCTCTATCCTCTAAATGCTCTGACCCTGTATCCAATAAGTTGGGGACATCTCATCAATCTGGAACGTGTGTCCTCCCTCAGTCAACCAGGCCACCATCCCCCATGTGTAGTCCCTCTAAAGCTCCCAGGTGAAGCAGATGGTGTAGATGATAACCTGCCAGATGGCGACCAAGGTAGCCGAGGCTGAGACTGGATGCTCACCCATCACCAGACTGCAACGAGCAACCCAAATGTTCCACGCGGTAATACTGGCTACTACCTCCCATACCCTGTCCTCTCGAGAAGGAGGAACAAGGCTATCAGGAGAGACCGCCTCATGAATCTCTATCCTCTGAATGCTCTGACCCTGTATCCAATAAGTTGGGGACATCTCATCATCCTGGAACGCGTGTCCTCCCTCAGTCAACCAGGCCCTGACAACTCCAGAGGCAGTGAGGGATTGTCTCCAAAAAACCAACAGAGCAACAATGACACTGTCCCTCCACCCGCATATGCTTCAACCATAGGCCGATGGGCAAGCATCCGTGGGCGGCCAGCCAGAAGAAGTAGGAGATCTTCCTCGGCCGCAAACTGAACCATAACCACGTCCAAAACCTGGAACGGACCTCGCGGGGCACTCTCTGGGTCACCCAATGCCTCTTCCTCCAAGAGGTTCACATTGAAGAGTCCATCTGAAGCCTCCTACCAATCCGTGTGGTGTAAGAAAAGAAGGGCACCTCGTCCACCTACTCGGCAAGGATGCCCCTGGAGGGCGAGAACCACTCTCCCGAATCCCATTAGACCTCCCTCAAGGGCCTACCCTCCCAAAGCCAGAGGCTCCATTTGGGGGAATTCCTGCACTGAGATACTCGGAGGATCAATGTGCCACTCCTTCCTCAAACGTCCCACCACTCTTATCATCTGCCACTTAATTCCATCCAGACTCACATCCATCTCTGGGTCTCTCTCAGTGAGTGCCTGAAGTAGGCCTCAAGGTCCTACACGGAAAAAAATCGGGTTGTGTGATGCCTCACTGCATAATCATCCTCAACGGGACACCAATCTGAGAAAACTGACCCAACCATCTGCTGTCCATCCACATGCTAAGTCCCTCCCACCAGGACTCAAGGATGGTAGGTCAATCTCTCTCATCCACTGCCCTGCCCCTCGCAAATCCGCTAAGGTGCCAAGCCTCGCCTCTACCTCCATGGGTAATTTGCTCTATCTGCCAAAGGAGCCAACCAATCCACTATCCCACTGTGCCCAACCAATGTGAGTTCGCTGCCCGAGCATACGCCCTCTTGATCTCTTATCTCTTGGTGCCAAACAAGGTACTCACGCTCGAACTCCTCTCTGCATCTGGGCTGAGTGAGAATGAGGCCCCTGCTAATCTCTGCTAGAGCCTACGAAGGCTCCTCATCAAGGGGGAACCCTTCCTCGTAAAGAGGGCCTCTTCTGAGAAGAGCCATTAGTGTGAATGCTGCCACTGCCCTCACTGCGTGGGGTGTGCCTGAGAAGCCCTTGACGTAAGAGGAGCTTCCAAGGCTCTACACTTGGACTGAGGCCTCCAACAACCAACTTGCCTATGAGGGCTCCGGTCTGCATCTAAGGATCAATGATACCCAAGCCTCCCAATGCCTGCAACATGATCACCGCCTGCCAAGCGACCCGGGCTCTAGTATTCCTCGTGCCGTCTGATCCGGCCCAAAGGAAGTTCTGAACCAACTGTCAGAGCTGCCCAATGCACCCTCTGTTAAAACACCACCACGATGCAATATACTTGGCCATAGCAAGAAGGATCTGGTTTGCCTTTAAGGCACGGCTTGCTAGGCAAAGTTTGGCCAAGCTTCAACAGAGAAGCTTGCGCCGAACACTCTCGAGGACCGTAGCAATCTGTTGCTCTGCTGTAATATCAATACCAACTTGGCATCCAGGTATCTCGCTATATGGCCCCACGGTATCCATCAGAAGACAAAGTCGCTCCGCCAGTCTCGAATCTCCAATGTCCCCTCAAAGCCTGTGAAGAAACCTCTGGAATCTGTCTAGTTGATCCGCGCACCCGAGGCCTAACAGTAGATAGCTAGGGCTCCCCTAACTCTCTCCAAACTCGCTTGGATGCCCTCTACATACAAGGCCGTGTCATCTGCAAACTCACAGTCCAACAGTCCCTCCTTCTCCTGTCCAGCTGGGAGCCTCAACCCTGTGAGGCCCGCCACCTGTGATCTCAAGTAGTAGGGCAAAGCCTCTCTCCACCACAAACAAGAAGATGAAGGGAGTGAGGTGGCAGCCCTGGCACACCAAGCGAGAGAGAGGAAAGGCCTCGCTTGTGTGTCCTCCGATAAGCATATGACTAGAGCTCCCCGCATAAAGTGCAGAAACTCCTCTCATCCATCTGTTTGAGAAACCCAATCTCCGCATAGTACCCTTCAGAAAAGACCACTCCACCCTATCATAAGCTTTCTCAAATCCAAAAGGATGGCCATCTATGTGTCGTGAATGATGTCAGTGGATGGGGCCGTAACTGCAAACTCAAGACCTTGGCGAGGATCTTGTAGGCAGTATCAAGCAAAGTGATCGGTCTCCACTGCCGGATGTCTGACCTATCTCCCCCTTTCAAGATCCAACAAATCCACCCCCTACTCAGAGACTAAGAAAGGGAGACTGTGGAAGAACTCCTGGCAAGCTAGGTCGAAAAGGGTGGAGATGATCTCCCAAAAGTTTCTGAACAAGGCCGGAGTCCAAGCCATCCTCGCCAGGACACTTTTGGGTCGGGAGAGCCTTGAGGGCTTCCCAAAACTCCTCATCCGTGAAAGGTTCCTCCAAACTCTTGCACAAATCTTGCGAGACTACAGTCGGAGCGTGCTCCCAAACGACCTCACGGGCCATTAGACAAGCTAGAGTCATCCTCTCTGTCTGAAAGAGCTACCTGTAAAAACCTGTGGCTAGGTCTAAAATATCTTGCAGATCAGTATGCATGCTGCGGATCCCGAAGATGTTGCAACTGCGTGCCTGCCTATTGGTCTAAAAAACTACTTCGTCATCTTGTCGCCCTGCTGTACCCACGGGGCTGGCCGAGAGGAGTGATAGGAGAACGGAAAGACCTCGGTGGGGCTGCTCTAAGTGGAGTACTGCTAGAGAGTTGCCTGACATCATGGTGCATGTAAGAATCCCGGTAGAGACGCCTCTGTGCAGTGGCCAGTCCCAAACGTAGAAGCGGTCTAACCTCTCAAGCAATCCATTATGTCTCCTCCGCCCGAAAGAGAAGAGGGATTGCCAGGTATCCTGCTGAATTCTCACTCTCGCCACGAGACTCTGCCACTGACCATGAAAATGAACTGCTCCCAGGTGCTCCGCTCTACCACTGGCATCTCAGACAAGAGGCACCGTCCTGCTTGTCCTCCCCATGCTCCAGGTTGTTGAAATCTCCTCCAACAATCCAGCAGTCTACATCCGGAAGACACTCTGTCAACCTCCTCCAAAAGACTGGACGGTGCACCTGTTCAGGATCCCAATCCTGGACTCTCCCATCCTAACTCCCATCCAAACAACCTGTCTTGGGATAAGCTCGCCTTGATCATAAACCTTTGGAGCCACTGTCTCTGAGACCGAGATGGAGACCCCTCCACTCCGTCCTACTGCAGGGGACCACACCTTCCTTTCCTCGGGAGGAGGTGGTGTCGCCGCCTAATGTCTGATGCTGAGAACATATGCTCCTGAATCAAAAGGATGTCCACTGCCCGCCCTACCACTACCCTCTATAGCTCTTGCCGAAGGATCAATTACTGCAGTTGACTACAAGAATCATCATGGAGCCTGTGTATGTTCCAACTCACTAAGGTCTAGCTCATGAGGATAGGGAAGCAGAAAAAAGGGCTCTCCTATGCGTGGGTGCCTGTTCCAAAAAAACTGCCTTATGTGACTTTGTCGGGGGTTAAGAGGGCGAGTAGTCCGTGTCTGTACGTTGGCGTACTAGGGTGGATACCGGCTCAATGCCAATCTTCCATGCCCACTTCATCATCAAGGGGACTTCCACCCCGAACAAGTCCGCACACTTCTGAAGTGGCCGGTACAATGCCTGATCAAAATTACTGCCACACATCGTCTTCTCTCGCCTGAAGCATAGTTGAAAGTTCACCTCAGCACCATGGGCGTGCCAATCTTCCGTGCCCACTTCAGCATCAAGGAGTCTTCCACCCCAAACAACTCCGTGAAAATGGGATGCTGCGATGAGGAAGCGGAAGGGGGCGCTATCTTACCCTTGCCCGCTGGCAAGGGTGTCGAGGAAGGGGAGGGAAGGACGGCTGAAGAACCTGCTAAGGAGGTGGAGAGGGGGGCGGAGGCGGAGGGGGGTGAGGATGGCCATAGCAAGAGGGGCGAGGGGGTGGGGGGAACCCAAGAGGGAGGGGGGGGGGGGTGGAGAGGGACAGGGATCTGAAGGGGGAGGGGGGCGAAGGGGAGTAGGGGCGATCACAGGCCCCCCTGCTGATGAGGCTCGTCAAGCTCTGAATCCACTCCTCCTTAGCCGCTGCCGGGCTAATGTTTGTAGCTTCCACCATCGCAGCATCAGGAGCTGCAAGGCTTGCGGATGATACAAGGGTGAATGTAGACGCTGGGCCTCCAACACGAGAGGATCACATGGCTGAGCAATGGCCCTTGCCGCTGGGGGGTGGGTTTCCACGTATGGACTTCTACTCTTGCTCCTCCCCAAGTGCCTCTCAAAAAACTCTCTTTCTCTATGCGTCTAGCCCTCTGCCTGCGGTGCTTTCGGGCCTTTTTGCTTGGTTTCTTTTTCTTTCTAATTTGGGTATAGTCTAGGGGGTTTTCAAGGCTCTGCCTGCTCTTTAGGGGTTGGGGGGGAGTTCAGCCTTGGCCGCGGCGCGGGCAATCTCTGGCTAGGTGACCCATTTGTCTGTAACGAAGACACTGGCCTGGTAACCCAGAAATCTCCACTCGCTGCTGGCGAAGTGTACCCTCTTCAAGGGTCTCTGGGAGGGACTTTGGCTCTTAACCACCAGTCTAATCCTGGGAACCCCGTCATCTGCTACCACTGATGCGGCCAAATCCGACGTAGACTCCAACACAGTGCTAAATGCTCGACCAATGGAGGAGTATATTCCTTTGGGAGACCCAAGAAGCGGAGCGTAACCGAAAAACAGGAAACATAGTGTGTCGTGTCCATGTCCTCCACTGTAAATCCATGGTACCAAGGGAAGAGGTACACCCATGGTCACCCTCTACTGCCAAGCTTGCCTGGATCCACTCTCGCACTTGTCGCCTTGTGGGTGTGAGTGAGGCCCACAATTCTGCCCACGATCACCATTGTCCTAGAGGGATTGAACTGCTTGTTGTACCTGTTGCTTGTCAGCTGGAGAAAGGAGGACCTTAACAAGACATATGTATTTAATCGAGATTTGGAGTAACCATCTTTTTGGCCCAAATATGAATATGCTAGAGAGTTTCCACATCGATAAACCCAAGCATTACTACCCGTGTCAAAAGAAGAACAAGAAACTAAAAATTTCGCATGGATTTCTCTTGTACTTTCTCACCTTGTCCAGCTTACAGAAATCCAGAAGATTGAGGCGCCTGTCCTGAATCCAGAGAACTATATACAGATGGAACAAATCTTTTGCATCCACACCCCCTTTCAATGAGCTGCCACATCCAAATACCTGAATCAAAACTTTCATCCTTTTTCTTTAGCAACATATTGCACACAACCCAAGAGAAGCCATCTTTAGTGACATCATTACCATTCATTATGTAGGTTCAAATCAGCTCATCTCCGTAATCATTTCACTTTCATAAACAGACCAAAATGCAATCTCCAATCACTTTACCAAGACAAAACACTCACCACAGTCAATGGACGCACAACATAAGCTTGGAGAAACAGTTCTTGCTTAAATAAGACTCAAAGAGCAAACCCTCAAAGGCTAGAATGCACCATTAATTTTCTTAAAATATCAACCTATAATTGCATGCCTGCTGATATTAAAAAAGGACATCATCAAACACCTCTATTTCTTAGAAACATTGAGCTGCAGACATGAACTGCAAAATTTCCCTTACGGACATTCAAACCATAAACTCTTCAAAAACATAAAGAATCTAAAAATGCGGACGTTTAATCCAGATTGTGTAGCACATAAACCAAATTAGGTGCCAGGTTTGACAAATAGACCCAGACTGTCAACAACGACGAACAGCACATAGACAATTCTCCACTGTGTAGGAAGTTAAAAATTTTACAATTTAGGTGACCGGATAGCACAAAAAATTGGCACCTGATTGATCAATATGGCACATACATTTTTTTGCCCACAGAAATTCGGCTTCATGTGCAAACAGCAAGCAATTTCATTTACAGCTTGTGATACAAGCTTTTCCATATGTATTGGAGTCATAAGGTTATCATGGTGTTTTCTTAATGGCATTACCGATTCTATTTAATATCACCTCGGTGAACATCAGGTGTCATGTTTGGTGAAAGAGTGGTACTTGTTTGATGAAATTTGCTCAAGGTTTGTTTGATGAAGACAAGGTGTATGTAGGCGATCAGTTGTCACTTTGCAGAAATGTTTGATAAAAATGTTCAGTAAAGAGAAACATTAGAAACGTTCCACACTAACCAGGGTTAAAGCCAATCAAGGCTATCATTCACTTTAACCAACTCGTATTAGGGTTGCACACAATTGATGAGTAATGTTTGAGGAAAGGAGTTTGACGAGTAACCAAGGCCATGAAATACAATAGAAGCCTGACCAGAAATCCAACAAGGTTAACAACACTCAGCACAATTCTACTTTGACCAACATCATGCATATCCTACAATAAGATCTGCATATAAGCAAGACCAAACTCTTCAAAAGGTCTATTGTACAGATCACAAATCAATCACAGAAGAAAAAGTTAACCTGATGTTCCAAGATGCAAGATTGCTTTGGAAGTCTGCAGTGGCAAGCAGAAGTTCTATAACCGGCGGGGAGGGGCTAGATGGAGGGCATGCAACCAAGAATGCTCGGAGCCGGTTGCAATACTCCACACTATAGATTCCAGTCACTATGCTCGGCAAATCTATTGAGCTGCCAAAAACACCATCTTCAGTAATACCAAACTTTATATCCACAACAAACAAGCAATGAATTTTTTAAACTTAATACCAAACTTCAGATCCACAACAAACCAGCAATGTATTTTTTGATCTTGCACTGGCGACATTTTTAGCTTTTATTATGAATTTCCATCACTAGAGCTCAAATTTGAAGTTTTGTGTGTATTGTAGGATTTGATATTTCTCATGCCATTCAAGAAGTTAATTACTACGACGACCCAAATTATGTATTTGCATCATTGTACACAAAAAAGGATTGCATGTTTTAAACAAATGCTGCAATAGATCTGATACTTCTGTCATTTGTTCTCATAAAAGAGCTTGATTGAGTTCTATAATGTTCTGTGTGATGTGATGAATTTTTATTATTATAATTTTGCCAATATCAAAGAGGTCAATGGAGTGTCTCTAATAATTTGTGTAGAGACTTTTCATTATTTCCAAGATGTAAAAATGAACATAGCCATCCCTCAACTCTGATAGATTTCCTTTGTTGGTCAAACTGATGCTTTCAATAGATCCCTCGGTAACAAGAACCTCGACATGTATTGGCATCCTTTCGCAACATTCTTAAAGCATGCTGTTGTATGGTAATAACTGCACTTATTTAAGAAAGCTGCAAACCTTAGAACTTTTATATATTAGTGTATATGATAGCTTTGGATGATTAAAAACCAATTTGATGCTCTCTTTTATACAAAACCAAGATAAAAGACCTAACTTAGAGAAATATGGAGACGTACAATTTCCTATTTGTAGATGTATAAATCGTGTTTGAGGGGTTTTCCATTAAATACCTTGGTAAGATATGCTGATTGTGAATTTCAATGTCAGTCTGTACTTCATTGCTTAAGTTGATGCATAAAGTCTTCATCTTGAAATAAGCACTCGATGTGGTCAATGGATCAATCAAGAATCCCTCACTATTGCTTGATACAAACTCATCTGTTTCTGCCATGTGTCGCCTACACCTTTTCATCGCAGCAGTCTGCAAAAAGAAGAAACAGAAAAGAGAAAGTTGCAATACATCCTCCTTGTTGTAATCAACAGAACAATCCGATTGGAGAGGTAGCTTTCAAGCATTCCCTTTGAATGAATATACCAAGAACATTCAACCAATGGTGCCATTTTCTCACGTCGTACATAATTATGAAAATCACGCATGCATACATGTGCATAACAACAAGATAATCAGCACATGTAGTGTATACATGTACCTCATTGATTTCTCCAAACTTTGAGTATGAAGGTTCAAGGTAAACAACCCCTATGATAGTAGTATATATCCTACTCTTGAAGAAACTAATACTTCCACATGCTATTGAATGTTTCCAAAAAGAAATTGCAACCAAAACTCGTAGTTGAAGACAAGGTACAGGATCTACGCCAGCAAGAGACAGACCAAAGACACAAAAGAAAGCCACATCTCAAGCATCAAAAAGTTACAGAATCCACACAAAAATTTTGATTATGGACCTCTCACTTTTGGGTTAATGGACTGGGTCAATATAGATTTTACATCCATGCTCCTTCCCAAACTAAACATATTGTGTATTACCTCCTATCTCAAAGTCTCAATCCACAAACTACACAGCCAAGGATGACAATTGCCATCTTGGAAGACCCCCTAACTCATAAGGGAAATACTTGACCAAATCCTTGCCAAGCTTTTCAAGAAATCCTTTTGCAAACGATTTCCTCGCCTTGGACTGGTCGTATGCATTGTTGACGTTAGCTGGTCTCTTCTCAATTTCACAAACGAGACACCACAATTCTAAGTTATAGAAATCCTCTTCATCTGAAACTCCCAAGTTGCTGAACATGTGCTATTCAACTTTACACTAGTCAGAAAGACTAAGACGACGAAGACAGACTGCATGTTGTCCTCTAGCTCTAATAAAAGTCAAAATATATGCCAGGAAACAGCTTCAAATATAGCCACACCAATAACAAGCAAACTGAATGAAATCCTCATTTTAAAAAGAAAGTAAATCATCATTTTTAGGGGGGAGGATTTTTCAAGTAAACTAGGATGATGGATATCTCATCAATGCAGAGCAAAGAAGAAAGGGCATTCCAAAGCACTGTAAGTACTTGAAGAGCTGTCTGGTTTGGATCTTATGCACCTTTGTATTTAAATACAGGCCTTTGAATTCAACCCATCTTAGCAATAAGCATGCTGGCACACACATGGTTTTAACTTTTGGATCCAAAATATAATCTTTAAAGATGACAGATAATATTAGACATGCCTGAAACTAATTGCGAAGCACCATTTGAGCCTCCAAAGAAAGAATGTCTTGTAGTAGTCTATTTCCATGCAGCCTAACACCCCCTCTATGCTTTTTCATCTTATGAAGCTTTGTATTTAGGTAGAGGCCTCTGAATTGCACCCATCTTAGCAATAAAGCATCCTAGCATACACATAGTTTTGATTCCAAAATATAATCTTTAAGGCTGACAGATAATATTAGACGTGCCTGAAAGTAATTGCGAAGCACTGTTTGAGCCTCCAAAGAAAGAATATCATGTAGTAGTGTATATAGTTGTACTGCAGGCATCAGGGCTGGTGCAGCTTTGCCAGCAACAGGTGTGAGAACTTCAGTGATCCCAGACGGTGATGTGTCATCCAGAGACTTGTAATTTTCAAAGACCAACGCAAGCAGCTGTTCTACTTGATCTTGTACATCAATTAGCATCCTTTTCTGCATACATAGAATTTCCCAAGTGAGTAGGCATATTCTATATACAAAGAACAAGCAGAAGGGAATATGCATCGATAAACTGTTGCAAAGGATCCAATCCAATAGCTAAACCGACTTGGCAAATTAAGCAGGGCAGGGGAGTTAGGAAACCTCTTGGCGATTCAGTGATACTTCGTGTCGAGCACTGACTATAGGAAAAAGGAGATCATGGATCAGTAGAAGGCAATCTTCTGTCGCAGTAGCAACTTCCATTACACATGAAAGATACCTATACAACATGTACTGATCAGATATGTCCTAAAATAGGCAGACATGGGCATTACAAGTATAAAAACTACTGCAATTTGATCCCTAATTGAAAACCTTCAAACCCTGCACAGAAATTTCACCTTAAATTTGTATAAGCATCTGACAATCCATAATAAACAGCAAACTCGGACAACAACCACTTCCAAGATCCATGTAACCTCAAGTTTCTCTGGTAAAATTGTTGTGTTCGCATGGCAGCTTCCAACACAATGTCATAAGCTAAGGTTTCACTCACGATACCCAGCTGTTGAATTAACAAGATTTTTTGTCTCAGAGATACATGTAGCCAATATATGACGAAACACAGCATGATGAAATCCAATAATTCTACCCCAGCTTGTGAATTCGTCATCAATTTTGAAAGAATGTGTTAATAAGGCACTCAAACTTCTTCAATACTGACACTGAAACTTCGTGCTGAATTTTGAAGAATGTGTGAATAAGGCATAAGAACCTCTGAAGGCTACAGCATCCACGGAATCACAGTTCACCTTGTTAACATTGGAAATGCTTGAATCAAGCGTATAACTGATGAAGAGTTGAACCTTTCCAATGCAGTCATGATCTCGTTCATTATAGACAGACCACCACCGCACTCGATCATTCTACAGGGAAGACAAAGTGCCAAAACTCAGAAATTATACAGCACTTACAGTGCATAATCTCTTCAAATGACTTTGATAGTGAGCAATATAACGTGGGAAATCCCTCCCAGGAAAAGAACACAAAATACATTAAAAATCAATCTCCTACCTGATCATCACTAATTGAAGCCAGCGACACAATAACTCTGCCCAAGGAATTCCCCTTGGAATCCTGTACCTCTACAATGAGATCATCCCCTGAATTTTCTGGATGGCTACAAAAAAATTTTAACAAAAGATCTCAGGTCTCAGATATTTGTCAGAGTACTGCTAGAATATTACACACTGTGATCACGTTTACAAAGATTGAAACTAAGAGTCACAAGGAAAGATGCCTTACAAAATATGTGATTCACCAGATCCTGGGTCCGTTCGCACAGCCTCGTCCTCAGCTGTACTTTTCAGTCTCAATACGCAACCATAAATCTCTATAACAAGATTGTCCCAAAAGTCACACTATATATCAATATCTTCAGACTTATATAATGAGAATTTGTGAGAATCACTGAAACAGAAGTATTCAAATGCAAATCCAATAAGATAAAGAGAGTTCAATGATCAAGCAAGTCCTGCTCATTGTTTGCTGCTCTACTTTATAAGTTATCTTCGCCTTGATTTTCCCCTTCAATCATGCTCTTCCTTCCTCCTACAGAAGAACTGCTCCCTTTTCACAGGCCATTGACCACAGGGATCCACAGAGATTGCATCCACAGGATTTGTAGCAACTGGACACCCACCAGCTTGTCACAGCCACGAGCCTACTGGGGCTACTAGGGCCGCCAGTCAGCTTAGACAGACGATCACCGGAGCTTCTATAGCTTCCGGAAGCACCGATAGGCCACATCTCCCCCACTTAATCCCACAGCTCTACTTTCTATACTCCACATATGACCCATAGGCAGGTTGGTTAGAAACATGTATCTCAACACAAAATGGCACCACTAAGCCTGATTGAGTGACATCATTATGCCCATGTTCATTCTTATTATCCAGACCTTCCCCACTCAATCTCACAAACCTACATTCTATGATCCTCCACATACTTAGTAAATACATCCAGGTGCAGATCAGTTAGATATATCTATCTCAAGACAGGATGATACTTTCACGACCAAATCTATGATGGTCTCTATATGATTGATAGACCGCGACATAGAGAGACTCTATTGTGGAAAACAGATAGCAAGAGGTGACAGCGCCACTAGAGACTGAGACAAATCGAGCACAGCAACATGTCACAAATTCCCTATTGATTGAGATGCGGCGACATAGAGAGACTCTATTGCGGAAAATAGATAGCAAAAGGTGACAGTGCCACAGAAGACTGAGAGAAATGGACTGTGGCACTGAGAGAAATGGAGGACAGCAACATGTCACAAATTCTATGTATTCGACATAATAGGAGAGACCAAGACCATGAGGGAGTACGACGAAGCAATTCGCACACGGGCTTCTTAAGAAGTCTTGGCCCCGATCCTAGCACAGATGTTCAATGATGCCATATGCCATGGCTTCCCACGCATGGAACACCACTACCATAGTGTTGATACACAAACCAACACACTCCACGGATATGAGGACCTACTCTACTCACGTGTTTGGCCACACGTCAGCCAAGCCTATGGGTATGTACTAGAGAGAGAGGTTAGAACTTCCACAGAGGCACAAAGGCAATAGGAATTGGGACAAGGCAGATTTTGAAGACACCACTCTACCCTAGATCACATCATATCTCCACTTTGTGGGCCATCATTAAGGATGCAAAAGCAAGGTCCTAGAAATTATACAGTAGTTTTGTAGACTTTCAGAAGATGTTTGACACATTTCCACCATCTCGCATGATTAGGAGACTTCAAGAGATGGAGATCCAAGGAGTCACGATCTGATTGTTAGAAATGACCCAATAGAGGGTACGCACAGCGGAAGATTGATAGTAATTCCCAGTAGCTCACACAGTGTGATGCGGGGTGTGGAATCACAAACTTCTTAACTTATGTGCATAGATGTGCAAGCCTCAGAGACAAATATAGAAGCAACACTTTATATTTCCGTCCGTCCAAAAACTAGGACAGGATACAATACCAAAAGGTCCTTCTACTACAAGCCTGGCACTTCTAGATCTCTGAGCCCGCGTGCTCCACCTCGAGCATATGTAGACTCTCTGTCTAGATCCCTTCCACCTTGCTGTCCGGAAGCCAGCCTAGGTGGGCAGCACCTTGAGCTCAGTCTGCAGCCCTATGTCAGCCTACTTCTCCTCCTGTGTGTAGGTCCAAGGGCGGGCCTGTGGCTGCTGCTGTCTGCTCCCCAACTGCTGCTTCAAGTGATGATCAATGAGGGCTGAAGGCCCTCCTTTTTTAGGCCCCCAAGGGGCTGAGAACTCCACCGACCCAGGCCCCTAGATCTGGCCGACCTGGTCGGTTCTTCCTGCCCTATATAAGGGCTTTTGCTGGACTCTTTTGGGCTGCTGCCTGGGCCCAAGGGCAGCCCACATTGGGCCCTACCCTTGGGCACATCTATGGCCAGGTGGCTGGACCACCATAGCCTCCACCTCTGCCCCTTCTGTCCTGCTGGTTCTGCCCTGTGCCAGGCTCTCTCCAGCCACGTGTGCAGCGTCGTACTGATCCGTACTGCTGCTGAGGTCAGCCGCCATGTGACGCCATCATGCAGCCACTCTTCGCCTCAGTGTGGAGCTCCAAATCGCCACTGATCTCTTCCTGGACCTTCTCTAGATGTGCTTCCCACATGACAGCCATGATGCTGTCCATGTGGCAGCCCCTTTCTCTCTTTTTCTGTGGGGTACTCCTTAGGTCTCCATCCCCCATGCTCTCCTCATATGGGGGCTTACAGATGGGGAAGTGACCTTTCCAACACTGATTCTATGAGTTAGTTCAAGGGAGGGTGCAAGAACCCTAGGCGGCCTATCTAACTGGTTCACTTGATTATCAAAAGGAAAAATAAATGTATACCAAGGGCAAGAAAATGATTAACCGTTTGCCTGACCATAACCACCTACAAGGCTGAAAGCAATAAACCCAATCACAAACAGCATGGACTAGCTACTATCACATCACCTCTCAACAGTGAGTGGAGACCAATGTATGAACATATGCCCTAACTTGTGCACATATCCACACAACATCTCACACACCAGCACCCATTTAATACAAAGGTCTTCAAGTCAATACTGTGACGTAAACTATGACCAAATTAAAGGAAATGATGCCATGGAAATATTATCTTTTGTGCTTTCTGCAAGTCAACTATTTCAGCACCACCTCTTAAATTCTGAAATTATTAAATTCCATGTATGTTTATCTTTCATTTATCAGCTCATCTTTAATTCAAGATCTCCTTTGTTTTTCCTCATCATTGTAAGTTTAACCATGGGCAACTTGTGAGCCCATTCCTTTGGTTCTGTAATATTCCTAAATGTATCATCTGCACCGACTAATCGACATGACATTTGTAACTTGCAAGTTGATTGCATCTTATGCAGTAAAACTGATCAAATTTCCCAAAGAAAGATGATCTTCACAGCTAGAAGGAAAGACCATGCAGATTATCTTCACAGCTTTTTGTAGTCTACTTTTGGACTACAACCAGGCATGGTCACAGATTTCGGACTACTTTTTGATAATATAGTCTACAACCAAGCTTCTCCTTTAGTGCTAGCCTTCGTCATGGCTGAGTCTGGCCTTCACCTCCGGAGTGCCGTCAGAAACTCAATACGAAGACTTTATATAAATGGATGCTCAAGTATGTGTGGGTGTGTGGATTTGTATGTGTGAGAGCATATTTTTATACTATGGTCTACACCCACTGTTGGGCGCTGATGATGTCAGTGGGGATGTCCCTGCTATGCGTGATGGAGTTTATGGTTGTCAACCTTATGAGTGACTATCGTGAGATTGAAACTGCACTATGTTTTGTTTTTCGAGGATGAGTTTGGGAATGCTCCTAGATTCATCTAGGTATATGCTTCTGCCGTATTAGCAGACATGCAAATTTCACCTTGTGAAGTTTTCGTCCAAGTTGCGACCTGCTAGTATTGCAATAATTCTTAAATGGTGTGTTGCCCTATCAGCTAGATTTAGATGCTCGTTTGGGAGAGACTAAAATGAAATCGTTTAGACTTCACAAGCAGTTGTAGCTTGAATGAAGAGAGTTTGGACTACTTTTTGACCATGCCTGGCTGCTCTATCATGGCATGGGCAAGTTTGCTACCTTCCAGCTGCAACAATCAGATTTTTTCATGTTGAACATCAAAGTAAAATGGGGCAGGGACAAAAGGCAAAATGATTGCTTGCGGCTTACTAGCATGCCTGAGATTAACGTGCTGGAAGAGAATGTGACTAGCTGTTTTCTCAAACTTAAGAAAGCACATACAGTTGAAAAATGTCCAAGATGATGTGGATAAAATCAAACCTTCTGATGCATCCATCAGCGCCGTACTCCGTAATGTGTTCACTCCTGCTTTCAGTAACCCTGACACCTGGCGCATATAATGAGCTCCAGCCTGCATGTAACTAGTTCCACGTGAGGAAGTGCTACGTGGAATTCGTTGCGGGAGAGAACACAGTTTCTTCATACTGTCCCATCCTGCCAGAAGAGCAGATTTCACACGCGAGTCCAGGCCTGCGCTTGTGGTATCAAGAGATGGAAAGCTGCATCCGGATGGCATCCTCATTGTCATCCTCACTTTTCGCACTGTCTCAGCCCACATATCGATGTTCAAAACAGGTTAGGGCCTGCCTAGAGAAGTCTAGAGCTCTTTATATCTGCATGTCAGATTTTTCCTTGAACTTTATTTTTTGTTTATTGCACACGTACATGTACACACACACATATATTAGAAACCATCATTTCAGCAGCATGTACGCCTTCAAAAAATCCAAATGAAGACGTGCAAAGCAAAAAACCTTTTAAGGAGACCCAGCAGAAGACTTCAAAACCCAACTATTCCAAAACTCAAGTCACCTTGCACTCTTATTTTTCCTGCATCTTTGCTCCGTTTGGATGCAGCAATAGCTCCTAAATCCTCTGAAGCAGGTTTCTGTGAGATGTCCTCCTGTGGTTGCAAGAGTACATGCTTCAAACTGAAAACCATCCAAATATGATTAAATATAAAAGAGGAAGTGATTTCTGAATGGAAGTCTTCTTCCAGCTAATATATTATTTGCTAAGCACTGGAACTTCCCTTTTGGGAGAAAAAAGCATCACACGTCTCTCTTTGAGGAGAAGCCAGGGGACGTGGTCTTACCCAAAGGAATTTCGGAGTACTGCACACTCATCAAGTAGGAATTCAGGAGCCTCCATACATCCCCTTGCCCAAGCACGGAGACATAGGCGCACACAAGCATCGTAAGCTATGACCGACGGCCATGCAGCATGGGCACTGCAAGTTTAAACCAATCCCCCCCCCCCAACAAACCCCCCCCCCCCAAAAAAAAAGAAATGCTCAGTCTATTTCTTTAATTATATAAGCCTGTAAAAGTTCGAGATGGAGTATGCAATGCAAATCAATAGGTACAAGTTGCACATTATTTGTATTCATAGAAAGCACGGTCCTATTTAAGATATCAAACAAAGATGCAGAAATGAGACCTTAAAAGCATTTGTCTCTATTTCACAAGATCTTAATCACCATTTGCAATACTTGGAGATCCTCTGCTTTGGAGATCCTCCATTAGCACATCTCCACACAACACACTTCCATTGAGATTTGGCTTTGAATTTCAGATTTCCTATTGAAATTGGTTTCCAATTTAACCTAAGGTTCCCCAATAGGGGGATTCGGCTATGTAGGTTTTTTGCATACCTCTCTCTCTCTCTCTCTTTCATTAGGAGGCACCTGGGCATCAAGGCTACTACACCATACTCTTTGTTACTCCTAGAGACAGGATGTATACCCATAGAGCTACATGCTCTGAAGAGAGTACTCAGATACATCACAAAGGTCAAGTGCATGGATAATGAAAGGCTACCAAAGAGAGCATGGAATGAAAGTCAGAAGCTCCAAAAGACAAACAAGGGCAAGATTTTGACATCCGGATGGGCACAGGACCTAAAAAAATGGTTCAAGAAGTGGGAAGTAGAAGAGTATTTAAACTACTCTTCAGAGGAGATTGATGAAGAGGCTTTTCATTATGACCTGCTGAATGCACTACACAGGAAATGGCAAACAGCAGAAAACAAAGATAAATTTGAGTACTATCGCACATATATCAACCCCGAATATTGGTCAATTTATACAGGAAGGGAGACAACAACGCAGAAGTACATATGTACACCTATAGCAGTGCATAAACGGAGGGCTTTAGCCTCACTTCGCACCCGATCACACCAGCTGCAAATAGAAACAGGGGGATGGAAAAAGATGCCAAGGGAGAGTAGAATATGCCAACTATGTGATCAAGGTATGGTTGAAACAGAAGAACACATGGTAATGATATGCCCTCACTATGCACACATTAGGGAAGAGTTCAATCACCTCCTTGAGGGACATAACAAACTGGCTGATTTGCTGCATAAAGGGTCACCTTCAGCTTTAGGAACATTTGTGTATAAGCTCTTCAAGCATAGGAATCCACCTGAATCCTAGAAGGTGGTTTCTCTTTCCACCCTCCCATCTTCGGGAGGAGCTTTCATGTACTTGTGATATTGTATTGCTCAGGTCCCATAGGCCGGTTTTGGTCTTTAGAGGACGATAATATATTCTTCTTCTTCTTCTTCTTCTTCTCTCTCTCTCTCTCTCTCTCTCTCTGTGCCAGGGAAATCGCTCAAAATGGGAAGCATCCTCGGTGGATGCTTTGGTTCACCAATTGGCAATCGCACTTCATATGTCAAAGAAACGAAAGGATACACTTGCAAAACTCCTCAAGGGTCAAATGTATTTGACTATGTGATCATAAGCCCACATGTAGGGCATATACTCAAGTATTACAAGATTGAAGGACAGTTCAATCATAGGGCAATGTCCCTAGGCATCATAGGGACAAGAATGATGTCAAAAAACAGACAATTACTGCACAAACAAGGCCGAGAATGGATTACAAAAAGGCCCATATTTATGAGAGGGAAATAGAGACAGCACTATCACAAGGTCAAATGCCATCTATTTGCCATGAAATGAACAAATACATAACAGATTTATTACTTGTGACAGCCCAAAAATGCTTTGATCAAAGCAAGGGAAGGAGCATTAGAATCCCATGGAATCAATGGTATCACCAGGATTGTAAAAATGCAAATAAGAAAGCAGCAGATACATCAGAGAAGAAAGGCAAAGCCCAAGCGTACAAACAAATGGTGAGAACTAAAAGAGATTATTTCTTAAAAGCAAGCAACTTGAAAGTTTTGAGGATCTAAAACAAAACCCAAGGAAGTTTTTCCAAAAAGAGCATGGCAATAGACCTCGAGAGAAAACCAACATGGGAAGACATGATACAATTTGTCAAAGGCCAATACAAAAAGGAGGGAGAAGAGAAAGTAAGTCATGACTTTTCCATCCAAGCAAGCGGAGAAAGACGTAGGGAAAGAGATGAAAAAGCTAGCAAACGGAAAAGCTCCAAATACTCAAGGGCTAGTAGCAAAGATGCTCACAGTGGCTGCGAAGAAGACGGAGAAAATGCTCACCATACTTGTGAACATGGCAACTTAGCAGAATTGTACCGATTCACAAGGGAGGAGTTTGCAAGGTGGGAAAAAACTATCACACCATCATGCTGAGCAGAAAAACGCAATTTACCATGTGGTTGCCATAAGGGCTGCATCTGACAGAGCCAAACATATTTGAAAAACTGGTCCATTGTTGCTTTGTAGATTTCAAGACAGCCTTTGACGCAATTCCACACAAAAAACTATGGGAAAGACCTCGAAAAGCTTGAAATCCCTCACAAACTTCAAGAAGCTACACACTGTTTATAGGGGAAAGTTTTAGCCAAGCTAGTACAACCACTTGTAGATGGGTTATGCTCCAACAGGAAAGTTGTCATAAGTAACGACATAGGGGTCAAACAAGGCACCCTCTTGCCAAACCTTTTTGGTCATTTTATTAATGAGCTGGAAGATTGGGTGAAAATACACAGCAAAGATGGTGTCCAAATTGCAGAATACACTTTACTATTGCTTATTTACACAGATGATGTACCATTCTTTGCAAGGAGAAAGCAAAAAATGAAGCACATCTGAATGCATTGGGAGACTTCTGCAGACATTCAGAGATGCAGGTCAACATATCCAAGACAAAAGTCATGGTGATGGAACTCGCAATAAACATATTGATGTCACATTCCAAGGACGGATACAGATATCTATGGCTGGAATTTACCGACAACTACAAGTGGAATATATGTGTACTCGAAGAATTTTGGGAGGATTGAAAGCTTTGTACAAATTTCAAAGCAAGTGCAAGAAGGCAAACCTGTGGAATTGCGAAATGAGAAAGTTTCTACACCACGCTTTGTATAATAAGTGATTATTTATGGGTGTTCATGGGCTCCCCGGCTCTCTAGGACCTACTAGAAAATTATAGAAACGTTACATAAAAGTTTTCTCGTAGGGAAATCGAAGTTAAGGTAGAAACACCCTACCCCATCCTACAAGCCGAGACGGGCATGATACCTCTCAAGGGGAGGCATTATGCCAATTCATGGCCTACCTCAACAAAGTTTAGAAGATGGATGCCAGCAAGATACCTCACAAGGCAACCGAGATGGCATGAAATGAATGGAATAATGAGGTATTACAGCTGCCAATATACCACAGGATGCATGTGAGATCGGGGAATTAGTGACTAAGAAGATGCTAAAAATTTTATGGCAAGACAGAGGGTCCAGAATGAGTTCTACAAACAGAAAATTAATCCAATTGACAGCTATGAGATGCAAATACCTAGGGGGGACATTTCAATGTTTAAAAGGCTAGATATCTAATATGCAAAATGAGAACCAACTAGCATTATCTAGAAGTTGAGAAAGGAAGATGGGCAAGACCTAGAGTCCTAGGAGAAGAAACAATATGTAAACGAGGTGGAAAATGAGCAGCACGTACTCATAATATGCCGGGCCTATGCTCACATCAGAGAAAGATATGATGACAATAGAGGCAACCTGAAAATTATGTTAGAGCAGCCACCTACAAAGCTAGGGAGTTACCTAAAAGAAGTTTTGGAACACTCCAACAAGATACTTGGATGGCACACAAGCTAGCGCATCAAGTACTAACTACCTAGTAAGTCTATAGTATTTTACTTCATTGGATGTAAAGGTTCACTATTTCTTGATAGTAATCACTAGTCCCATAGCTGAAGGGTCTCAAAGTCTATGATGTATTACACGAGTCTTCTTAGACACTAGGATGGACTCTCAATACTTAACTGACTTTTTGGTTAGAAGGACTCTCAGTCCTTAACTGATTTTGGTTTCTTTGGTCTCATAGACTTTTCGGTCTTCCGTACAGGCTCTACTCAATTCCCGTACAACCCCAGTACAAGTCTCATACAACCTCCGTAAGCTTCCGCTCAGTTCCCTTACAACTACCGTTCACTAGCAGCAACAAGATCATTGGTATGTAAGGGAGCAGCAAAGGTAGCTTCTTGAGGCCACTCCGAGCTGGGCTGAGCCCTTGGCCCAGTTTGGGGTTAGCTTAGGGCTTCCAGGTTTAGGAAGTCCAAATATGGAGTTCCCCAAAACAAAGTTATTTGCTTCTACCCCTTTGCGCTGACGTACAAGAGAAGGATCGAATAAGACCTTGAGGAATGCATTTATTATCTCGAGCATGAAGTTAGAGACTCACGCTCCTAGTTCCATCTCTTAGCAGAAAGATGAATGACATGGAGAGCAAAGGTAAGCAGGAAATCATTCCATAAGTTATGGAGAAGTGAAGCACATCTCCACCAGTACCATAACTTGTTTCCAAGGTCGAGGAAATGATCAACACTCAGGTCAGTTCAGCCAAGGAAGAGATGGCCATTGTTGCCAACAACAAACTTAACAAAGTAGATATTTACACAGAAGTAAAAGAGCAGCATGCCATAGTACATAATAAGAAGATACTATGCATTCGAGGACTGCCTTGGCTGCTTTAGTATAGAAGAGGCATACACAGAAGATGAGAAGATTGCATGTTTCAAGAAGGAAATACCACAAGTAGAATGGGATGAAAACGATATCAATTGTGTCTCCCAAGCAGGAATGCAAGTACAAGTGTTTTTCAGAGAGAGGGTAGGAAGAACTAAGATATTTCAACAAACAAACAAGTTGAAGGGCAATCTCCGAGCAGCTCACCCCAACTCAACTGAAACAGGAATCTTGAGCTCACCAAAGTGAAGGATGCACCTAAAGCTAGAAAATGGGCAGTGTATTGAGATGGCGAGATGGAATAGCATTAATTAGAGACTTCAAATCTAAACCCAAAGACTCTCGGTCTTAAACTGATGTTATACTATTATAGATTTAGTATGTAGAGGTGTGTTGTAATAAACGATATGAGATACCATGTGCACTCCTCCACTCTCTGGTTTAGCCAAATGATGTAAGTCATTTTGACATTTTGTCTTTTATCTCATAGGACGGTTAGGCCTCCCGCAGACGTTATGACTCTCTCTCTCTCTCTCTCTCTCTCCCCCCCGTCCGTACGAACGGACCATACGTAACTCTCACTCCCGTCCGTACGTAACTCGTCGTACCTCTCCCTCCCGTCCGTACCTCTCCCTCCCGTCGGTACAATCTGTCGCCCGTCTGCAAATAGCAACGCATCCGTACCTCTCTGTCAGCAGCCTGTACCTCTCCGTCAGCAACCCATACCTCTCCATCAACAGCCCGTACCTCTCCGTCAGCAACCCGTACCTCTCCGTACCTTTCCCTACAACCCGTCAATAGCAGCCCGTAACTATTCCGTACCCTGTTCGTACCTCTCTGTACAGCCCATCAGCAGCCCTCCACCCATCAGCCCTTTGCCTCAACCAATAGTTACCTCAGCTAGCAGCCCAAACACACTAACCCTAACCCCGAGTTGGGCTAAACCCCCAACCCAACCCAAGGGGTTCAATAGATAGCCAATTATGGATTGGCCTACCCTCTCCTCCAAGTCCCCCTCAACTCCTTCAACCTCCATCAGGACTCAGTACTCTGCAGTTGCAACCATGACACCCTCTCCATATGCACGGAATTACCAACAAGAAGGCTCAAAACGACCCATCCTTGGGCAACAAGATCAGATTTTTAATCTGCAGTAGGCAGTGAGAGAGCTACGATTGGAACTGGCAGAAGTAAAGGCTCGACCTAGTAAGCAAGCAGTATTTGATGAGGCTGTACAATCTTGTAAGGCTTCCCCCCCTACCCCGCAGCTAGTCTCTATAGTCAAAGATCTTGTTCACATTGAAGTACAACTAAGAAGGAAGTGACTGTGGAAGTGGACACCAAAGCAAGTAAGTCTAATATTCAAGCAGAGATTAAAGAACACGAAGTTAGATGTGATAATGCATTGAAGATTGGAATAGGGGGACTCCCAGAAGATTCGTACAAAGAGGACACATATAGTGAAATATTGACAAAGATCAAAGCAAGCTTGCCCAACATTGAATGGGTAGATGATGATAAGAAGGATGATGATGACTCCAGGCCAGCTATTATGCACTATAAAGGTCATGCAATTTTTACACTGAAGTCAAAAGATATGCAGATCAAGCTTCTTCGAAAATCTTACAAGTTGAAGGGTACCAAAGTATGGATAGCAGAGGAGCTTACACAAGCTCAACTCATGAATAAGGCAACTGAATTAGCTAAAGTCAGGGCTGCCAGAAAGAACGGAAAACGGGCAGTTTCCTGTGAAGGCGTAGCCCTAATGAGAGAGTTTAAATCAAAACCAAAAGACTCTCAGTCTTAAACTGATGTATCACTGTTCACTCTTTCACACTATTATGTAGGTACTCTAAATAATGGGGGTTGCGTTTGCACTCCTTGGGAGCTGCCATGTGCCCTCCCTAAAGCAGATGTTCTCTCTCTCTCTCTCTCTCTCTCTCTCTCTCTCTCTCTCTCTCTCTCTCTCTCTCAGCCCGTACTACAGCAGCCCGTACATCAGCGCCACCCGTACAACAGGTCATTCAGCAGTGCCGTACAGCAAGTCGCCGTACACAGCTCGTCACCGTCGTCCGTACCACCTAGCCTGTATACAGGTCGTCGGCCTCCGTACAGCTTGTTACCCCCGGCTGAGCTAATGAAGTCAGAGAGCTCAGGCTGCTAGTTGCAGCTCTTAGCAAAAAGGTGAACGAGATGAAGTACAAAGGCAAGCAAGAAATTATTGCAGAAGCTATGGAGAAATTCAGCACATTTCCACCAGCTCCAACTCTTGTCTCCAAGGTCAAGGAAATGATCAACACCCAGGTGAGTTCAGCCAAGGAAGAGATGGCTACTGTTGCAGACAGCAAACTCAACAAAGCGGATTTGTACACAGAAGTAAAAGAGCAGCAGGCTATAGCACATAATAAAAAGATACTACGCATTGGAGGACTGCCTAAGGATCGCCTTGGCCCTTTTAATGAAGAAGAAGATTACACAGCAGATGAGAGGATTGCATGTCTCAAGAAGGAAATACCACAAGTAGAGTGGGATCATAACGATATCAGCTGTGTCTCCCAAAAAGGAATGCAAGTACAAGAGTTTTTCAAGGAAAGAGTGGGAAGAATTAAGATTCTTCGACAGACAAACAAGTTGAAGGGCACAACGATTTGGATCTCTGAGGAGCTCACCTTAACTCAGCTCAAGCAGAGGAGTGTCTAGCTCACCAAAATGAAGGATGCACGTAAAGCTGGAAAATGGGCTGTGTATCGAGATGGAACAACACTAATTATAGATTTCAAATCTAAACCTAAAGACTCTCAATTGTAAACTGATGTTATGAAGGCCACTTCTATTAGTTTTATAGTCCTAGTATCTATTGGTGTGATATAATAATCGAGCTGAGATGCCATGTGCACTCCTCGACCCTCTAGCTTATCCAGATGTTGCAAGTCTTTTTGACATTTTGTACTTTGTCCCATAGACCTATGAGGTCTCCTGTGGACGTTAATATGACTCTCTCTCTCTCTCTCTCTCTCTCTCTCTCTCTCTCTCTCTCTCTACCCTCAGCCTGCTACGCCCCTTCCGATTCAAGACTTGTACTCCTGTCTTCCATGCAACCCTTACTAGAAGACCGTGCCGCCCTAGTCACTCGCTCACTACACGAGGCCGCTCTTCACGCCTTTCCCCACACCACCCGCTCCACCTGCCCACCACCTCTTGGGACGTACCTGTAATAGCTGGTACGATGATGAGTGTAAGGCTTTACGCCGTCAGCTCACATTCGAAACAAAAAAAAGCCTTCCGAGCGAACTAGAGACGCTACGAGAGTACCGTCGTCTGGTACGCAGGAAGAAACTTGACTTCATGCGTCGAAACGAGGAGGAGCTACTGAACATTCTGTTCAGTAACAACTCTAAGGACTTCTGGCAGAGATTTCTAGAGGGACGGTCCCCCCCACCACTCACTGACACTCAAGTGTGGTCTGATTATGCATGCACGCTCTATGATATCCCAAATCAGCCAGCCCCTAACCTATCACATATGCCACGCCCCACATCCTGCACCCTCTTCACTAGGGGGGGGGTAAAGGATGCCGTAATGAAACTTCATAATGGCCGAGCGAAGGATCATGAGGGACTATGCACTGAGTTCATTACATATGGGATTAACCTCCTAGCTTTGATCTTAGCCAAGCTATTTAATGAAGCCATTTGCTTGGGGTTTCCACGCACCTGGACCATCAACACTATCTCACCCATCCACAAGGCAGGGGGGATCCCATGAACCCGGAGAACCACAGGACCATTATTATTGGACATGTCATGTCGAAGATTTATGCATCAGTACTTGATTCTGAGGTCAGCAGATTTGCGGAGTGTCGAGGACTCAAAGCAGCAGGATAGGTCGGTTTCAGGCGGGATCATGGGACCATGCACCACATTCTCGCGCTCAGATGTATCATCGAGGAGGCGAGGGCACGAAAGGAGAGGGTTTACTATTGCTTTGTGGACTTCCACAAGGCATTTGACACCGTTCCAAGAGCCCGCCTCATACGATGCCTACAAGATCTGGGTTACGACCAAGAGATCATTTGGGCTGTCATGGCACTTTATGAGCGAGTTTCAGGCAGAGTCCGGATAGGATTTGGATGGATAGACGAGATCATGAGCACTATCGAGGTCAAACAAGGGTGCCCATTATCACCTACCTTGTTTGGCCTCTACATCGGCGAGCTCGAGACAGTGATGCAGGCACAGGGTGGGGTAGGCTGCTCTCTCGCGGACACGCTAATCCGGATATTACTTTATGCAGATGACGTGGCTCTCTAGTCTTCCTCAACAGAGGGACTCCAAAGTCACCTTGACGCACTACAGTCCTTTTGTGAGTCTCATGATTTGAAGGTCAACTTGGGTAAAACCAAGGTTATGATCTTCAATACATCTCGAGTCGTCATGCGGATGAGCATTTCACATTTGATGGGTCCCCTATTGAGGTAGTTTCATCATACACTTATCTGGGGGTCGTCTTTTCCGGACCCACCTTCACCATGAGACCTGCGATGCAGCCGCGCTTGAGCAGAGGATATGCTTCATTGGCTAGACTAGAGAGACAATGCTTCCGCTCTCATTTTCAGAATCCACAGACCAAAGGGTTGCTTTTGACTCCTTGGTCTGCCCTGCAGGGGTGTATGGCAGCCCATGTTGGGGGCCAGATTTTTCGGATATAGAGTGGACCAAGGTGGAGCAGCTACAGGTTCTCATGTTATCATAGATGATCCGTGGTAAGCCATATGTCCCCCACCAGATCATTCGGGCGGAGTTTGGGTCACCCCCATTACAGCTAGATGTTGCATTTCAAGTCATTACATATCTATACCGAGTCAGGGAGTATGGGGATTACACATCCGAGCGTAGCAGGATACCATGGCTAGCACTGTCCTCTTCTATGGCTTGCAGCAGGAGGAGATCAGAGGTGTTGGTATGCACGCACAGAGAGATGGTTTGCAGGACTAGGGCTCCATATGGACAGACTACCTCCTTTCCAGTATAGTATGGATGCTCCTTTCTCTCCCCTCCTATCACACGAGGTCAACCAGGTTATCCGTGAGGATCTACTACAGCTACACACATTCCGGACTTGGTTGGGCCCGATTGATCTTCCAGTGAAGCTGGGCTTCTACAGAGATCACTTCCTACATATCACAACGGAGGGTTTCATTGATCCACCAAGATACACGCAGATTCACCTACCCCACTCGCTGAGGATCGCCCTTGGATAGTTCCAGGTCTCTTTACACAGACTTCGTATCGAGAGCGGCCGAGCAAAGCGGTTACCCAAGGAGAGGCGCATATGCACATTGTGTGACATGCAGGAGGTTGAGACAGAGGAGCATTTCATCTTCAGATGTCATGTTTACTATGAGATCCGAGGGCGTTTCTACTGCCTCTTCAGAGATAGTTATGGGATGTTGGCCCGTGTCCTCTCCTACCCAGACCAGCGACGCTTGGCTGGTTTCATTCATGAGATGCTCAGACACCGCGATAGGATACCCCGAGCACGGAGACAGGAGCAGACTTCTCCCTCGACTAATACCTCTCAAAGCTCTATCACGGAGTTCTTTCAGCCAAATCACATAGACCCCACGAGGCAAGACCTCAACATGACCGTGACCCGGAGCCTGTGACCCGACAACTCAAACAGAGGGTTGACTCATAGCTCACACTTGGGGACATCCCCTCCTTGTTTAGGGTCGGAGCCTGACCGACGGGGGTCGCAGTGGCCTTGGTTAGACGCAGAGCTACGACCAAGAGACGTACCAGTACTGCACCCTCGAGGGGGCGACAGCGTTCTATTACTGACCTCATGCCTTCACTTCCACAGCCTCATCCGTCCTAATGTCCTATAGCTGTTGATGATGATGATGATGATGATGATGATGGTTATGATGATGCCGACGATGATGCTGAGATTGATATATATAGTCAAGATATGACTATGTTGTACTTAGGACTTAGTACTGCCATTTTGCATTTTTTGCATTCTGCATTGGTGTGGATGCTCGTTTAGTAGCTCCACTACCACAGCTCATTGTATCAAGATTGTCACAGTCTCATAGACCCATCGGTCTTCCGAAGACTTTAATAAACTTTCTTTCTCTTTCTCGATGCTCGTTTAGTAGCTCCACTACCACATCTCATTTATACAAAGGTCTTCATATTGAGTTTCGATCAGCACTCCGGAGGTGAAGGGCACTCAGCGTGACTAACGTTAGCACTAAAGGAGAAGGCTAATCAAAAAGTAGTCTACATTCATTTCATTCAAGCCACAACTGCTTGTGAAGACTATACAATTTCATTTTAGTCTCTCCCAAACGAGCATCAAAGCAAAAAATGCTTAGATCATCTAGCTGATAGGGCAACACACCACTTAAGATCGAAAGAATTAAATGCAATACAAGGGGTTTTACATATTTCTGCGAGATCGCTTTGCAACGTCTTGATGCAAACACCACCAGACATGTCCTCTATGCCCATGCCCAGGACATGCCATTTGCTCACTGCACAAAATGTACGCGAGGCACTTGGTCGGCTCCATAACTGCAGAGCTCAAGACCATGAGGGACTACGGACAAAGTATTTCGCACATGGACACTGGAAACAACCGTACTCTGATCTTCGCACAAATCGTCATGGCTTCCCATTATCTTGGAGGACTACTACCATTGCGCCGAATCCCAAAAGAATTGGTCTTGTAGAATATTTGGCATCCCTGCCATATCTCACAATAAGGGAATTGGGCATGGGCATTTCTACTTCGTAAGTATGAAGGTGGTTGAAACCGTTTGGATTGAAAAGCAAGATGACTAATAAACACAAGGTACATTAGCAAAGGAATGGCTTATAGCCTTGTTTTTAATCATGTTTTATAGACAGAAGAGGTAATCAAAAAGAGGTAACTTATAGACAAATTAATGTTACTTCAAACAGAATCTATGATTCGAACAGTTCAAATTGAAACTGCTTCAAAATCAAACTCGCCACTAAGAAAGGAAAATCGGAAGACTGGTCCATAAGTTAATGTTGCTTCAAATTGTTTAAATTGAAATTGCTTCAAAAACCAAGCTGACCACTAAGACAAGGTAAATAAGAAGAGTATGTGGCCATGTATTCATGGGCTTATTTTTTATTGCAAATCATTTTTTAAACAATCTAGAAAAATCTCCTTCCTTTTTTATCGCAAGACAATAAATATCCATTGCATCAGTACACATAGTGGCTTTTGAGGCCTAAACAAGTCGATGATCATGCACACCATCCTTGTAAGCTGAAACTTTATATTTCCCTTTGAATGCATTTAATGTCTACAAAAAAACCACACAATTGCATTAGAAGTTGGCAACAACCTAAGATGAATGGCAGGTGCCTGGTTTGCTGGAGTCGCCGTTTGCCTGATTGAGGACCCGTTTTCCTGCCCTCTGGAACCAAAACCATACTACTTAATCAGACAAAGCATTTATCATATAGATTGTCTCTACTTTTTATACGAAAGCATGGGTACTATTGCAGGAAACAAGTGAAAGCACATATTTCTTATCGGGTAGTAGCCTAGATCATCCAAAACAGTAAATATTATTAGGCCAGATTCTCAAGAAGGAACATTTTGCTATAAATGACCAAAACATAGATCGTGCAATGCTTCCAACAATCCGCATCTGACAATTTGCATTTCCAATAAGTGAGAAGCTATTCAGTTGGATGTCAACTAAACGCTCTAGTGTCATCCTCTACTTGATGCAAAATATCCTTGATAGTCCCCTCAGCTAAATCTCAGCAAGAAGATAAATATCAAATATCATTGACGACTGACAAGAAGATAAATCTAAAAAATCACTGATTACGGACAAGAGGATGAAAAGATGACCGCTATCCTAACATGTCACGACCATGTGAGACAAGTCAAATAGACTCCTAGACTAGCTGCCTTATGGCACCAAGAGGAGAACCACCTAGTGATCTAAAATGATGACAGTCTAATTGAGGAGGTAAAAAGATGGTAAATCTGAGGTCAGGAATGTGCATTTCAATGATGACATGCTGACAACATCCCCAGTGAGACACATGAAGTCATTTCTTGGTTGACCTATGGAGCTCATAATAATTCACAACTGCCTAATTCCAAGTTTCAAAATAGTCACACATTCTCTTGGATCATTTCATGAGGAGTTACTAACATTAAGTAAATTATGTTCTTTCACAACTTCATCGAATTAAAGGCCTTAAATGGATATTCATTTGGTGATAAGGGATTCATCTCCCAAACAAAAGGATCATCCTATTAAAATCTATAACTTTGAGACCTTGAATTGCTCATGACACAATTGTGGGTTAACTGAGCGAAATCCACAAGAACAGCCACCCTAGATAACAATTAGTGCCTGTCTAAGAGGTATGAAGATAATAAATCGGAGGTCAATATATATTCACGTAACTCATGACTGCAATGGTAAGGTCAATTTTGCAATGCCTGTCATGTCACATCATAGTAAGCAACGAATTTAAATCAGGGTTTGGTGAACTATATAAGCTGCCATTTCCTTTAAAAAGCTCAATTGGAGCTGCTCTTTGACAATTAGTTTTTGTGTGCTTCTATGCTGTTCTCTCGCAATACATCTTCTGCTTTGTGTTTCCTAACGAATATTGAGTTCTTTCAGTATTAGATCCTCACTGTCCTCTCTCAAGTGCACCCAAAACCTCCTGGGCGGATTCAATTCTTGCAGACAGGTGGCACAACAGAAACAAACGGCTCATTTGCTACAAAATTTATCAAGTTTCAGCAATGGAATGCTTCCCAGGAGAAAATCCGACATGCGAGAGAGGAGAAGCATAGTCTTGTTTTCAAATGCCATATTAAACAAACCCTCATCTCTTGCACAAATTTTGATTATTCTACAAGCAAAGCAGCACAAATAAAGTTTTACCACCAAGATCATGCTTTGAACTCACAGCAAGTACAAAAACCACTTCATTTGTGATGGTTTCTACAATTTTTCTGAAATTTAAGTGCTAGCATACATCCCAATATGAAAACCAACATGTAAGAAGGAGGAGAGAAAAAAATATACCTTTGTAAGACTAGAATATATCCAATCATACAAATTTAGATTTTTTGCTGTTCTAAAGTCCAAAAATCTACTCTAAAAATAAAAGAGGAAACGAAAGAGAAGAAAAAAGACGTAACAAAATCTTTTTTAAAAACAAACGGAAGACATACTTAGCAAGCAAAGAAACACATATGTCGTCGTCAGTGCCCAAGCATAAGCAGCTATACTGGGTTTCTAAAGACCCGCAGAGTCTCTTGGGCAAACCCAGTTCTTACTAAAACACGTCAAATAAACAAAAGAGAAAGAAAACAAGAAAGGAAGAAGGTAAATTTATATTTTCGAAGGCTGTATGTGAGAAAACTTCATTTTTTGTACAAATTTTGGAGAGAAAAAAATGCAAATTTATATTTTCAAAGGCTCTATGTGACAAAACTTCATTTTTTGTACAAATTTTGGCTATGCAGCAAGTCTACTTCTCTTGCCAAAGCCCAAGGCCTACTCAGTTATTGATAGCCATATGTAAACATTCAATAGTTGTAAACAACAGCATATTAGGAGCCTTTCAAGGCATGATGGTGTTACTCTCTGTTCCAACTTACTTCGGACATCACTTGTGTTGATGTTTCTTTTACATTCCTAGCAAGCTCAACTCGCTAGATCCAGCCCTAGGGTTGGAAAACTAAAGGGTTAGAATATGGCTGCAATCGGACTCCAATAGCTTACATGATTACTAGAGTATGCATGTAATGAGACTCGCAAAATAGTTAGGTGAGCTAACTCATCATCGGGGAGTAGAAAGGGCATAGCAATCACATTCAAGATCTCGATCTCCATTGATGATTGAGAAGCCTAAACCAATTGTCAAGCCCCAACAGTTTTGGAACTACTTTATACTACTCTCTCTAGGCAATATCTCTCATTTCATATCTTAGAGTCATCATTAAGGAAACAGACCATAATCGCAAAGAGCTATGCAAAAGCTTCACCTCTTGTTAGGATCTAACCCAAAACCATATATATTGAAGCTAAGTAACTACTCCTACAAGTAGCTGGCCCAAGATCACCTTATCACATAGAATCCAAGGAAGAAAAGGAGCTCATTGGCTTGTATAGCCTTCATCATGGGTATAAATTGAAGATTTACACAAAGAAGTGCCATGTAGCTGGCCAAAGGGCACCTTGTGACACAAAATTCAAGAAAGAGAAGGATTGCAAGGTAAACAAATCCAAGATTACAGCATACTTGGTATAAGTATATCAAATGGACATCAAATTGAATTTTGTGAATTGTGACCGTTTGGGCCCCATATAGGTTTACAAATCTAGAACATCTTTTTGTGTGGGCCCCATATAGGTTTACAAATCTAGTACATCTTTCAAAAGGCTCTATCCAGGCTTTAACAAAGCATGAAGATACCATCATGGGGGCGATATCGTTTTTTCTAAAGGGAAATATTTTGTGTTTGTCATCCCTTTGCAATCAATGCCGTTTGTTTGGCAACAACAACAACAAAAGAGGAGTACTTGGATTCAGTTTTTGACATGACATTGGGGCTTTACTTCGCTTCTGTTTGGCAGCTGAAGGTAGAGACTATAATGGTAGTGGAATGTTCATATTCCCAACATAAACTCGAAACAACACCTTGCAAGTCAGCCATCACCCGCAATGATCTAGGTCTGTTACTACTTGGGAAGGATGAAAACCAAGGATAATCCAATGCCACATTCAATGGAAAGCGGATGGGGGTAGCCTCATTTATTTATGCAAGACATACGGAGAGATATATCAATACATTTGTTTTTCTACATCGTATGCACAACTCAAGGATAAGAGAGAAATCATATAAGAGACAATTGTATTCATATATCTCGAAAGGCACTTCACAACTTGCATTACAAAGATAAGGATAAAAAATTAAATGGATGCAGCATCGCATAGAAAGCCAATAAGCAGTCTTACTTATTTACGCATGACACAACTATATGTGCCGTATATATGTGAGAAGGAGGACTTATTAAAGAAGACTGCATTCAGCCCTTCAAAACTTGGCTTGCATTTCACCAAAGGATATAGACCTTTTCTACATGGGTTCTCAATTTTTGATTCGGCTAATGATGTGGATCAGCAGCCTTCAAAATCTAGGTTTTGCGCTTCTTAACCTCAAAACCAAGATGGGCATCCAACATGGAATGCTGTAGAAACTACAAGTCACCACCACACAAGACTGCTTATGGTTGACATGTTTGATGAGTGAACTAGGAAAGCATAGCTCATGAAAGCAATGGCAAGGTCAGCTCCACGTCACATTCGGTTAGGTTAGGATTAGCTTTTTGAAATTTCTTCATGTTGGAATGCAAAAGCTATCATTCTCTAAGAGCAAATTGAGCGACAACCATTTCAAGCTCTGTGTGCTAAAATCCAAGATCTTATGCATGCATAGTCTTATTAAATAGTTTCCTATGTACATTGCTACAATAGCAAGGACACCCTATGGTGTGGGTTGTAGTTAGTTGTCACACATAATACAACGTGACAACAGGCCTTTGATACAAATGCCATCCAAGAAGTCAACAAAGGTGATGATGTGGAGATGAAAGGGATGAGGGGCAATCTAGTCCCCAAAAGGATCCAAAGATGTCGACGTTCTCTACCTAAGACTTTGAGGGGTAGTTCTTCCTACTTGAGATAGCATGGTGGATGCAAACGCTATCGTTATTGTCTTCTATGGCGATGGCATTATGGGATAATATGCAAGCCTAAGCATGCGCAAGCACTTGCCAAAAGATTAGGAACTCTATAAACTAACACTATTCAACTACAAAAGCACAAATATAGGAGTACAACGGTACCATTGCCATCCAAGTGTGAGATTTTCTAGAATTGTGCTAAAAACCACAAAGTGAAAGAGGCCAAGGTACAGAGTGGCTACACTTAAGAAGTGTAACGTTCCTCATTTCCAAGAATTATGTAGTAAACAAGAAAAATGATCCCTCAAGGTATCAACAAAGCCAACGTGTTATGAATAAGAATGGTCGATTCTAAGAAACCATGGTGGTGGTATTTGAGAAGAGACAAGAAGATCACAACAAAAACACACAAATTTTGTGAAAACAATTCATTTCAACGTGTCAATAAAACAATAGTATCTGGATGGGAATGGGTCTAAATATAATATAAGGGGACCTAGGGAAACAAAGATCCATGGACCCAAGGAAGGGTACAAATTTGAGTCGTCTTTATCAAAGCTAAAACTAAAGTATGACTTATGACCTATGCTACATAAACATAAGCAAACCCAATTCAACATGTTGGGTAGGTTCCAATGAAGCCATTGCATCTAAAGCTCCAAGAAATCAAGGTAGCGTGTTGGCCTACCACAAGAGGAGAAGGGACAAGAGGAAGAGAAGTTTAAATACAACCAATCAAAGGGAAGGCAATTAAGTAGGTGAGAACGAGCCTATGAAAGGTGAAGTACAAAGACGAAAAGAGGACAATGAAAGGGCCGCAAATGGGGAGAGGAAGAGGAGGGAGCTTGTGAACATGAGCGGCTCAGCCCGAATAGCAGCAGCAGCAGGGTCTGCATCAGAGCAGCCCTCTTCTCCATCAGATCACAGTTCTACAGTGAGAGTTTATTTTCCTCCCTACAGTACTTTCCCATTCTTTTGTAGTGAAGGTTCTCCTTCCATACAATACTTATTCTTTCAGTTATTTACAGTTGTACTCAGCCCTTTGGGCAGATACTTATTCAGTTATTATTTTTCCTCTTCGAAGGCCCCTTATATTCCCACACTTGTAGGAAAACCTGTAAGGATCGTGGACTGAAGAGCAGATCTGCTGCTGTCCTGCCCCGCCTGATCCGCTGCTGATCCAATGCTGTTGGCTGAGGGAACTGCCCTGGATTAGCCCTGAAAGGTGGATGCAAAACGAAGCCAAGGCGGCTAGCTTTTATAGGCTCCCAAGGGCCTGAAACTGACGGACCAGGCCAGGGAAATATCCCGACCAGGTCCCTGCTCCTGTTCAACCACCAACCAGCTATTCTGGCAGTTGGACTGCCACATGGTGGCTGCTTGCATGGGCACCTGTGTGCCCCTATGTGGCCACAGAATGCTGATGCGGGCCTGTGTAGATGCCCGTCACGAGCAAAGTAGAATGAGAATGCTAAAACACTCTTGTCCAATGATGGAGATTCTAAGTATACCTACGCCATATTTTCTTTAACTTGAAAACTTTTAACAAGATGGCAAGGGTGTTAAATAGACCTCCAATAAAAAAAGGAGCCATGTATTGCTTTTTATTTTATTTTTCCAAGCAATTAAAGATTGACCATAAACATCCATTTTTGAGAGATTGAAACAATAACATCCAATGTAAACTCTAATTTTAAAAAACCCCTACCACAAGAACCAGTAAAGCAAAAGCACATTTGATGAATGCTTCACACGTCTATGTAAAAAGGAATGTCTCTTGCTGCATGAGACAAATTCATCGTGCACTCTTTCCTATTGTAGGGCCATGATCCAGCTCTTTTCTCTCACCCTCACTTATCATCGAATAGATTTTGGATACATTTCCAGTTCAGTTCCATATTCATCAGATTCTGGAATGAAGTATATGTTAAGACTGTCGGCTATCCTTTGATCGAAACCAAATCTTAACGGTTCTGCATCTAGCCCCTTGTTTAGTCTTACTAACTAAAAACCTAACACACTAAACACATATCCAATACTATTGATCCAAACAAATTACTGCTGAAGCGATTTTCAAACATACACAGATACTCTATCTCACATATCATGACTTGATATGACATAAACCCCACTTCTGATGAAAATAGATCAGCAATATTCAATTTATGCAGCTTTTTATGAACAGCTTTGCAGGGTTCACCTTGCCAATGGGGGGTCCAAGGCAGACTAATTAATGGGCAGTTTTTATTAAAAAAACGTGTGCATGTCCTAGGAGGCTTGAAAGCTGAATACGTTCTTGCCCTTTTCACAGAGGACCATACTTTACCTGGCCACTGCAGGTTTTAAATACCAAAACACGATGTCAAAGATACCTTGTGCATGTCTCAGGTGGCTGATCATGAACATAATGTCCTTGCTTATTTTGAGATGTGGAGGATGTGCTTGGTTCTGATGCCTTGGAGAAGCCACTGTACTTTTGCTCAGATTTTTGACGAAATGATTTATTCTGTGCTTCAACTTTGTCTGATTCAATCCCTGGACCCATCATAGGTGGCGCACTTGGTGGAGCCCCCATTTCCTCTGAGAGGTCCCTTAGTCGAGTTCCATCAGTAGAAGCACCCTACCAATAAACAAACAATTAGCCCGAAGTCAAACATGATTGCTCCACTATACTACACAAATAACTATGTGATTCATTATATTGCAAACATTTTCCGCTATCTTGCTATCATAGACAATGCTAAATGCTCAAAATGCAAAAATTGTCAAGCCATCTTTATAAAATATCAATAATTGTAAGTCATCAGCACAGGTGACACCCAAGTGGTCCAATACCTTTAGGGTCAGCAAAGCTTCACATGCTAAGATACTCTCATTACCAGTGTTATAACAAAACTTCTGAAATTTTCCTTACAATCATGTCATCTATGCCTTATTACTGCACAAACAAAACACCTTGTAATAATCTCTAATTCCTGTAAGATGAAGACCAGAGATGTAGGATGCCACAACACCTCGTCCATACTGTCCCACCTGCTCAGTATCCCATACAATAGTGGTCACATTGATTATGAGTGACTATAGGCTCGCACACAAAATTGAAGGCAGACATAAAAAGATGGCCAGACTGGTACACAACAAGCTTATATTGACATCCTCGAAGAGTAAGTACACAGTCATAGATATGAAAATTTGCAACCTTGGCAGAGCTTCCGCCAGTTTTCCTCCCAATCTTCCAAGAAACATGTCTCTGATCTATGTGAGAACCTTATTTGATCATTTCAACAAAAATAAACATGCATGATCCAAGAGAGAACCTCCTTTCTTTGTACCTGTTTGTGACACATAATTCTTGTACATCTTTGTACAATTTGCCAGCTTCCTTCTCCTAGTTATATGTCAAGCACAATGATATGAGATAGCAGTAGGGGGCAGTAATATGAATTGTCAGCCAGGTTCTATTTCCAGCCACTGACCTAGGCACGCATCCTACTTCTGGCCGGTTGCACACAAGGCCCAGCGGATATTGAGACATGCACTCAGGTTGCCAACACAACTTTCTTTAGTGTAGTGAGTTGAGATCTGTTTTGCTTGGCTTTGTGAGAGAGAGAAATGTATAATCCCCCGAGAAAGGCTCTAAGGAAAAGGTTATCCATCACCTCAAACAAGACTTAAGAGGAAAGGAAACCTCACAAACAGGAGGACGGGTGGAGAGGGCCCGAAATGGACAATCAAGAAGAGGCAACTACCTAAAATCCAACCATGGTATAGAGGGTAGAAGAACCAAACAAACAAGGAGGGCAAAATCCCAAACTTGTGAGCTAATGCTCAAGTGCTAAGCAAAAGAGGGCGCGAGTGAAGGAGCAAAGCTAGAAAGGCAAGCAAAGAGGAGAAGGGGAGCAAGTGACGATGGGAAGTGAGGGCGCCAACAGGGAGCTCAAGTAAGGAGCAGCACAAGATGACCAAAAGAGATCTTGATGACCAAATGACTATTTATACAAGTCATGTGATGTGATAACTATCCTAACAAGGAAAATGATTATTTTGTCAATCAATAGACATTAGAACATTATTACATTATTCACCAATTTCGTGGTGTGACATAGTAATGGATCATCTGAGTAGATAGGGCCAATGCAGCTAGAGCCATTGCTTCAGACAGCACCATCTTTTGACATGTAGCACTTTTTTTATAATGAAATAAAAAGAGTCATGCATCAAGCACCTTAGGTGGGATAGACATATGAGAGTGCGGGTAGACCCAACTCCTCACACAATCTTTCTTCCCAAGCCTAAGCCTTCTTCTGCAAAGGGCCGCTTTGCTCATAGCCCTGCTATGACCCAACACCTCAACCTCGGTCTGTTTCACCATTCTGCACTTGAATCAACAAACGTTATAGCTCATTTGGTTCGTATCCACGGGGACGCATCATGATTATGATGCTCATGGTTTTCTTTCCTCCACAATCACTTTCACTTTTCATCATGCCTTTCGAGAGATGTCCAGAAGTGACTTTTATAGTCGGCTTGGAAGTTTTTTGGATATCCTTTGAGATTATATCTACTCAACATTTGAGTTGTACACTTACACCTGCCATTTTCTTTTGTACTTCACAAAATAAGATAGAGCCCTTTGTGGAAAGGAGTTAGAAGAGTTGCAAAATCTTAACCTCATCACTCGCTCGAAGTCAGAATGAGCAGCTGCTGCATTTTATGTCAACAAACATTCAGAGCAAAAAAGTGGTAAGAAGAAGATAGTAATCGACTACAAATCCCTCTACCAATGCCTAATTTCTGGCAACTATCCAATTTCCAACAACGAACATCTCGTACAAAAATATTAGGATCTTCTATAGTATCTAAATTCAACTTAAACTCTAGATTTCGACAAATTGGTTTCATAGAAGTAGACCAGTGCAAAAGAGGTTTTGTGGTACCCCAAGGCTTATGTATTGCCCATGGGCCTCAAAATAGACCCAACACAGTTCCAGAGGATAATGGATGAGAGTTTTGGTAAGTATCAGTAGTTTTGTGCAGCTTACATTACCGATATACTAGTCTTAAGTAAAACAATGGATGAGCACTACAAGCACTTGTTAACATTATATGAAGTCATCCATTCCAAAGAACTTGTTCTTCCATAAAATAAAATACAATCTAGCTAAAACGGCAAAGGAGTTTTTGGATTTACGTGTCTACAAAGGCCAATTGCAAATGCATTATGCAAGACCATGTTGTCTCTCCACATTTTATCATGGCCTTGCTAACAATAGAGCTCCTCTCCAAGAGGTTTTAAAACAAGATGAACCAACATGGTCAAAAGAACAGACCCAGGCAATCCAAAGTATCAAGGACAAGGTAAAATCCTTGCCCAAACTAATCATGTCTTGAGAGAACAGCATTGTCCTCATCATCATCGAAACGGATGCTTTTGACAAGTTTTGGGGAGCAATCCTACTAGAAAAAACACATGATAATGTGTGTCAATATCAAAGTGGTACATTCGCCCCTACAGAACTTAAATACCATTCCAATAAAAAAGAGATATCGGCAATCAAACATACCAACCAAAGGTTCAAAATATTTCTCCTTAACAAAGAATTCATCATCCGCTCAAATAATGAAAACCTTTGCACCTTTCTCTAGGTGGCAAGAATTCTTTTCAAAATATGACTTCAAAATAGAAAGAAAATAAGAAAATCGACAATAGCGTGGTGATTGACATGCTAACATGCGAAGGAGCACCAAAAGACCCACCACTTGCAAATAATAATAATGTTCCTTTTCTTTTTATAAAATGGCATTATCTTTATAAGGAGTCTCGATAAGTCCCCCATTATCTTAAGGTTAGTTAGATCTCCATCAATACTATCGAGAGTCGTACTAAGACTCCTATTATTTTAAGGTTGTTAGACATTGCTAGCTGTCCCTAGTAAGACCTCCACCTCCACTACTATCACCTCCATTACTATCAAATCCCACCAAAAAAGTGTTACATCTTTGTACAGTGAACAGACACTGCCAGCCGTCTCTGGCAAGACCTCCACGACCGTCAAATCCCACCAAAAATCGTACTTAGAAATCACTCATTTTTGCAAACGCAGCACTGCTCTAGCCATCTTCGCCTCGTTCCTCCCACAAGTAAATGCCTCCTCACTCAGTCTGTCTTCCCGAGCCTAAGCTTCTTCCATCGAGAGCATTTTTGCTCACAGTCTCGCTATGATTCAACGCCTCAATCGCAGTCAATTTTGCCATATCTATGAGAGGGAGGTCAATGCTCACTTGAGTCTCACTCGTTTTTGCAAACGCAGCACTACTCTAGTCATCTTCGCCTTGTTCCTCCCACATGTAAATGCCTCCTTGCTCAGTTTGTCTTCCCAAGCCTAAGCTTCTTCCATAAAGAGCATTTTTGCTCATAGTATCGCTATGATTCAACGCCTCAATCGCAATCAATTTTACAATATCTATGAGAGGGAGGTCAATGCTCACTTGAGTCTCTGTAGCAAGATTGTTATTAGTAGGCAAAGAACCACATGTTCTTGGATGTACCTTCTACTACCATCTCCCACTTATCCTAAGTGCCTTGCACACGATGACCTCAACTGTAAGGATTATGTTGTGAATCATTCTAAATTAGCAATTGAGGAGTACTTCAATGCCTCTTTCTATGTTTCTTCCACTCTGTCTCATCTACTTCTACATTTATACCACTCCTATATTTAAATACCTCCTCGCTAAGTCTATCTTCCTGATCCTAAGGTTTCTTTCGTAAAGAGCCTTTTTCTTCATATTCCTCTTATGACATAATGCCTCAATTTGAGTTTGTTTCACCATATCTGTGAGAGGGAGGTCAATACTCACTGGAGTCTCTGCAACAAGATTGTTTATTAGCACCCAAAGAAGAGGGTGGATCTAGCATCATCTCTCTTCGCCCACTTATCCTAACTGTCTTGCACGCTGTGGCCTCAATTGTAAGGAGCATGTTGTGAATCGTTCCAAATGAGCAATCGAGCAACACTTCCGCACCTCTTTCTATGTTTCTTCCACTCTGTCCCACCTACTTGTACATTTCTTCCTCTCCTACATTTTATCCACTCCTGAAGAACAAAAAATTGAATTGGGGGGAGAAAGAAATATAGAAGGAGAGGAAGAAATGTAGAAGTAGATAAGACGAAGTGGAGAAACATAGAAAGAAAAGCAAAGATAGAAAAATGAACAGAGGACTCGAATGTAGAAGGAGAGAAAGAAATGTAGAAGTAGGTGAGATAAATTGGAAAAAGCATAGAAAGAGACGCTGAAGTGCTGCTTGATTACCCATTTGAAATGAGTCACACCATCCTCCTTACAATCGAGATAACAGCATGGGTGAAGGGAGACGATGGTAGATGCAAGAACATCCTCTTCTTTACCTGATAACAACAATCTTGCGGCAAAGACTCCAATAAGCATTGACCTCCCTCTCATAGATATGGCGAAACAGTATTGAAGCGTTTGGTCAAAGCAAGGGTTTGAGCAAAAGCACCCTTTGTGAAAGAAGGTTCAAGCTCAAAAAGACAAACTGATATGAGGAGGCATTTACCCGTGGGAAGTGTTAGAAATTACCCAACAGAGGGTAGACATAGCGGAAGACTTATAGTAATGCCCAGGAGCTCACACAGTGTGGGTGTGGGTGTGTGGAATCACAAACTTCTTTACTTAATGTGCGTCACATAGATTAGCAGACTCATCAATAGACAATGAACCAGCCAGATAGAGAAACCACCAAAATAATATTTCCGTCCAAAACTATGGACACAATACAAAAGATATAGATCCAAAGTCCCACCAATGGTGTGGTCCTCTGATCTTACCACAAGGTCCTTCTCCTATCAGCCAGTTATCTCTAGACTCGAGCCCGCGTGCTCCACCTCGAGCGTCTGTAGACTTTCCGTCCAGTGTGTTCTTCTCCACCTTACTGCCTGTGAATCAGCCTAGGTGGGCAGCCCCTGCCAAGCTTTGTCTGCAGCACACAGGTCCCTGTTCCACTGCTCCAACCTGGATGTGAATGGCTGCTCCAGAAGGTATGATGATATCAGCACCTTGCTGCCCTAGAAGACAGCCAAGGTCCAGCCTCTCCCTAGACCTAAGTCTGCAGCACCTCTTGCACTCTCTCACTCCTGTAGATAGGCCCAAAGAGTAGGCTTCCTGCTGCTCCTTTCTGCCCTGGAACTGCTGACTGCTGGATATTGAATGAGGCCAAGAGCCTCTCCTTATATAGGCCCTAAGGCCTGCTGAGAAAACCGACAAGTCTGTCCCAATCTGGGCCGACTGGACAGACCAGGTTGGCTGGCCCAACCGACCTGGTTGGCTCATCCTAACAGGGCCCTTTACTAGCCCCACAAAATCGCCCTCCTGGGCTCTCTTTTCCAGGGCTTGCTGGGCCCACGATTCTATGCAGGGGCTGAGCCCTTGGCCAGCCCTAGATAGGGCCTGGTTTGCTGGCTTTGCCCAGCCCAACCAGCCCTCCATATGGGCTGCCATGTGCTGCCCCATCCCCCGCCATGTCAGCGCCTGTTCTCCCTGCTGGTTCTGCCCTCTGCCAGGCTCTCTCCAGCCACGTATGCAGCATCATACTGTTCCGTACATTGCTGATGTCATCGCGCCTTTTACCTGAGACACCCCGCCAACCATGAATGTTCCAGATCTATCCCAGATCCACACATCCAGGTAATCTCTCTTTGGGCACATCCTGCCATAGGTCTCCCTCCCCCACGCTCTCCTCATTTGGGGGCTTACAGATGGGGAGGTGACCTTTCCAACACCCCCTCCCACCGACACATCTCGGCCCAATGCCAACACGTCGATGAAGATACTCTAGTAACTCCCTGGTCGTAGTCCTCTGGAACCTTTCGGTGTCGAAATCTTTTCCTGGCTTTTCATCCAGTGGCTCCTGCTCCACCAGGTCCGCTTCCGCTTCCGCACACCATCCTGGTACACAGGTCCATCTTTGGTAGCACCTCCTGGCACCACCCCCTTCAGTCACATTCCCGCCTTCAAACTCGAGCAACCTAGCCTCTACGATCTTCTAGTTGTCCCCCTCATAATGAGTGAACAACCTGGAGTCTTCCAAGCACCATGCTCTAGGGGTCTGTTTCAACCCGTCCTTCCTTTGGCAAGGTTTGCAACAAAAGTACATCTCCAGATAACCTAGACCGCAAATTAAACACACCTGACTGAACCTGAGTCACCCTCCTCTTCGCAAGGGTACAATCCTCCAATCGCGGAAGTCGATTCCCAAGAGCTTCTGAATCAGGGTCGTCCTTCAACAAGGTCCCTGCCTTCAGGCTCCCACACCTGTGAGCCTCCTACTTGGGCTCTGATACCATGTTAGAAATTACCCAACAGAGGGTACACATAGCGGAAAACTTATAGTAATGCCCAGGAGCTCACACAGTGTGGGTGTGGGTGTGTGGGATCACAAACTTCTTTACTTAATGTGCGTCACATAGATTAGCAGACTCATCAATAGACAATGAACCAGCCAGATAGAGAAACCACCAAAATAATATTTCCGTCCAAAACTATGGACACAATACAAAAGATATAGATCCAGAGTCCCACCAATGGTGTGGTCCTCTGATCTTACCACAAGGTCCTTCTCCTATCAGCCAGTTATCTCTAGACTCGAGCCCGCGTGCTCCACCTCGAGCGTCTGTAGACTTTCCGTCCAGTGTGTTCTTCTCCACCTTACTGCCTGTGAATCAGCCTAGGTGGGCAGCCCCTACCAAGCTTTGTCTGCAGCACACAGGTCCCTATTCCACTGCTCCAACCTGCTTGTGAATGGCTGCTCCAGAAGGTATGATGATCTCAGCACCTTGCTGCCCTAGAAGACAGCCAAGGTCCAGCCTCTCCCTAGACCTAAGTCTGCAGCACCTCTTGCACTCTCTCACTCCTGTAGATAGGCCCAGAGAGTAGGCTTCCTGCTGCTCCTTTCTGCCCTGGAACTGCTGGCTGCTGGATATTGAATGAGGCCAAGAGCCTCTCCTTATATAGGCCCTAAGGCCTGCTGAGAAAACCGACAAGTCTGTCCCAATCTGGGCCGACTGGACAGACCAGGTTGGCTGGCCCAACCGACCTGGTTGGCTCAGCCCAATAGGGCCCTTTACTAGCCCCACAAAATCGCCCTCCTGGGCTCTCTTTTCCAGGGCTTGCTGGCCCACGATTCTATGCAGGGGCTGAGCCCTTGGCCAGCCCTAGATAGGGCCTGGTTTGCTGGCTTTGCCCAGCCCAACCAGCCCTCCATATGGGCTGCCATGTGCTGCCCCATCCCCCGCCATGTCAGCGCCTGTTCTCCCTGCTGGTTCTGCCCTCTGCCAGGCTCTCTCCAGCCACGTATGCAGCACCGTACTGTTCCGTACATTGCTGATGTCATCGCGCCTTTTACCTGGGACACCCCACCAACCATGAATGTTCCAGATCTATCCCAGATCCACACATCCAAGTAATCTCTCGTTGGCACATCCTGCCGTAGGTCTCCCTCCCCCACGCTCTCCTCATTTGGGCTCTTACAGATGGGGACGTGACCTTTCCAACAGGAAGTCTGCAAGGAACAGAGAGAAGATCGCTAGAGCATAAGACTTGGAACAGCGAAGGCCTTACAAAGGGAGAGCTCTAGGTGACTGAAGAAGCAAGAGTGCTAAAGTGTCTCTTCCTTCAAGCGAAGAAGGATTTTATAGTATGGAGGAGAGGCCTGGGATGCGCAATGCCGCATCTACAAAAATGTGTGATTTCTAAGTGCGACTTTCGGTGGGATTTGACGATAGTGGAGGTTTTACAGCAGACCCATCCACCATACAAAGATGCATCACCTTTCGGTGGGATTTCACCATAGTAGAGGTAAATAGGGGAGGTGGAGGTCTTACCAAGGACAGAGCGAAGGTGGCTAGAGTAAAAGGCTTGGAAGAGCGGAGCCTTTAAAAAGAGGGACCTCAAGGCGATTGAAGAAGCGAGAGTGCTGAAGTGCCTCTTCCTTCAAGCGAAGAAGGATTTTATAGATGGAGGAAAGACCTGGGGTGCGCAATGCCGCATCTGCAAAAACGTGTGATTTCTGAGTACGCCTTTCTATGGGATTTGACGGTATTGGAGGTCTTATAGGAGACAACTTGCACTGCCCATCCACCATACAAAGATGTAGCACCTTTCGGTGGGATTCGACAATAGTAGAGGTCTTACTAAGAACAGCTGAGAGTGTCTAACCACCTTTAAATAATAGGGGTCTTACCGAGAATCTCGATAGTATTAGTAGAGGTGTTACCACGGCAGCTGGCAGTGTATAACCACCATAAGATACGATGGGTGTGGTGTCTTATCAAGACTCTCAATAGTGTCCGCCCATTTTAAAAAGAAAAGGGACATTATTATTTATTCGCAAGTGGTGGGCCACCTGGTGCTCCTTCACAAGCTAGCATGTCAACCATGCTATTGTCGATTTCTTTTTTCCATTCTATTTAAAAGTCATATCTTGAAAAGAATTCTTGCCACCTTGGAAGTCTTCCTCTTCCCACTTGACCATCAATTATGCGTGTGAGGAAGGTGCGAATATTTTGATTATCTAAGCAAACGATGAATTCTTTCTTAAGGAGAAGTCACTATTTCTTTTCATTAGAACGGTAGTTAAGTTTTGTAAGGGCGAATGTGTCACTTTCATATCCACGTACTCTTTGCCTACAATAGGACGTCTTAAAGAGGCGCTCTATCTTTAGCAAGGCCATGATAAAATGTGGAAAGATAACTTAGGCAACCTAAAAGTCTCTCAACTGCTTTTTATCTTTTACAATGTCTGGAAAGTTGAGCCGTTTTAGGCCAACGTGGTCTTACATTTGTACTTGGCCTTTGTAGATACGTGAAGTTAAAAAAATCCTTTGCCGGTTTACTAGATTTATTTACCGTTTTGAGGCCCATGGGCAATACATTCCATTGATAGAAGCCTTGGGGAACCCTTGCTTTGAATGTTATAACCCACAAATATGCACTTCTCAGCTTTCTCATCAAGCTTTCCTCTCAATTCCTGAGGTACATGTGCATATGCTACACATCAACATGTATGGAAGTAACTAACATTGGGTCTTCCTTCATACCAAACCTGATATGGTGTCATAACCTTAAGTATTTTGGTGGGACACCTATTCACAACATGATAAGAGAGCACTATCTCTTCCATCCAAAACTTGTGAGGCAGTCCTTTGGCCTTAATCATGCACCTTGCCATTTCTAGTAGTGAGTTGTTCTTCCGCTCAGCCACTCCACTATGCTAATGCCGACGCATTCGATGCATAAATGGCACTTTCTTTCTTGAGCTCTCGGGCCAACTGCCCTGCTGAAATAATCTGGATTTTTGGGCTATTTGCAAAGCGGAGAGTCATGGCATTCAAGTCAATATACCTAGATGAATCCAGGAACATTCCCAAACTCATCCTCTAAAAACACAACATAGTGCAGTTTCAATCTCATGATAGTCACTCACAAGGTTGAAAACCATAAACTCCATCATGCATAGCAGGGACTAGCTACTATGACATCCCCACTGACGTCATCAGCGCCCAACAGTGGGTGTAGACCATAGTATAAAAATATGCTCTCACACATACAAATCCACACACCCACACATACTTGAGCATCAAGTTATACAAAGTCTTCGTACTGAGTTTCTGTCGGCACTCCGGAGGTGAAGGGCAGACTCAGCCATGATGAAGGCTAGCACTAATCTGGATTTTTGGGCTATTTGCAAAGCGGAGAGTCATGCCATTCAAGTCAATACTAAACTCCCCATGGATTTCCGTCCAACCACATCCCAAGACAATGTAAATTGGACCAATGTCTAAGCCAAAGAGATCTCCTACAAACTCATAATCATGAGAGAAGATCCTCGCATGCTGGCAACATAGCCTCCTACTAATATGCTGTCCATTAGTGATCTCAAGTCTCAGCCCATGGTCTATCTCTGCAGCGCAAGTCCCACCTTCTACAAGGTCTTGATGTTGATCCCACTAGTCACAAGCATATAAACAATCCTGCCCTTAATGCTACATTGAGAGAATCAAGGAGGTCAAGGTTCCATAGCAAGCACAGCAGGGAGGTTAAGCTTCCATAGTAAGCACTACCTTATGAGAAGCTGTCCAGGAGTATCAATTGGAAGGCGTGATTATGGGGCATGCTAATGAGCCCAACTCAAGCTCCAAGAGAGCACATAGGCCTAGTGTTTTGGAAGTGCCAAGGAGGTAGGAGGAGAGATTTGTCTATGTACAGGGGTCCACATCCAATCAACACTCCGCTGATAGAGGGTGAGACATTGTACAGTATTGTGTCCACATTGGATGGAATTATGTTTTGATGGTTCTACATCTATTGATGGTACACGTTAAGGAAAGAAGTTTTGGATTTGAATATGTGTCGCTCTATAACTCTACTCTAGGGTTAACTTCCATTGCGCATATCCTCTATTGTGTTCTCTAACATGGTATCAGACCCTTGACACAAGTGTACAAGTGGTGGGAGCTCGAAGGCAAGGACCTTGGGAAAGAATGACCTTGATTCCAGCTTGGGGAATCAGCTTCTACGTTTGAAGGACTAATGCCCTTGCGAGAAGGAGGGTGACTGAAATTCAGGTAAGTGTACAAAACTTCTATCTCTTTCTCTTCAATAAATGGCCACAAGAGTCCGATTCCAAACTTTGGGGAAACGGATAGTTGGATGGGTCAAATTACCCTCTATGGAAGATGAGGTCTCGAGCCACCTAGTAGGGAGATCAACTTGGGAGATTACAATGGGAGTGGAGCTAATACCACAAGGAACCACGACTCTGACCATTGCAACTACGGTGGCCCTGATGGCACCGACAGATCCTGTATCAATGAAAGACTGGGTGACGCATGATATGGAAGTCCTGGCATTATTATTGGCACCACACATTCAGTTGGCGGACACTTCCTTCCCCGCATGGGCCATATTGAAGAATATGTATGAGATGAAACAAAATGTTTCTTTTGAGACTCTGAAGGAAAAGCTCACTTCAGATTCAGTGCTGATTTTACCCGATTTATGAACGGCTTTTCATGTTCATGCAGATGCATGTGGCAAAAATGGTATCGGGCCGGTCCTGATGCAAGAAGGACAGGTTTTGGCATATGAAAGTCGCATTTTACGGCCTCCTGAAAAGCATTTACAGATTTATGAAAAAGGAAATGTTGGCTATAATTCATGCCCTTTCTACTTGGAAGCATTATCTACTGGGAGCTGATTTTATAGTGCAGACTGATCATCAATCTTTGCGATATTTACTCACGCAAGCCAAGCTATCAGAAAAGCATATGCAAAGGGAAAACTTCTTGTCCATGTTCCATTTTCAGATTATCCATGTGGAGGGCAAGAAGAATGTGGTTGTAGATGCTTTGTCCACGAAGCCTCAGGTATGTGCAGTTTCTATTTCTTATCGTGATGCACTGGAGCCCATGAAGGGCCAGTAAGTATGCTGAGGATGAAGATTTTGCTCAATTTTTTTATCAGTTATCAAATGGGCAGCGGCAAGAACATTATGATCTTAAGGAAGGTTTTTAATGATGCATGGCCGCTTGTGTGTAACCAAGCAATTTAGGGCCAAAGTGATGACAGAGTCATGCACCACCATATACAGGGCACAGGGGCAATTGATGCCATAGTCGGAGTGGTGGAGCATTACTTTTACTGGCCTAGTTTGTGCCGAGATGTGGAAGAGTATGTCAAGACATGCTGGAAATGCCAGAAGGTTAAGTATGATCGACAAAAGACATAGGGCTTGTTACAGCCGTTGCCGATCCCTTTCAGCCTGCCTTTAGCAAAACGCAGCAACTCAAAATTACCCTTTGTGAATTGCAAATTCCGGCGGAGTTTATCTGCAGCCTTTTTTCGCTTCTCTTGAGTCTTCTGCAAGCTTGACTTTCTTGTAAGCTACATCCTAGTTCTCCACAAACTTATCTGCCTCAAAGATTTAATCTTTGGTATGCAATATAGATGGAACTTTCTGCCCTCCTTCAGCAATCTGAAACGGAGTCTTTCCTGTGGTAGTATGCACCGTATTATTATATGCAAATTCAACCAAAGGTAAATACTGCTCCCATTGAGCCTTATGGTCAGAGGCATAGCATTTTAAAAGATCCAACACCGGTGATTTTGCTTGCTCTGACTGTCCATCAGTTTGTGGATGAAACGTGGATGAGAACCAATGGTACCTAAATTGTCAAACAGTCCCCTCCAAAAAAGACTCTTCATGTGTGGATCCTTATCACTGACAATAGATGTCGGCATCCCAGGGTACTCAAAGATATGCTGCATAAATAATTATGCCATGTGATCTGCTATAATTTTCTTTCTAACGGGTATAAAGTGAGCTTTCTTTCTGAAGCAATCAATAATCGTCTGGATTCCATCATTTGTACCCTAAGCTGAGCCTACGATACTATGGGCCTTTCAAAGTCATTGAAAAGATAAATGAAGTGGCTTACAAGTTAGAATTGCCGGATGGTTGGAGAATTCACAATGCCTTTCATGTGAGTCTCTTGAAACCATTCCATGGTCCTCTTCTAGAGGATATGCTTGCTAAGGAGCTGCCAGACGTTGAGGGAATCGATAAGTTGCTGCGTTTTGCTAAAGGCAGGCTGAAAAATAGCAGAGGGAAAGATACGTCGTACCCTAAGCTGAGCCTACAATACTATGGGCCTTTCAAAGTCATTGAAAAGATAAATGAAGTGGCTTACAAGTTAGAATTGCCGGATGGTTGGAGAATTCACAATGCCTTTCACGTGAGTCTCTTGAAACCATTGCATGGTCCTCTTCCAGAGGATATGCTTGCTGAGGAGCTGCCAAACGTTGAGGAAATCGATGAGCTCTTGTTTCCTGAGTAGATCCTGCAACTAAGGAAAGAAAAGTTCAAGGTAAAGTATCACGTCGCTACTTGGTGAAATTCAAGAACTATTCTTCACTGCATGCGAAGTGGTTGGAGGACAGGGAGCTCGCAGATGTACCCTAGGTTTTGTAGCTTTGTCTCGAAGCTTTTCAGCTTGAGCCGACCTGGGTCGAGGCTCCTTCACGTTCAGCAGGGCGCAGGTCTAGAGTATTACCTAGTACTCAAGAGGGGGGAGGTACCTCTACCCCCTTGTCGCGAACAGGCCCAAATGTCTAGAAGTCGCTTGGTGAAACTATATGTTTCACCCGAGGTACTGAGCTAACAGTATAGAGTCCTCGCCTTGCTTGCCAAAGGATTGATGCCGTAACAACTTGGCAGGGCTGAGATTGTTGGGCGATTTCTACTGTGAAAGCTTGGGCAACTTGCCAGATGGGTTCTACCTTGGGATTGGATGCCTGTGATGACGTCAGTGGGGATTGTTGGGCGCTGATGACATCAATGGGGATGTCATAGTAGCTAGTCCCTGCTATGCATGATGGAGTTTATGGTTTTCAACCTTGTGAGTGACTATCATGAGATTGAAACTGCACTATGTTGTGTTTTTAGAGGATGAGTTTGGGAATGTTCCTAGATTCATCTAGGTATATCTGCCTTGGGATTGGATGCCTGAGAGGCCAATGAAAGTAGAGGTTATGCTGTGATCTGGATGCCTACAGGAATGATTCAGTACTTGTTGTAATTTGTTTTACGTGGAATAAATAATAAAGAAATATTGCAAGGGGCACAACTGATTTGGGGCCAATCATGTACTGTGTTTTGAGCTGGAGCATTCTAGCTCCCTTGTGTTATTGTTTTGCTGTACTTGCTAAGTTGTGATTTTACCACCCTTATTTTATTATAGGTCGGTTGCAAGCATATCATCGCTTCCATCCAAAACTTGTGAGGCAATCCTTTGGCCTTAATCATGCACCTTGCCATTTCCACTAGTGACTTGTTCTTCCGCTCAGCCACTCCACTATGCTGAGGAGTATAGGGGATGGTGCATTGATGTATGATGCCTTTCTCCCCCAAGAAGTTTGCTAGCTCCTTGGTCATGTACTCCCCCCCTCTATCCAAACATGGAATCTGTATCCTGCAACCATATTGATCCTCCCTTGTGTTATTTTTTTGTTGTTGATGTAAACCAGTGGGGTAATACTTTCTAAGTTGTGATTTTACTGCCCTTATTTTATTATAGGCCGGTTGCAAGCATATTATCGCTTCCATCCAAAACTTGTGAGGCAGTCCTTTGCCCTAACCATGCACCTTGCCATTTCCAGTAGTGACTTGTTCTTCCGCTCAGAGCTGAAGAGTGTAGCGGACTGTGCATTGATGTATGATGCCTTTCTCCGCTAAGAAGTTTGCTATCTCATTGGACATATACTCCCCCCCTCTATCCAAACATGGAATCTGTATCCTGCAACCATATTGATTCTCCATCAAAGCATTTCAAGCAATGAAATGCCTAAGCACAATCAACACTTTTGATTTTTGGTAGAGTGTGAAGACTCATTTGAAACTTGAGAACTCATCCATAAAAGTAACAAAATAGAAGCGACCTCCAAGAACATGAGTCCTCATAGGACCGCAAACATCATTGTGAACTAGCTGCAATTTCTTTGCAGCAGAAATTGCACCTTGGACTGCACCATCCTTAGGGAACGAGAACCTATCCATTATAATTCTTATTTATCCACGGGATACCCATTCCAATTTAGAGAGACAGGATGGAGCCTTGTTTATAGGCTTACTTCCAAGCTCCAAAACTATGGCATGATCAGCATCCCTCTTTGGAGGTAGCTGCTATTGGCATATCCGCAAATATATATGAACAAAATCTAAGAGCGGCTACTGCATTTCTACCTCCTTCACCTAGGGCGTATTCGATGCATAAACGCTGATGCAATCGATGCATAGATGGCACTTTCTTTCTTCACCTCTCGGGCAACTCCCTTGCTGAAATAATCTGCATTTTTGGGCTATCAAACGCATTCAAGTCAGTTCTAAACTCCCCAAGGAATTTCTGTCCAATCACATCCTAAGATGATGTCAATTGGACCAATGTCTAAGCAAAGAGATCTCATACAAAATCACAATCATGAGAGAGGCAGATCCTCGCAACATAGCCTGCTAATCATATGCTGTCCATTAGCGACCTCAACTCTCAGCCCATGGTCTATCTCTGCAAGGTCATGATGTTGATGAAATTGTGTGTGCTCCTGTTGGTCACAAGCATATGAACAATCATGCCCTTAATGTCACTTTTCAATCTCAGTGTCTTGGCACTCCTAGCACCCATTATTGCATCAAAAGTGAGTAGAGTACCGGCTGAAAATCTCAATATTGCTCCTCCTTGTCTATAAGGTCATTTCCATCGGTATCATTCCATGCATGGAACAGCACAGCCGCATGATGCTCAACAAAAGCAATTCTAGGAATAGCCATGTTGGGCTGGACCCTGTGTATGTGATAGGTGTGATGGTAGTACCGCATGGATCGAAGGGCAACTCAGAATGACTCCCAACTCCTACATTGAGAGCAACAAGGAGGTCAAGGTTCCATAGCAAGCATAGAAAGGAGGTCAAGCTTCCTTGGCAAGCATTGCCTTAGGAGAGGCTGTCCAAGAGGATCAATGGGAAGGTGTGATTGTGGCGCACGCTAATGAGCCCAACTCAAGCTCCAGGACAGTATTGTGTCCACATAGGACGGAAATATATTTTGTCGGTTCTACGTCAATGGATTAGTACACATTAAAAAAAGAAGTTTTGGATTTGAATAAACCAATGTGCCAATTCCAAGGGTCTATAACTCTACTCTAGGGTTAGCTTCCATTACATCAAAAGAAGTTCTTCTACTGCAAAGGACTGAGAAGAAGAAGGTGGATCAAAAGAAGAACTCCAATTAGGATTCAAAGTCTGCATCAGCACATGTGGCAATCTTAGAAGAGATTTTCTTGGTGACATCTCCACGTGTTACTGAGGTAAGGCATGCAGAGCCCAGTGTTATGTCTGACATTGAGAGATGGCTTAGAGAGGATTCAAAAACGTTTGTGAAGGTAAAGGACAGCAATAAGTGCTTAGATTGCTCTGGGTGCTTGACCCGTGCATCACTGACAAGGACCTGTGTTTTCAAGGTCAGATGAGAGCTGTGATATTGGAGGGTGCATTACAATGAAGTGGGTGTGCCTCCATGAAGTGCATGGTTTGCTTTCGAAGCAAGCAGACAAACAATTGGATCTGGTATTTACATTCCTTGTTTAGTTATTTGAATCTTAATAACTTTCTTTGCGCAAATTTCTCAAAAGTTGCTTCCTAGAAGAAAGTTTTGGTGCTTCTCCGATGCTCAGAAGCAAGGTATTGGAAGGTGAACTTGTTGAAGCCTCATTGGTGACGACAGGGAGGCCTAGAGGAGGACAAATTGTGCTTGTTGAAGCCAAGGAAATATTTGCTAAGAGGTCATTGGGAGCTCGGGCCCAAGTATTGTGGAGTTCTATTTGTGATGGACCTGTGTATTACAATGGTTCTATTGTGGGGGACTCGACCTGGATGAGTAGGAGCCACTAGTTGAAAGACCAAAGCGTAGGTTTGTTGACATGTTGGCACTGTTTGAGCCTGCCACATGGACAAGACCAACGGTAAAAGCTAGGCTGGCACATCGATAGCACATGGACTGCCATGTGGGCAGCAAGCATACAAAGCATAAACGTTAAACAGGGCTGCCACATGGGCTGCCATGTGGCAGCAAATACGGAAGGTACAGCAAGGATTTGCTCAGACAAAAGGAGATGATCGGAGCTCAACATGGAGTCAAACAGTACCTGACAAACATGCAGCAATCAGATGCTCTGGGGAAGCTCCAAGAGGAGGTCGGAGCAACCAGGTGGAGGGCATTGAAATTGACTGTGTGAACTAATGTAATATGGAGGCTGACATGCCTCATGGACGCACTGCTTCGACACCTGGATTCAGGGGACTGTCGTCCTATATGCCAATTATGTGATCAGGTGGTACTTGGATATAATGGCATACTGTTGCCCCTGTTCAATATCTTGCCGGGACATTGGGGAGGCTTAGTTGGCACAGAGATTGGGGCCTCGCACTCAGCGCAACCTGATCTCGACATGTGGCAAGGCTCCAATACATCAGCTAACTATATATTGGGGAAAGTTTCTCCCAATGACATATACTTCCATAACTATGTTCCTGAAAGATCCGCCCAATGATCTACAATTCCAGAACTATGTTTCCCTCGTATTTTTATTCATGTTCCTAACACAAGCTTTTGTGCAAATCTGTCTATCTAGAGAAACATCCCCTTCCATCTTTATAATGCCACCTACTCCCTTAATTTTCACCTAGCTCTTCTCTTTGTTATCTTTCCATAAAAAGTTTTGACCTCATTCCAAAAATCCTTTTTGTGCAATTTTGACAATTCATGTTCCATGATCACACCATCTTCTAATGCAAGACAACAAAACTTCATGGCTAGGCCTGATATGTTTTTACCATCAATATCAATTGAAAGCACATGCTCTTTAGAGCACCTAGTTAGTCATTATTCTCGTGATGTGATGGTAAACCACACTTTCCAATCATTGACCTGTCTTTTCGTTAACATTAGTTTCCTGTTTGATTCTATAACACAAAAAAAGAGAACGTATCCTAGGATTAAGGAGGGAAAAAAGAAAATACTGACTTTTGCACTTTCTATAATGCTTAAGCAGCACTATTGAGCTCAATTTAAGCTCTTTCAGGGAGAAAAATAGTTCAAAGCATGGATCCACCCCTGGTTTGGCTCTCAGTCGTCTACCATAGGATGCATGTGGGGGGAGAAGAGTGGAATTTACTAAGTTCGACAACTTTGTGATAGTGCTACAATGTTATATGTAACGTGCAGTTTATATGATGGCGGTTGTGGTGTGCCTTGCATCCTGTAGGTGACCAAGAGCTTGTTGGGCAGGTAAGTAGATGCGAACCTCATGGATATGTTGGCCATGAACCTGTGTTGAAGCACGGCCATGCGTGTAACCAGGAAGTTGCTTGGAGCCTATGCCAATGCCCACATCACAACCCCAAGTCTCTCCATCAGAGTAATCCCCCTCCTGATCATAGGCCGTCGAAGTTGTCTCTTGAGGTAGCTTCACCTTCTGCCAGGCCTGCGCCTGCCGACCTTCCAAGCGCCCAAAACTTTCCCTCCTGGAATTGCTTCTTGAATTGGACTTGGAATTCGATCGGGAACTGAGAAGCCGCCTGTCGTACTCGTAATAGTACTCATCGGCCGCTCCACAGGCTGCATCTTTCTCGTACACTGCATCATTGAAGTCGTGTCCGAGTGGAATGTTCTGCGGGGATGAATCCAGAGAATAAGGACCGGACTCCTGCTCCTCCGAGTACGATGAGTCTTCATAACCCTGGTTATCAGCGGAGGCAGAACCGACGCTCTCGCTCAAATCGTCCGCAGCAGCTGAGACCTGCGGGCGAATCAAACTAGAGTGAAAGTGAGCATTCTGAAGCTGGGTGGGAGGAAGACCCCAGCCCGCCTTGCCTTTTTTCCGACCAACCAGAACGTTTTCTGTCACGAGCCTTGGAGTTTCAGTATCTGCAAAGATGGAAGGGACAGCCTTCTGCTTCTCCTCCACACCCTGCGTGCCAAACAATGTACAATGTAGGAGGATTGAGAATGGTGATTGTTGTTTCTTGACAAAGCCCAGCGCGTGAGCTGAAAATGTTCACATGAACAAGCCTGAAAAATCCCAAAGTGCATCTTTCATGCTCATACAAATGCAGCAATGTCGGCAAATACAATGCATCTCTCTCTCTCTCTCTCAAACAACTCAGGCCGCAAACAATTGCTCCTCTCAGAGTTTCAACTTTGCCGTAAACAAATGCACATTTTCTCTCAACTTCGCCGTAAACAAATGCACATTTTCTCTCCCCTCAGAGTTTCAACTTTGCCGTAAACAAATGCACATTTTCTCTCCTCTCAGACTTTCAACTTTGCCGTAAACAAATGCACATTTTATGATAAGTCTTCTATCGTCTTGGTTGATACTAGTGGAATTCCGTAAAGCGAAGTGCCAGTGTTCAGGCGCAAATTATCACGCTTCACTCTCATAACACTTGCATCTGCTGGAGGAAAGACACGAAATGCAAGATCTTCTTCGTAAACCTCTGGTCTGTCGCAAAGGCAGCACGGAGAGGAAGGCAACGGACCTGTCGGACCCATTGCAGGGCAGAGGGGTCGAGGCCGTCCGTGAACATCGCCGTCAAGGAGCAGGTGCGATCATACCAAGTCGCAGAGGGAAGTTCTGCGCCTCCGGAAGCCTGCGCTAACCGCAGCGTCGCACCGATCTCCTGTGGCCGAGTCCCTAGCTGGGGGGCTGGAATTTGACTCGAAGGCAAGGCAAAGGCGAGGCAAGAAGGAGGAGGAGGAGGAGGAGGAGCTGGAGATGGAGGTGGATGGCTATGGCGGACAGAAAGCAAGGCAAGAACAGAAGAAGAAGATGAAGAAGAAGAAGAAGGTTGGCTATGGCGGACAGAAAAGCTTGAAAAGGCTTTTTCTTTCAGCTCAAACTCCGACACACACACACTCTCACAGAGAACTTCAACCGGCTACCCCCGGTCACCCCCCCTTCCACCGCCTACTGCCCGTCCCCTCGCACGCTTTGGATGCCCCCGTGGCATTCGTACACCTTCCGCATCCCATTCCGCCGCACGTGGTCTCCCCTCTTTCAATCTCCACCGTCCATCTCCCCCATCGGACGGCCCTCCGCCTCCCTGTAACGGCCACTTTGCCTCTCCCTCCCAAATTTAAGCACCCCAAAAGAAACGCGGTTTTGCTATTTTATAATTAACAAATATTTTATATTTAATATTTTTGTCTTAACAATAATAATAATGCTCCCCACCATTTCTTTGGTAGTCACTATTAGTAGTGCCTTTGAGTAACGTTGCTTCCTTTCTTTTCCACACACAGAACAAAACTCCGACAGGCAACACCTATCCTAACAGGTTAGGAAAACCGATGCATTTTTCCAACCACAAGGTCTGCACAATGTCGCATCTACAAGGGAGGATCATTGGAAGCGCTTGCTCCAAAGTCTTCCCAAGGGACTCAAACACCTGCAACCTACCCAAATGGGCAAACACGCAAACCACCTCAACTCGTGTGCTCCACAATGTTACTTCTCCCCTTGAGTCCTCATCATGCCCCTCACCCCAGGTTCCTCCTCACCTTCATTTGCCTCTCCCTCTCCATCTTTCAAATCCACACCCCCTACTCCCCTAAACACTCACCCCTTACAACCCACATACATCAACCAAGGCACGTGTCAAATGCATCCTCTTCACACATGAAGTTGTCTCCATGCTCCATCTCGATTATCCTTGCATCACTTCAATGTTGCATATGCTCCTTTTCTTCTAATAGTGAAGCAAATGGTCTCAACATCTGATGTGCTACTTACATGGGCTACGAATCCCTGCTTAGGCCAATTTCTGTAAGGAGCCTGACCACCCCTTTTTTAAATTAAGGCACCTGTTTTTTTTTTCAATAATGAGGCAAATGGTCAAGCCTCTGAGCATTTCAATAATGAAGCAGATGGTCAAGCCTCTGAGAAGCCATATCCCTAAAGCATACTATCAATACATTTGTTCTTAATTCTCACTTACTTTCTTCATTCGACAACTTGCTCCATGGAGGTAACGTCATTCCTTAATAACATGATCTACCATGCCAAAAAATTTGCACAATCCATAGGGAACAAGCTCTCCTTTCCCATGTGCTTTGTTACAAAGCCTCTGGCTACTTTCTTTAATTAATAAACATTTGACATGAATGCAAATCAACACGATTAGAAAGTTAAAACATTAGAATGAAGAAGGAAACAAGCTACACCTCCCACAATATATCTTAAAGCGTGGTGAGACCTATTCATGCCCAAGATAGCCAAGTTGAGGTTCAATGTACGTTGATGAAAAATATACCACTCATGTGCAATAGGCTTTATTTACAAGCATGCTAGGCTACATGTATATGAAACTCAATGTTTTGACGATGTGCCCTAGCCGTTGTATGTTATAGGAAAATGCATGCACCAAGCCCATTTTGATCCACAAAGTCAAACATTTCATATCGAGTCTACGAAGTGACTAGATCAGCCAGCAAACATCATCCATTTTATAGTCTTGGATTCCCATCTATGATAAAAAGTGCCTAGCCATACTTTACGTTTATACCTTCCTGATTTACTTTTAAAAGATCAGCCATGTTTCCTTTTCACAAGTCTTTCCATTACAAACGACTTAAAGACCCCCCCCTAAATGGACTTATCTTTAGCAATATGCTAACTAGTAAGCTTAAGGACATTTTTAATAAAGGAATGATGAATCAAAAAAGGGATGCTCTCTCTCTCTCTCTCTCTCTCTCTCTCTCTCTCTCTCTCTCTCTCTCTCTCTCTCACACACACATACACACACAGAGTAAAGGAAAATAAAACCATACAAATATTGCAAATATTGCTTAAATCAACTAAACATGATAGCTTATCCAAAGCTTTTGGATGCTAGGACATACAAGATTTTTGTCCATCTTAATGTGTTGCTTGTAAATAGAATCACATGCATTAGTGACATCATGCTTCCTTACCGTAATATGGGCCTAACTCTCCTCACCTTGTAATTAAGGCAAATGAGTTTGTGAACCCTTTTCAATCGCTAGCTTAGAGCTTTTCTTGACATGTATATAGTCAAGGCCTCATCATTTAACTCTATAATTTCGACTACAACCTCTAAATTTGAATATAGGACCATGGAAACAAGGTGATATGAAATAGCCCTTGCTAGGGGACGATGAAGGTGGAAGGAGGGTGTGTATGTTGACAATCATGAAAGAGGGAGTGGGGTTTAGGTTGACAGGTGTGGCTTTAGGTTGTTAATGAACGAGATGACGAAGGAACTTATTGCAACATGCAAGAGAGGGTGAGGGGAAGGATGGTAAGACTAAAAGAGGTAAGGTGAAAAGGAGGATGAAAGGGGAAATAAGGGCACACTAACTTGGGTTGATGGAGAGATATCTAGTCCTTAAATCAGGCCCAAAAATATGGTCAGGACAAATTCTATTGATTTTAAAAGAGAATAGACAAAAAGCATTCAACATCACCATGTAATTGGTTGATTTCTTGAAGTACTTGAGAGCTTTATGAGAGCTAGGTGAGCCTTAGAGCATGCCTGGTTCACCAATTTCCTTGAACAATGAGCAAACCTGGGGGGTAAGGGCCAAGGGTGTGAAATGTGAGTGGGATCCCAAGGAGATGAGTGAGGAGAGTGGCCTGGAAAGGACTGCTAAAGAGGTAGGTGAAGCTGTGTTGAAGGACACCAAGAGCCCCTTTCGTATACAGACACAGTTTCCAAGAAAGTACTTAGTGGGTTTGATTAGCTCGAGGATTCGGAAGCATGGGGGCTTCTACAAGCTGATGTTCATTGCCGCGTTCATGATGTTGAGAGGAGATGAATGGCAGAGTAAGGTGAGAAACATGGAGTCGCATGCGAGATTAGCTTGGACATGGTTAATCCTAAGCTGGAGCATTTGGTGTGTGGTGGTGTCTACATGTTCTTCACGAGGAGAGTCCCGTTGATGAAAGAACTTGATCAATTGTTAGTGCTCGAGTGCGATTTTCATACAACGGCATGTGTGGCTAAGTATATGGGAAAGGGCTTCTTTATAACGCGATGTGCCTCATAAGCTTTTTGGGATGATTTGGTGGGTTGATCTTTTGTTTTGTGGGTTTAGCTGTCATGGTTCTTCCGTGGTCTCCTTATTTCAGCATTGACGAGTTTTTGTCCATGTTTGTCTTGTGTTGGTCGTAGTTCCATGGTCTCCTTATTTCAGCATTGATGAGTTTTTGTCCATGTTTGTCTTGTGTCGATTGTCGTTCCTGGGTTACCTCAGTGGATGGGAGGGGCGGCCGGTTTCTTTGCGAATACATTGAAAAATTGTTTCTCATCCCCTGTCCCCCCCTCCAAATCCATATTTGGTGCAAAGCAACCTTGGATTCTTTGGGATCGAGTCCAAGAAGTCCTCGCATTTGTGGATGTCAAGTTTGTGGAGGGTGTGGTCTACACATAGGAAGTTTGCTTCAAACCCTTCCCAGATTCTTGCCTTTTTATCTCAAAAGAGTGGACACTTCGGTCGAAGAAAGCAAAGAATACTCACCTAGCGAAAGGATCAACAATTTCAGTGGTACATGCAGCTTCAGGGAATGAAGAAGAAAAGATCTCAGGTGACCAAAGTATCCCGCAATGTGCATAGGACGAACGTGCTATAGAGCATATTGTCTTGTCCAACAAGATAAATTCGGACAAGACCTCCTTAATTCTAAAGGACTTTGGTGCTTGGGGGGTAAGAACGGAAAGTCTTCTATCAAACATCGTGAGTTGGATGCCTTGAATATGGCTGCTAATTGTTCTGAAGTTCAAAAGGTGGGTCCTAGCACTCCCGTTCGTGCAAGTGAGGCTCCTAAAGATGGTGGCACTCAAGCCGTTGCCATGTAGACAAAAGAACCAAGAGAAACATCAGTCAACGAGGCCGAAGAGAAGATTTGTGAAGCTAATCATTGTAAGCAAGTCCTTGAGGTTGTACAGAGGCTCTCATTCGTTGATGAAAATCAATCAACCAGCACAATCCCTAGTCGTGGTATGTCCAAAAGGCTTAAAGACACACCAAGAATGTCAGATTTGATAAAGAGAAACATTTCCATTTCCTTCAGGATGCATACAAAGCTCTCTAGAGCTAGCAAGGGAGGCGGTAGAGGCAATGCGGGTTAGTTGATGTCATTATTAACATGTTCCTAGAACCTGCAAGGAGTTTGCAGTAGACTCAAGCAGTTGGGGAGTGTGGCCATTGTGCAAAAGATCAATCCAAATGTTCTATTGCTTCAGGAAGTTACATGTGGTATTGATGGTGCTTTATGGCTTACATGTCACCGTTTGGTATATCAATCCTTTGTAAATCATCCTGAGAGAGGTAAAAGGGGTGTGGTAGTTTTGGCCAAGGAAGCTTTGAAAGCCTGTCAGGTTTGTAAGGATGTGGAAGATTTCTTTATGGGGGCTTGGGTCTTTGTAATAGGATTTGAGTATCATGTAGCTGGTAGCTACGCTCCCCACTCTCCTCGAAAGCAGGAGAGTGCTAGAATAGGTTGAAATCCATCCTCTCGAGGGAGAGGTAGGTTTCAAGGGAGATTGGAATATGGCCCACCAGTTTGTGATGATAGGTCTTATGCATGGAGGAGTTTGGCCAGGGCCGACGAGCTTGATCAATGGGAGGAGATGTGAATGGATCGGGTCTTCATCAACTGTGCTAATGTCAATACTTAAGGTTTGGAAGTATTCTCTTCGACAATAGATGGAAACATGAGGAGCTTTAGACTAACCATATTGACAAATATTACATCTCTAGGAAAGGTCAGGTGTTGTTGGCATCACCCTTTGGGCAGCTCGTATTTTGCTGCTTCTGATTTATTCGATCATGTTTCAAATTTGTGGCATTTTTCCATCCCAAGTATCTATAACCAGCCAAAGGACATCCCCTTCGAGTTTAATAGTAGATTTTTCAAGCATGCTAAGTTTTGTGAAGAAGTGGTAAAGACTGATAATCAATGCACATGTGGTTTATTTGGCCTGACTGCAAGATGGGATATCGGCATAAGAGGTGCTCAAAAGATGGCCAAGCATTGGGATCTTAATTGGAAACATGCCCACATAAAAGTAGAGGGATACCTTCCTATGATCTGTGAGGCCTTAAAGACCATAATTGATGATCAGTTATGAGGATCCGATCATGGCAACTTTGCTGGTGGAAGCTTACAAAGTGATGGTCACATTGGAACTAGACATAATACAGCGTAACCATTTGAAGAGCAGATAGTTGTGGTTGTAGGTAGGCGACTGCCCCTCAAATATATTTTTTCATTCAATTAAGTGGAAACAAGAGTGAGAAGCCATTTTTCAGGTATAGGCAATATGGTGGAGGAATTTTTGGCATGTGGCAGATGTTTTCTAGGAGATACTCAATGATATTGTGGGGCAACCAATGGTCCAGAATGACAATTGGTTTAATGCAGAGGATGCATGCCTTAAGGAAGTCGATTGCATGAGCTCTAATGCTCATTGAGTTGGTCTCTCTCATCATTTTTTGGCAAATGAACTTGCTAATGCCCTTTGTGCTTTTAAAAAGATAAAATCTGTAGGGCCATCTAACTTCACGGTAGAGTTATTCCTCATTTATTGGATATTTTGAAGGTTGACTTTGAGATGACTATGTGGATGGAAAGGGGTGTGGTAGTGAGATAACAGTGCTCCCCTCTACAGTTGGGATTATGTGTAGTCCAATTGGTGACTCACGTGTTGTGGGGATCTTGGAAGAATGTTGTCAAAGACTTTATTTCTGAACAACTCCTTGTGAGAGCTTTGTATGCGCAAGCCTCATGCTTCTGTGACCCAAGCGTCTACCGAATTGTGTGCGAATGATTCCACAATGGGAAAAGACAGAGGGGGAAGGGAAGAGGGAAAGGAAGAAAGGGATGAGATCAAGGGGGAGGGGAGAATGGGGAAGGGGGAGAGTGGCAATCACAAGAGAACTTAGCAAGACTAAGCAAGAAGACTCAATGCAAGAGAATGAAAAGAGAGAGAGCTTCTATTCCAAAACTTGCAAGTACACAATGAAAACCAAAATCAAACTTTTGGCCTTATATACATTCCACCTTTCGAACGGAGGGCTAACCCTTGTACTCTCATGTACCTTTCTCATTCTTATTTTACAACCACTTGGGCCCATTTGGCTCCAAGGCAAATGTCATATAGTAATCTAATCCTCAAGCTCTCTCCTACATCTCTGATTGCTTAACATAGTACATGAATTTTTAACTGTGGCGGCGGTTAACATGCCCCCCTTCCTACTCACAATCCATCCCTGAACTGTGTCCTGTGCATAATGTCGACCTTGAGGGCATTGTTGATGATGCAGTCCTAATCGAAGGTTCTGTGGGAGATGCGGCGAAATGGATGGAACAGCTTCCAAAAGTGTCTCTCAAACATATCTTTGAAGGTCTGAATGTGGTGACCATGAAGATTGTAGACACGTACATAAAGGTGCATTACTTAAAGTCATTGTAGCTATGACTGCAAGATCAAGGGGCTGAGGCGAAGCTGCTATTAAACTCCTCCATCTGGCTCATAGAGCATAACCATTTGAAGAGCAGATAGTTGTGGTTGTAGGTAGGTGACTGCCCCTCAAATATTTTTTTTACATTTAATTAAGTGGAAACAAGATCGGGAAGCCATTTCTCAGGTATAGGCAATATGGTGGAGGAATTTTTGCCATGTGGCAGATGTTTTCTAGGAGGAACTCAATGATATTGTGGGGCAGACAGTGGTACAAAATGACAATTGGTTTAATGCAGAGGATGCATGCCTTAAGGAAGTCAATTGCATGGTCTTTAATGCTCGTAGAGTTGTTCTCTCTCATCATTTTGTGGCAAACGAACTTGCTAATGCCCTTTGTGCTATAGAAAAGATAAAATCTCTAGGGCTACATGGCTTCACGGTAGAGTTATTCCTCATTTATAGGTGGATATTTTGAAGGTTGACTTTGAGATGGCTGCGTGGATGGAAACGAGTGTGGTAGTGAGATAACAGTGCTCCCCTCTGTAGTTGGGATTATGTGTAGTTCAAGTGGTGACTCATGTGTTGTGGGGATCTTGGAAGAATGTTGTCAAAGACTTACTTCCGAACAACTCCTTGTGAGAGCTTTTCATTCGCACTTGAATTGGTAGGATGCGGCGTTGGGTACTACAGCCTGTAATCTTTTGCATTGCACTTGAATTGGGAATGAAACATCACACCCTGGAGTTGCTCGAGCCCAAGTCCTATATTCAAGGGATGAGAATATGGTTACTTGGATTGCATGCTCTGATAAGTTTTGGACATCTATGGTATCTAGGATGCATCGTTTTCGTAGCATGCAGGTGGTCGATTGTTGAGCCAAAGACTCTAGCTCGCGTGGGTGGCCTACTATGCAGACTGTTCTTGCTCCATCTGGTCAGGTAATGGTGCATGAAGAAGATGCCGTGGTAGAGTAGGGAAAGAAGGATGAGGTGTCAATTGTGAGTTCTTCGATGGAAAATAGATCGTGGAGCTAAGGGAGTGCGAGGAGGTGGTGGACCTGTAGAGTAATCGAGAGCTTTTGAAATTCGGTAGAAATTTCGGCAGAGTTTCAGTATGATGACAAGTGAGGTCCTCCAAAATGAGGTTGGCTTTTTATATAGGGCACTTGGTAAAGCAGCAGGTCGACTTTAGCATTAGTGCAACGACGATGGGAATTAATAATGCAGTGACTAGTGTTAGTGGTGGAATAAAAGGAGTGACTATTGTGACGCCAAAAATTGATATTTTTTATTTGGCATTGGTATTGTTTTTCTCTATGTTTGATAAGAGTTTGAGTATCAAGTGGTGATAGCCTAACAGCTCTCACTTATTTCTATTTTCTAAGATATTGTATGGGATTGAGAGGATGAGTGGAATGGATCATTGAAAATACCATTTGTATTATGACTGATAAATACCTTGGTATGGGGTGAGAGTTATTTGTGTATGGGATATTATGGGGTTTTTAGAAAATAGGAAGAGTGAGTCATATAAAGAGGTGGGCTCATGTCCATGTGTTTCAACAATATAAGAGAGGCCACATGCCAACCATGTGGAAGGCATGTGGAGGAGTGTGGAGTCAAGAGGAATCCTTCTAGAATTCCTATGTGGAATAAGGAGGATGTGGACATATGGAAAAGAGAGGGTCCCCATGGGCTTCATGTGGGGAGACTCTTGACTTTCTCAATATTTTAAAAGTCTTGAGCATCTTTTGATGGGACACATGGCAAGAGTAGCCAAAAAGGACATGGATGGTGACATACGGGCTTATGTGATTGATGGGAAAAGAAATCTACAAGTAGCAATTGTAAATGGGTGAAGGAGGGTGATAAAATCTCTATAAAAGGAGCCCTCCTCTCCCTTGTTCATCATCTCTTCCACCATTAGGCCTCATGTTGCTGTAGCTCTAGTCTCCTCAAGCCTCTTCCATGAGCCTTCTCTCCCTCTTGTAGATATTCTCTTATGTAGACTCTTGAGTCCATCTCTCTCTAGTTCATTCTCTCTCTATGAGTAGACTTGGAGCTTCCGCTCCCTCTTGTACGTATGAAACCTCTTCTTCTCCCTTGTGTTAGTAGTATTTTGAGTTGCATTGGAGTGGAGTCTCACTCTATTGGTAATGAAGGTCACTTCAAGTTCTCTTTCTTGAGTGTCTCTTTCCTTTTTCCATTGTTTTCTCTTCCAAAGTGCTCAAAAGTGTTGTCTATTTGGCCGCTCATTGCGCATACATGGTTTATCTATTTCCCAAGCCATAAAGGGAGCTCTTCCTTCCCTCCTAGGCAACCTCTATGGGACTTGGATCGTTGTTGAAGTCTAAGCATGGAGGTAGTATTCTCCCAAGTCCGCACCAGTAGAAGGAGTAGGTGTTTTTCATGACAGTTTGACCCCCTGTCAGTATTTTGCTCATAACTTTTCACTTGATGTCCGATTTGGATGAAACTTATATTAGTGCAAAGCTCTCTTCGAGGAGCATCATGTGTCTTCAGTTATTGTATTAGATGTTAAACCAAAAATGTATGACTCTCTGTGTGTGACTATTTCTTTTTCAGATAGTTTTTACCCCTGTCCAGTAAACTACCCATATCTTTCCGACCGCTTCTTTGTTTCTTACAAAACTTATATTAAAGTGAAGCCCATTTCAAGGCGCATCTCAATCTTGTTTGAATATTTGATATCATGTCTCTATTGAAAGTTATGGGTCTCTATGTCTAATGACAATTTGCAAAGTATTTTGAGCTAATTGTAAAGGTATCTATGAAGGAGGTGCAATGTTTCCTCGGAACCTACCCATCCGACCCAATCAGCCCCTTTAGACTCCTCAATATATATCAATTCATGTCATGTTGAGATGCAAGATCTTCTTTCAATAACGTATCGCTCTTCTCTTTGGTGCAAACCGGCTTGCTGAGATTATGGCCTCCACTGATTCTTTCCTTCTCCCTATGCTTGAGTACAACATCACTTGGGATGTTATCATCTTCATTCTCATCTAAGGGAGGATAGTATGGTGCGGTCTCTTGGTATAAAAGCTTCTTTTAATGTCCCTTTCCCAGTGATGAATATTTCTATCACTCAGTTCGTCGAAAGTAGTAGGAAGTGAAGAGGTGCATGAAGTTTATTACCCCCAACTTCATGTCACATCTTTTGGTGGAGACACCGGGTATGTTTGGTATTGGATTCATCCCTTCTTACTAAACGATCTTGGGTGTACTTGATTGCATGTTATGGCTAGTATAGGCATGTGTTTTCTGATGTGATAAAGAAGATGCCTAGAAGAATTCCGTTAGAAGAGATTGTAGCGCGTTTAAGAGAACTAGAAGATTGTGAAGGTGATGCTCAAGCTATTGGCACGGTCATCATGATCATATGCTTTATGTTTGCACTCTTGAATATGTTGGTGAATTGACAATGCTGGCAGCAAGCACAATGATAGATTGGGGATTGTTTCATGCACTGGCAGCTTGGTGTGAAGAAGAGTTAAGTCTTTGGGTAGTTTTTGACTATAACAGTGGAGTGGTGATTCTCAATCTCTTGAAGCTGTTATGTGCACTTCCAATTGTGAGAAGGGTGATTCTTGAATGCATGTATACACAATGTCTTCATGGTGTTGGTTGGTCACTTATTTTTGAAGATTTTGTTGAGGATCACATTGTGGAGGGTTTTCAACAAGTGGTTATGCATAATAAGTTGGTCTTGGTATACTAAGGCTCTGTGGGATCTTGTTTGGGATATTATTTGGATCTTGGTGTTTCCTTTTTGTATTTCCTCATGGTGAAGATTCCAATGTTTTGAGGGACCCAAGGGGAAGACCTGGAGTCTAATCTTTGGGATTTTGTTCGAGGATGCCAACTTTCTGGATGGTCCATGAAGGATCGGGTGAAGATTTTGCCTGATTTTCTTGAAGGTGTAACCTTGAGTTGGCATGAGGCCTTGCCAGACTCTACCAAGGAGGACTGGGACCAAACCAAGTGGTTGCTATAATAATGAAGCAAAGATTTGGGGTAGTGGAGTCACCAAATGCTTTGATGTTGCAGTTGGACGGGTTCTATCAAGGAGAGGGTGAGATGGTCTCTGCATTGGCTATCCAATATGAAACTTTATGGACAAAGTATGGAAGGGCAGCTTTGCGAGCTCTGGCATCTGCATCATCGGTCCCTCAAAGTCTCATAGGGATGGAGCACTTAAAGATGAGCAAATTTGTTATGGCTTTGGAGCCTCATCTTTACTCAAAAGTAATGAGTAAAGATCCAACAATATACATGGAGGCACTTCGCATTGCGACCAAGAAAGAAGCTTCTCTAAAGATCGAATCCTCTTTTGTGTCTTTAACAACTTCAACTTCTAAGGTGGAGGCAATGGGCACTCCTTAGGTACCAAAGTCCTTTGAGTTAGATCATAATATCTCCCAATTAATGGTGGCAGAGTTTTCTAATTTAAAATTGCATTTGGTTAATGCATGATAACCTAGAGCACCAAAGAGTGAGGATAGGCTTGAGATAAGAGTGGGGTGACTTGCTGTGAATGTAATGAAAAAGGTCACTATCGCCTTGAGTTTCCTAGATTGAGAAAGAAAAAAGAAAAACAAGTATCCTTGTTAGAAGCTTCTTCAGGGGATGAGGAAAGAGAGGTAATGATGGCTGAACGGGAGTGTGGTAAAGCAAAAGAAGAAGAAGAATGCAAGGAAGAAGTAGATGAGGAATATAAGGAAGAGGAACACTATCATAAGAAAAAGGTGGCTGCTCGCACGGTATAAGTCTACTCCTACTTGTAATCTCACTTTTTAAATTGTTTTATTCTTTAAGTTCCAATCTAATTTCCAATTAATATGGTTTCACTCTTAGAATCAAAGCTCGAGCGTCCCATCAGTGGAGGTGAGCGATGATGATGAGGGATCAAGCGTAGCTCACGAGGGCTAGGGATTAGGCACAGCTCACGAGGGCCAAGGATCAGCCCAGCAAGACGAGGACGAGGAGGAGGACGACGATTTGGATGAGCAGTGGTAGTAGTAGTTGGCATATACTTCCAGCACGATGTTGCATATGCTAGATGGAGACATCCATTTTATATGAAGTCTAATCAGATCGTTTGTTTCTCTTGCTAGAGTAGGCATAAAAATTAATGTGCATTGGGAAAATTGAAACATATGTATGTTGTGTGACACTCATCTCTCTAGAAAAAAATTAAATAAAACCATAGGTTTTTGTAATTTCCATAAGTAGTCCTTTGCAACGTGAGGCTTGATAATTATACCTTTGTATCCTAACTGTCTAGCAAGTAGCATAGCTTCTATAACTTGCATAAACTCTACACATAGAAGAAATTACATAATCCAAATTGTGAATATACATGAATCATATGAATTATGAATCTAGAAGAAGAATTAGCCAATTAGACTTTCCTTTAGGACAAGGCATTGGAAGCTATGACTTGTTGTCCGACCTTAAAGAAAAGGAAGCTCATATCACCTTTGGTCAATTACTTGCTTTGTCTCCAAAACTATGGAAAGAATGGGGAAAGCTAGCAAGCACAAGAGTGTCAAAGAAGAAAAAGAAGAAAAGTGCCATTCCTATTGTTCAAAAGGTAGATATAGATGTTTGTGATGATGTACCTATGGTTGATGTGATCATTGATGGTCAAGTGATTTCTAATGTGTACATTAATAAAGGTGCATCGATTAATGTCATGAGTGAGAAGACCATGATAGATGCTGATTTAAAATACTCTAGTACTACCTCTCCTTATCGCATCAAATTGGTTGACAACACTAGGGAAAGACCTTGGGAGTTATGAAGAATCTAGAAGTGAATGTATGTGGAATTTCTGTGCCGACTACTTTTCAAGTGATCCCTACTAAGCTAGATGCACATGCCTATCCATTGACTTTGGAAAGGCCTTGGCTACGCAAGGTGAAGGCTGTTCAAAAGTGGGATACTGGGGAGAATTGATTTTGCAAGGAAATGATAAGAAGGTACACTACAACATCAGAAGTCGCAAAAATGAAGTTGTCAAGGAGGAGTCTTCAACATTAGAGAGTTCGAGCTCTGACTTAACCAATGAAGAAGAAGAGATAGGGTGTAGCTCCGAGGAGTCCAGCTCAGAGGGTGAGGTGGAAGGAGTGGCCTTTGGTCTTTGTCTTAGTGCTGATCGGCATGAGTCAAGAGGGAACAAGGTGGTGGTACAAGAAGATCTTGTGGAGACACTTCATGTGGAGGATGTGGAGCACACTAAACGATGCCAATGCAATGAAGAGCTTCTTGGTGATTCTCTATCAGGTAGTGAGAAGCTCTAGTACTTGGATATTTAGATTTCTTTGCAACAAGCTATTCACAGGTTCGTCCAGTCTCTCTTGTGGAGCAGAAGATTGAGTTGAAACCAGAAAGCAAGCCAGTTGTGCAACGCTTAAGGCGATTGGGGGTGATCCAAGCTGAGGCACTAAAGAAAGAGGTAACACAACTACTTGAGGTGGGATTCATCTTTCCTGTTGAATGATTCAGAATGGATATCTCCTGTAGTTGTCATAACAAAGAAAGGAAATAAGTGGCGGGTTTGTGTGGACTTTTGGCCTTTGAATGCATGCACTAAGAGGGATCATTTTCCTTTGCCATTCCAAGATGAAATACTAGACCAAGTAGTAGGGCATGAGATGTATTTCTTATGTGATGGGTATTCTGGGTACTTTCAAATTCATATTCGAGAGGAAGATCAAAAGAAAACATCATTTGTCACACCTTGGGGAGTTTTTGCTTATTACAGAGTGATGCCTTTTGGGTTGACCAATGCACCAGCTACATTTCAAAGGTTCATGAGTCAAGTGCTTGAGCCTTACTTGGGGAAGTTCATAAGGGTGTTTTTGGATGATTTTTGCATTTATTCTCGGCACATAGATCACATGGAGAAGTTAAAGATGGCCTTATCTAGGATTGATGAAGCAAAAGGGTGTCTAAATCCTAGCAAGTGTCATTTGGCTCAAGGGGCATATTGTGTCTGAAGAAGGCCTGCAAATGGATCTTGACAAGGTTCAAGCAATCATGGCATTGCCAATTCCTGAGAGTGTCATTGGTGCTCGTAGAATTCTAGGAAAAAGCAAGTATTATCAATGCTTTTGTGATGATTTCATAGAGATAGTGCATCCCATGAACTTGTTGACAAGGAAAGGAGTTTCTTTCCAATGGGGTGTGGAGCAACAAGAGTCTTTTCAGCAACTTAAGGAGGCCATGAGTAACAGCCCAATATTGAAGCCCCCTGATTGGTCTCAAGACTTTTATGTAAATCCAAGTGTATCTTTGCATTCAGTTGGTGCTGTATTGCTACAAAAGGAGAGGCAGGTAGAATGCAACCCATCTATTATGCCAGCCGACAACTTACAGAGGTGGAAACAAGGTATGAAGAAATGGAGCAGCAAGCCCTCTCTTTGGTGTTTTCAGTCAGAAAGTTTCGCTCCTATTTATTACCTCGGCCATTTTTCTTCCTTACCTCTCAGTCTGTATTAGCATATCTAGTTCGCAAGCCTAATCTTGGGGGGAGATTTGCAAAATGGTTGTCAGAGCTTTAAGAGTTCTCTTTCTCTTTTGTCATCACTGAAAATACCACTAGGTCCACTATGGCAGATTTGTTCACAGGATGGCAAGATCTAAGAGAAGAAAAGAAATATAAGGAGGACATTAATGATGAAAGGGAGACACCACCAACAGCTTTTGTCTTGTATTTCGATGGGGCTTTTAGTCCTTCACGCCAACAAGGAGCCGGGGGGATAGTCTTGATGAATTCTAAAGGTCAAGAGGTGTGGGCAAGAGGACAAGAGCTTCCAGGTATCACAACTAATAATGTAGCTGAGTATAATGCTTTGATTCTTGGTTTGGAGGGTTGTCTTCAAAGTCAAGTTAAAGAATTAAAAGTAAGAGGAGATTCTCAGCTTATCATAAGGATGTATATAAATGTCACTAATGGAACCTATTAGCTTGAGGATGTTGACGGCATGGTGATACTCAGACACACCAATGAGTATTGCCTTAAATTCTTTTATGCTCGACCACCTTGAGGGCCAACATACCCTCTCTATCACTAGAGAGGATTTGCTCGGGGGGGAAGATGTGATGCCAAAAATTGATATTTTTTATTTGGCATTGGTATTATTTTTCTCTATGTTTAATAAGAGTTTGAGTATCAAGTGATAGCCTAGCGGCTCTCACTTATTGCTATTTTCTAAGATATTGTATGGGATTGAGAGGATGAGTGAATGGATCATTGTAAATACCATGTGTATGAATGATAAATACCTTGGTATGGGGTGAGAGTTATTTGTGTATGGGATATTATGGGGTTTTTAGAAAATAGGAATGATAAATACCTTGGTATGGGGTGAGAGTTATTTGTGTATGGGATATTATGGGGTTTTTAGAAAATAGGAATGATAAATACCTTGGTATGGGGTGAGAGTTATTTGTGTATGGGATATTATGGGGTTTTTAGAAAATAGGAAGAGTGAGTCATATAAAGAGGTGGGCTCATGTCCATGTGTTCCAATACTATAAGAGAGGCCACATGCCAAGCGTGTGGAAGGCATGTGGAGTCAAGAGGAATCCTTCTAGAATTCCTATGTGGAATAAGGAAGATGTGGACATATGGAAAAGAGAGGGTCCCTATGGGCTCCATGTGGGGAGACTCTTGACTTTCTCAATATTTTAAGTCTTGAGCATATTTTGATGGGACACATGGCAAGAGTAGCCAAAAAGGACATGGATGGTGACATATGGGCTTATTGATTGATGGGGAAAGGAATCTACAGGCAGCAATTGTAAATGGGTCAAGGAGGGTGACAAAATCTCTATAAAAGAAGCCCTCCTCTCCCTTGTTCATTATCTCTTCCACCATTAGGCCTCATGTTGCTGTAGCTCTAGTCTCCTCAAGCCTCTTCCATGAGCCTTCTCTCCCTCTTGTAGATATTCTCTTATGTAGACTCTTGAGTCCATCTCTCTCTAGTTCATTCTCTCTATGAGTAGTCTTAGAGATTCTGTTCCCTCTCGTACATATGAAATCTCTTCTTCTCCCTTGTGTTTGTAGTATTTTGAGTTTCATTGGAGTGGAGTCTCACTCTATTGGTAATGAAGGTCACTTCAGGTTCTCTCTCTTGAGTGTCTCTTTCCTTTTTCCATTGTTTTCTCTTCCAAAGTGCTCAAAAGTGTTGTCTATTTGGCTACTCATTGCGCATACATGGTTTATCTATTTCCCAAGCCACAAAGGGATCTCTTCCTTCCCTTCTAGGTGACCTCTATGGGACTTGGATCGTTGATGAAGTCTAAGCATGGAGGTAGTACTCTCCCAAGTCCACACCGGTAGAAGGAGTAGGTGTTTTTCATGACAGTTTGACCCCCTGCCAATATTTTGCATAACTTTTTGCTCGGTGGTCCTATTTGGACAAAGCTTATATTAGTGCAAAGCTCTCTTCAAGAAGCATCATGTTATGTCTTCAGTTATTGTATTAGATATCAAACCAAAAATCTATGACTCTCTATGTATGACTATTTCTTTTTCAGACAGTTTTTACTTCCGTCCAGTAAACTGCCCATATCTTTTTGACCACTTCTCCGTTTCTTATGAAACTTATATTAGAGTGAAGCCCATTTCAAGATGCATCTCAATATGTGTTTGAATATTTGATATCATGTCTCTATTGAAAGTTATGGGTCTCTGTGTCTAATGACAATTTGTAGAGTATTTTGAGCTAATTGTAAAGGTATCTATGAAGGAGGTGCAATGTTTCCCTGGAACCCGCCCATCCGACCCAATCAGTCCCTTCAGACTCCTCGATATATATTAGTTCATGTTATGTTGAGACGAAAGATCTTCTTTCAACAACGTATCGCTCTTCTCTTTGGCACAAACCGGCTTGCTGAGATTATGGCCTCCATTGATCCTTTCCTTCTCCCTATGCTTGAGTATAACATCACTTGGGATGTTACCATCTTCATTCTCATCTAAGGGAGGATAGTATGGTGTGGTCTCTTGGTATAAAAGCTTCTTTTTAATGTCCCTTTCCCAATGATGAATATCTCTATCACTCAGTTCGAACACTCAGTTCGAAAGCAGTAGAAGTGAAGAGGTGCGTGAAGTTTATTACCCCCAACTTCATGTCACACTATTGTTAATAAAGCAGCAAGTAAGCATTATTATAGTAGAAATTGGTGTTGTTAAAGCAAGAGTTGACGTTAAAAGAATGGCATGTCATTGCATTAGAGATGGGGGCATTAGTACTAAAGCACCATGGGTGGCATTAATTGTCATCTTTGTGCCAACATGGACTTAGGTAGTATAGAATATGTGTGTAGAGTAGTGACAAAGCTCCGCTTGTACTTGCATAAGGCTAGGAATAATCTCTCTTAGGAATCCTCAAGATGGAAGTTCTACTTGCAACTCCTACATGCAAGCCCTACATGTGATTCATACATGCATGTTCTACATGCGAGTCCTACATGCAACTCCTACATGCAACATGCAACATGCGAGTTCAACATGCAACTTCTATATGCAAGTTCTACATGTAGAGAGAGAATGCCTTACAATTCCTACATGCAGAGAGAGAAGCTCTCCAACCTGTATAAATACCCCATAATGGAATGAAGCCCACACTCTTTGGGGCATTGTGTTGAGTTCTACTTTGGTATTGCCTCCTCCTCCCTTCTTCTCTCTCATGGTACCTAGACCTCCTAGTGGAAGAGAGAGCTACATGGGACCTGCTTCAAATAGAATTCAAGAGGTGCTTTCAAACGGAGAGACTACAAGATAATCCTACTCTCCAACTAAGTAAGCTCGAAAAGTGACCCACGCCCTGATGCAAAGTACCTCATGGCTCTGAGTTATTGCAGGAATTAGGAAGAAAATCCTCAAAGACATGGAAAAGATTAGCAGTTACAAAACATTAAGTGCTACTCATGCGACAATCATTGACATCGAGGATGGCATGATTGACTCTAAACCAGCAGTGATGATGGAAGATTCAGTGCACAAGATCAGCACTCTAAAAAGGGCAAATCCAAATCCACTACCAAAACATCTAATGAAGATCGTCTAGAGGCCATGACCATGAAGCTAAAAGAAGAAATGATGCAGGCCATGGAACAAAAGCTTCACTTGTCTCAGCTACCACCTCACACTTATCCATGGTGAGAAAATGTACGGTGCCCATACTACATGGCCAATCATATAAGTGAATGAAGTGCAAAGGAGAAGTAGACATGATTGTGAGGCCATTAAAGGAACTCATAGTTTGCATAGCATATGGGGCTTTTCAAACAACCACCTACTCAAAACAAGAAAACTTTCTTATTTTTGTAGTGTGAGAGATCTCAACAACAGAAGTGGAATGGAAGAAGGTGTGAGAAAGAGAGAGGGAGAGCCAGAAGAGAGAGCCACACAAATTTTAGTGGGTGCAGAACACCCTAATCTTCTATGTCATCCATATATATATATGTGTGTTTGAGTATTGTACATAACCGGGGTTAAGGTACAATGGCCTTTAACCCCCACAACCTCCCACTTAAAGGCCAATGTGCCTTTAAGGGAGAACAACCAATGAGCATACTATCCAAGGCCCATCAATACATGACAATACTCAAACTGCTGACTAGGTAGATTCTTTGTCAGCATATTTGCAGGGTTATCATCTATATGAACTTTGACAAACTCTATGCACTTGTCCTCAAGTACCTTATGGATAAAAAGGTACCTGACCTCAATGTGTTTGGTCTTTGCATGAAAGACCGGATTTTGTACTAGCTAAATAGCCCTCACGAAATCACTATGCAATGTCGGTACACCTGTATGAATCCCCAGATCTCTCACTAGCCGATCAAGCCATATAGCCTGTATGAATCCCCAGATCTCTCACTAGCCGATCAAGCCATATAGCCTCCTTGCAACCCTTTGTGGCTGCAACATACTAGGCCTCTATGGTAGATAAGGCAATGCACTTCTATGCATGAGACATCCATGACAATGCACCACCTGCAAAGGTGAACACATAACTAAAAGTGGATCTCCTACTATCCACATGCCCTGCATAGTCTGAATCTATGTACCCAAATACATGCATCTCTCCTCTCCCAAAGCAGGTAACTCCTTGGTACCCTTCATGTACCTCATGATGCACTTAACTGCCTCCCAATGCCTCTTTCTTGGATTAGTCATATATCGGCTAACAACTCTCAGTGCAAATGCAATGTCCAGTCTAGTAGCTATCATAGCATACATAAGACTCCCAACCGCTGATGCATAAGGAACCTTGGCCATCATGGCCCTCTCCTCATTTGATTTGGGACTCTATCTTCTTGACTCAGTTTCACATATGGAGGCAATGGAGTACTTATTGCCTTTCCCCCCTCCATATTGAAACGTTGCAACACTTTTATAACGTACTCCTACTATGAAAGCCAAAGGAGTTTCCTACTCCGGTCATGTGTGATGTGCATACCAACAAGAATATGACCTACAGATCCCAAATCCTTCATGTCAAAGGCCTCATGCAACTTGTCCTTCAATGCATCAAGATCATAAGTGTTCTTGCTAGCCAATAACATATCATCTACATAAAGTGCCAGGAGCATCAGGCTATTATTCTTAGCCCTTTTAGTGTAGAGGCAGTGATCAATCTCACTTCTTCTAAAACCCTGGGACCAAATGAAAGCATCAAACTTGTGATACCATTCTCTAGGTGCTTGCTTAAGGCCATAGAGACTCTTTTTCAGCTTGCAAACCAAATGCTCTTTGCCTTTTTCTTCAAAGCCTTCCGGCTATACCATGTAAATTTCCTCATGCAAATCCCCATGCAAGAAAGCTGTCTTGACATCCATCTGCATAAGCTTCATATCCTCTGTTGCCACAAGTCCAAGTACACATTTAAGTGTGGTCATCTTCACAACTGGAGAGAATATCTCATCAAAGTCCACACCCTTCTCTTGCTTGAACCCTTTAGCAACCAAATGGGCCTTGTACTTACGCACATCATCACCTGTGACCTTCATCTTGTAGACCCATTTACATGGCAATGCTTTCTTTCCATGTGGCAAAGAAACCAAGTCCCAAGTCTTATTCTTTATGAGTGAACTCATCTTTGATTGCATAGCATACTCCCACTTTCCTTGATCCTCGTGTATCATAGCCTCTCTGTAGTAAGAAGGCTCCTCGCAATCAATAAGCATCACATAGTCTACCCCTGGAACAAATCTCTTTGGTGGTCTAGACACTCTAGATGTTCTTTTCAAGGGCATTTTAGCTTGCTGTCCCGCCTGCATATCAGCCACATTTGGCTCATCATTGCCACCAATAGATGATCCAACATCTGCCCTTGATTGTGTACTTGTGGGAGTAGTTGGTGGCACCATTTCCTGCACATTTGATGCATGGACAGCTTGCTATCTATCAACATATGCAGGTGGATTCACATCCTAGAAAGTGATTCTCCTCATTTCCACATCCCTCATGGGTGTCTTATGCATCTTCTTCTCATTGAAGACCACATCATGCTTTGTATGATCTTCTTTACTTCTGGATTACAGAGACAATAGCCCATCTCTCCACTTTCACCATAGCCTAGAAAGATGCATTTTCTAGACTTAGGATCTAGCTTCTTTCGAAGCTTTTTTGGCACATGTGCATATGCCTCACACCCAAATATATGTAAATGAGAGTAAGAGGGCTTCTTGCCACTCCATACCTCTACAGGAATACCATTATCCAAACTCTTTCTAGGTGATGTATTGATCACATGCACTACAGTCTATATTGCCTCAGCCCAAAAACCACAAAAAAGACTTGCATTGGAAAGCATACATTACAACCTTTCCTGAATGGTGCGGTTCATTTGTTCTACAACTGGTTCTGCTCTGGAGGATGAGGGGATGTGAGCTCCCTCTTGATCCCATGTGTATCACAAAAATGCTAAAGTTCATGATAGATATACTCTCCACCATTATCAGTCCATAGGCATTTAAGCATTCCATGTGACTGATTTTCAGCCAAAGCCAACCATTTTTGAAATACTTGGAACACATCGCTTTTCCAAGCTATAGCATAAGCCCACACTTTCCTAGTTACATCATCAACGAATGAAAAAACTCAAATGCGGTACATAACCCAAACGGCATAAGAGTTTCATTCTATTCTGGCTCATGTGCCCCAACCAACAATGCCACAAAGAAGTACTTGGCTGCTCAATTATTGCAACAACATGATCAGACACCCCTAATACATGTAAGGGATACAATGTCCCACACTTGGCACCCTTTGCCAAAACCATATAGCCCTTTTGAATTTTCCAACTCTGAAAGCCAAATGTGGTTCAAAACCAGCATCATCTAGCTGACTCGTTGAAATAAGAATCTTGGTCAGCTTAGGCACATGTCTCACATTTTTCAAAACAAATGTAGACCCATTTGCAAAAGAAAACTTTATGTCACTTGCTCCCACTATGTCACATGCATAGTTATTTCCAAGATGCACACAACCTGTCTTTCCACTGCCATTAGTGGAGAACCGTTTTCTATGGGGAGTAACATGGAATGAAGCACTAGAATCCAAAATCCAATCTTGGGAATATGCATCATCTGAAGTGGTAAGCAAGTTTGCAGGTAGACTAGACATGAAGAGAATGTCATTGTCACTATCATCAGTGACTGCATTAACCTCCTCGATCTTCAATTTTCCTTTGTCCTCCCTTGGACTCTCTTCCTTCTTATTTGCACCCCAATTTGCATTCTTTTTCTTATCCTTTTGCTCTCTTTTCAGCTTGTAGCAATCCTTTTTCATGTGGTCCTTCTTGCCACAGTGGTAACATTCAATGTTCCGTGCCCTGGATTTGCTATGAGATTTTCCTCTTTCTTGGGACTTCCCCTTGAATTGTGATCTGCCCCTTTGCACATTTAAGGATGCATCCTGCTTGTTGCCATCCATAGACTTTCGTCTAATCTCCTCGGCCAACAAGCTACCCACAACATCATCAAACTTTAGTACTCCACCAGGTGCAGAGTTACAGCTATATGGAAGGTATCCCATGAGGATGGCAATGAACATAAGAGAAATATTGCCTAAGTCTCCACATCAAAATTCTCCTTCTGAGCTTGAAGCTGGCTGAAAATAATATTGAATTCATTCAAGTGAGAAGCAATGGAGACCCCTTCCTTCATCTGCAGCTCAAACAACCTCTTCATGAGGTAAACTTTATTAGTAGTAGGTTCCTTCTCATAAGTGGCACGTAATTTCTTCCATAAATCTTATGTAGTCTACTCATTTACTACTATGGAATAAACTGAATCTGCAAGATAAAGTCTTACAGTAGACTTTACTAATGCATCCAACTCATTCCAATCATCCTCAGACATATTTGTGCAGGCTTAGCTTCATCAATCACTGCCAAGGATTTAATATGCTTCTTTTGAATAAGCACATCCCTTATCTGTTCTTTCCACAAAGAAAAGTTTGTCCCATCAAACTTTTTAATGCTGAAAAACTCATTTTCAGACATGGAAGAGGATGCCATGATGCAAATGAAACAAAATCCCAAATGCTAGTACCTGCAAGAGAGAAATCACACCAAATACTAGGTGTAGCCAATATGTTTGCCTTAATGAAGGATAGTGTCACCAAAACTTAAGGCTCAAAGCATCAAAAATGCATCTAACTCATGTGCATATACGATGCATCCATATGAGCAAATCTGGCCCAAAAGAAAATGTCAACCCACAACGACAAAACAATGGCAGATATAATGCCAACAATAAGAGCCAAATGCCTCAAGCATAAACATTGTCCATGGGCATAAGCATTAATAATATCTCATCCAAGAGATCATAGCACAACCTGTGCATCCATTGCAATATGTCAAAGTTGTCCTCAGCATAAAATAGCATTTGTGTGCTAAATGTCCATCAATAAAGCATCCCACAAGGCAATCTGGGCCTATCAGTGCATCCAACAAGGATCGCAATGCATCCAAATGGCCTGTAAAGCATCCACTACAACCCAATGCAAACCACAAATGAGTGCACACAGCTTAGACTACAACCAGAGTGATTTACATAAGGTATATCCAAGAAATCATGGCCCCATGACAATGACTGCTAGTGAAAATAGAACCTAGGATGTCTCAAAACATGGGCGTCACTGCATAATCGAACTCAACAAGACAATCTGCAAATATTTCTCTTCAGCCACAACTCCAAAATCTCATCCAAGGATGGAGTAAGAGCTAGTCAACCCTTGTATTTACTTGCAAAAATGAACCTTAGGAAACTTAACCTTAGCCAAAATGCCACATGGTAATCAATGAGGTGGTCTTGGAAACTTTGAGAAATTTCCTTCAAAGAGATGACAAAAAAACATAGAGAATCACAACTCCCTCAATTCTTCACGGAATAGCAAGCAGCTTTATAGACATATGTTTCAGGTAGTCTCGGATTCAATGGTACAGACAGCTTTGCAAATGTAGGCTCGGATGTTGAGTTTCCATTCACACAGGAAATGGTGGAATGAAGACGTTGGAGTAGACAGAGCTTCACTACAGCTTCAGAACTTCATGGAATCGGAAGTAGCTTCATAGGTAGAAGTTTTGAACTGCTTTGAATCCACTAGGAGTGTCTGAACTGCAAATGGTGTCCTGGATATGGAGATCCAACACACAAAATGCATGCAAGAAATTGAATTTTGTCACTTTTTGCAAGAGCTGTAACTTTTCACTGAAAACTCAGATGATAGAGATGTAAGAACGAAAAAATAAAGTACTAAAACTATTCTACAACTTTGCTTTAGATCTAAGGGCGAGATTCAGCTTCTAGAGAAAGATATATTCATCACAAAATTCTCAGGGCTAAAATAGACTATCTTTTGGTCTTCAGAACCACCTGTTGGCTTGCAAAAAACCACTCAGAGAACTTTCCAAAGATTTCTATAAGGGCTCTGCACATTAGGATGTAGGTAAAGACACCCAACAAAGCTTCTCCTTCCTCCCATAGAGTTGTAAGTAGACTTCGGGCTCTAGGCTCACACACCCGGGCTCAGCAAGAACACCCGTGCTCTGATACCAGTTGAGAGATCTCAACAACAAAAGCAGAATGGAAGAAGGTGAGACAGAGAGAGGGAGAGCCAGAAGAGAGAGCCACACAAGTTTTGGTGGGTGCAGAACATGTGCAGAACATCCTAATCTTCTATGTCATCCATATATATATGTGTTTGAGTATTGTACATAACTGGGGTTAAGGTGCAGTGGCCTCTAACCCCCATAGTGTGTGCATCATAGGGGATCATGACAATTGTGAAGAGATGGGAGCGAGTTTAGTTTTCCTCTATGTAAAGATGGAGTGACAAATAATGATCGAACACATTTTGGGGATTGTTTTGATGAACTCATTGACTATCTAGAAGAGGACAATAAATTTGAAGCTGTCACCCCATTGACTCTAGGGAGAACAAGGAAGATGACAAATACTTTGTGTCGTAGTGTAACAAACCCAAGAAGAAGGTTGAGGAAGCAATTAAGAATGATTGGGGAATAACCTATGAGAAGTGGGATGTAAGAGTTGGAGCTATTTGGTACCAAAAAACATCTAAGAGAGGCTATAATTACATTCTATTACATAAGAATATGCAAACATTTGTGTACTCTCATCTAGTAAGAGCTATTAGGTTTCAGTTGCAAGCTATACCTAGATGAAAGAGGGGCAGGAGTGTCTTCAAAATGTATTTAGACATGCATGAGCACATCATGGGGTGTCTGGGAGTAGTGGATGATTAAGACAATACAAGAAAATGTATTCTCATTGCATGGGCGTAGTTAATCCTAAATCAAAGGAAATGTATTCCACTTATCTTAGAAAATGAAAAATGTATTTATAGTCAGCTTGTACAACCACTGCACTTGTTTTTAGTAAATCCCAAACAACCATCGTGCTTGTTTTAGTAAATCACAAACAACCCCATTCTTGTGAGGGAAAATGTATGCCACTTATCTTGTACAACCATCAGGTTGGTGACCACGAATCCTAAACGCGAATGAAATGTCAATATGGGCCTTGAAGGGTCCCCTTTAAGAGAGCAAGGGCCATTTCAACATGCCACTAGACATATATGGCATGTCGATATGGTCCTTGTCCATAAAGGGGACCCCTCAAGGGAAATATTGACATGAAAGGAGACCCCTCAAGGGAAAATGATGTGAATATGAATGGGGGCCATAACATTGGATGGGCTACCTGATTCTTATCAAGGCTTTGAACTTGAGGTTAGTGGCGGAGAGTAACCCAAACCACTACAGGTTCGATTAGTTGTTGTTACCTTGCTCTTGTAGAGGATTTGAGCCACTCAAATAGGGCTACCTCCATCAAAGTAGGCTAAGCGTTTGCCATGGATCACAAAGGCAGAGGAAAGAGGAGGCAAGATTTTTAGCAAGCCCAAACCTACTTTTGCTACCTCATCTCCATCCAGCCCTATTGATGGTGGGAAGAAGAAAAATGGTTGCAACTATTGCAAGAACCATGAACATGACATTTTTTAGTGTTTGAAGGTCATTGCTTTAGAGAAGAAGTAGCAACAACATGGTCTTGTGGTGACAAATGCTTCAGTTGCCCATGAGCATAGCCATGAGGTATCAAATATGGCTCATGATGACTAGGCATTTGTTGTCACTTGCCATTACAATCCGCTAAATTGGTATTTTGATAGTGGTGCTTTCGAGCACATTAGATTTTGCAAAAAGTTGATTTACTCCTTAGAAGATGCACCTAGGGGGGGGCATTGCCACATGTGCCAATAAGGCATCTTATCATGTGAGAGGGATTAGTCAAGTGCTAGTCATTTTAGTTTCAGGAGATATAGTTTGGAGTGTTATATGTTCTAAATATAAAAAAGAATTTGATTTCTATCTCAACCATTTCTACCAATGGTTTCAGAGTTATTTTTTATGGTTATGTATGACAATCAGCACAATAATTGTATAGTACTTATTGGAACACTTTTTGACGACTGAACCACCTTGATGACTCTGAAAAAAGGGATGTATTTATAGAAGCACATGCAGTAGCCAAATCTGTAATTTCAAACACACATCTATGGCATGAGAGATTGGGACATCTCAACTATGGTAGTTTGGAGAAAATGCATTCCAAGGACATGGTAGTGGACCTTCTACAAATGTGGCACTTACCCTGTGAGGGTTGCTTACTAGGCCAAATGCATTGGCTCTCATTTCCAAAAGATGAGACTATTGGTGCATCCAAGAAGTTGCACTTGCACCAGAGGCCACTACCTTCTTTGTGGTGTTAAAACTCTCTTGTTGATTTTGTCCCCACTGATAGCCATTAGAGCTCTATCACAAGTTACATGTCAGTATAGCCCTACCCCCACGACTGCTGCCCACAACTGGGCCCACCATGATATCCCACACCTTTTTGGCACCCCCACTCATGTATCCAATGTATATGACCAGACTTGATATTGGATCTTTTACTTGGAAAGAGGAAAGGAGATGGTTTCACATTCTTTGGTTTATGCCTTCACTTGATTAACTTGGAGGTCATGATGTTAACACCCAAATATTGGTTTAACAATTTTGTTGGGTACCTTATACCTTGTGCAAGGTCCAAAGTAGCTAATTCACATAATTTGCATTTATGTCGTACCTAGTACTTTACATACTTAGTGTAAACTTTGTAGGTGGCTCAAGTGTCATTCTCTTTTAAGTACATGGAAGACCTAAATTTCACCTTATTTATTGTTATCAGCCATTAAAGTTTCTCCTATTATGATTTCTAGGTGGGGTGAAAAGTTTTCTTGGACCTTTCTATTCGTCCCCATCTATCGACAAATTTTTATTTTCCTTTCTACCTCAACAGGGGCTTGTGATCTTGAAGTAGAGGTGTCCAAATTGTTATTCTGCCCAAGATCAACTGCCTTTGTCAAATTTTAACTATTTACAATCTTTTGGTAGTTAGTGAGACGATCATTTCCACCACCAAATTGTCATTTGGATGGCCTTGTAGATTTTTTATTACCTTCCCATGCCATTACATTTCACAACCTTTCTTAGGATACCAAAAATATCCTTTTTTCCCTTCACATGCTTCATCTTGTTTCAAAACCTTTCTTAGGATACCATAAATATTCCCATGCTTCGTCACACTTCACAACCTTTCTTAGGATACCATAAATATTCTTCTAGTATAAGTGTATAAAAATTAAAAGTACATCTACATGAATTCAGAGCATACTTCCATTTCATGTTGTTAGGCATCTCCTTAGGGAAGGTTGTAGGTGAAAGGCACTTGGTGCTCAATTGATCTCTTCATCATCTATCTCTACTACAAATAGTTTTGCATTTGGAAAGTATGACATATGTGATCGTTTCACACATAGCTTATTCAAAAAATTGGACCTAATAGTAATTTCCTTTCACAACTCATAGCATTCCATAGCTACGCACACATTTATATGACATTGGGTGATGTTGAATACTTGTGAAAAACAAAAATTGATCAATTTGAATGCCTATGCACATGGTCAGGAAATAATTGATTCAAACACATATGCACCCTAGTTCTTGTCTTGACTTGTTATAGTAGCTCTTGATCTTGTCAAGATTTGTCCAAGTCAAAAACCACTTTCTTAAGAGTTTCACTAGCTAGACCATGTTATTTGACCTATGTTGATAATTTTTATAGATTTCATCCGTAAGTGTTGGAACTTCCTTGGAAACAACCATGCTTGGAATAAAAAAGATAAATAATCACCTTTTATTAATTCAAAATTTAGGGCCCATTTGTCATGGAAACATTTTTGTTTTTTTCCCTCCACGAGAGAGCATTCAGATAGGCTCTTTTGCTATTCTTACCTAATGAAGAGCTTTAAAAAAGTACTTTTCAATCAAGCAATGGACCAGTATGTTGCAACCCGGATTGATACCCAATTGGAAAGAATTTGAGGATCAATCTAAAGCTAAATTTGAAATGATGACACATGTTCTAGTCCTATTCTCTCGATGGCATACTCTGGTGCTAGGGGCTAACTGACAATGTGGGAAGATCATTCCCTCAAAGTGGAGGAATTGGTCCATGAGAGTGCTAGTTGCATTATGCTTCAAGCAGCCATGAGAGTGCTAATCACATTGTGCTTCAAGAAGATTATTCCAAGAATTGGTATGCAATAGATCTAGTCAAAGTATGCTCTACAAAGCCAAAGTTATTGAAATCTTCATTCAAGGATTGAAGAAACTAAAATAGATTATGCAAATGGAGTATTTGTAAACATTAGTAGATGCCATTGCAAATGCAATGGTTGAATAGATAAATTATGATTTGATGGTGGCTCCTACTAGTAGCTCTTACATCAATGCCCTTGATGATGGCAATGGAAGATCAAACCTACCAGCAGCAGCTCTTCCATTGACGGCCTTGACTATGATGAATCTCGTTGATTCAGCACCTCATCAAGCATACCCAATTCCACCTTGTGATGACAATATAATGAATGAGGTGGACATGACTTCTAATATCCATGAGAGAATTGATGACAAATTCAAATCCTTGGCTTTGATGTCAAATTTTTGAAAAAGGCACACAACAGAGTAGACCAAAGATGGCTTGACATCCCAAATGCCGGTGATACATGCCGAGCCTACAAAGAGAATGGGCACCAGTCCTGTCAATGCCCAATGTTAGTTGTGTTAATTAATTCACAAAGAAGAGGCCTCTTAAAAAAAGCTATTTGAAGAAGCTATAAGCAAAACCAAGACCAAGTAATCATCATTAGAAACCACCCAAAATAAGATCTAAAGTAAATACGATATCTAAAGGAAAGGAGGCCAAAGGAGTGTCTACGTCGAATTCAATGCTAAATTTCTTTTTAGATGCAAACTCATCATACCAACCCACAATAAGTAGGAATATAACATGACACAATACAAATAAAAAAAGATAAATGATAAGAGATTTTTTTAAATGGAAAACATTAGAGATCTTGAGTAGAACAACTACTATTTTAAAGCAACTCCCCATGGAAGTACAAGGCAAGACACAATGAAGTGAGAATTCCCCCCTCAATGAAAAAGGATATGGGCCAATTATAGAGAGAGAAAAGTTCAAGAGGTCAATGCATGGAATGGAGGACAAATAAAAGGGTAGTCCCTTTGTATATGTAAGGAAAACACTACCTGACGTCAAGCCTTATGATGTCATCCAAGGCTTTGCAAGTCGCTTGTATCCATGCCAACGTTGTAGGCTATGATACAATTTGTTGTGGGCATTCATCAAATAGTACAAATATTTCTCTTGAGGAATGAAGCATGGCATTGATACATCCTTGTCTTAAAGGTCATTATGATTGCCTTAGTGACTACGGAGCAAAATTTCCCTCAGATTCACATCAAAAGTTTAGGGACAAACCATGGGACATGCGGTACTTGATGCTGGTTCAATCTTGAATGTGATGAACACTACAAGAATGATATAGCTACAGTGGCCAATTTCTTCATTGATCAATAGTGTCTAAATTTAGAGCACCCAAAGAAATAGTCACAAATCATGGGACACATTTTATGAATGAGTTGATTGAAGGAATTGTTGAACAACTCTCAATCGTGAATCATCCAGTTATGCCATACAATTTGAAGGCCAATGGCCAAGTCAAGAGTAGCAATAAGCTCCTGGGTGCCATTTGCTAGAAAGTGCACTATCATGAGTGCATGAGGTGTAGAAGGGAGAGGCCTAATATAAACTTGCCAATGAGTGACACATGGAAAAAATACAAAATTCACAATCCCATAAGCAAAATGCAATACTAAATATCAAGGCATATAAATCCTTGGATCCATCCTAAGGGGTGAGGTCCTTGGAGTGGCTAGGTGGCTGAGGGTGGGGTACCCTCACTACATGGCTCCACCATTCAAAAGTCCACATCTAGAATTATCAACATGGTATCAAATCTCTAGGAGCCTCTGATTTCCCATGAGCTTTGGTGCAAGAGGATGCATCTGCCATGTGGTAGCAAGGCAAAAGACTAGACACAATAAAAAGGCACCTTTGAATTGTTGGCATGGCATGTATACAAAAAGAAGTAATAAGCTCCCATTGTCCAGACTCTAGAGAAGCACATACATTGCCAGATGTGCCAATGAAGGCCCACAAACACAACATAGCACAACACCAAAACTAAAAATATGACATTAGTAGCAACAGGATAAACATGTGTCAATATCAAGGGGGCCAAGAAATCGACACAAAAGCTAGGGTAGTGTAGTGCAATGCAAAAGCCACACAATTGGCAAAAAAGCTTAGCAAAGAGAGTGGGAAGAAGCTACAACAAGGACCAAAGCTACAATCTAATGGCTTGTAAGATAAGGGCATCTTAAGAATTATAGGCTGAGTAAAGAGCTCGTAGCATACATGATGCCCTAAACAAACTCGCATGACATGTGCATAATAGATAAGAGAGAGCAATAAAAAATGGGACAAAACTTGTAAACACAAACATGTGACCAAGGGCATACTGACTGTTATCAGACTGCAAGAAGCCATACAACATGGTAGCTTGACAAAGTATACAAAGTTCAATGTGGAAAATTGATGCATGAATTGGATGGATAAGATCAAGAAAATTTGAGGACCTTGAAGGCCAGTCTATCCTAAGGTATCAATCAAAAACAAAGTGTGAAAAATACCACAAAATCTAATGGCATTTGAAAACCCAACTCATGGTTGAGGGGGGCTATTAGAAAATGTACAATCAAGAGTGCATGAGGTGTAGAAGGGATACAACTAATAGGACCTCACCCATCGACATGTGGCAAATTTGCAAAAGGCATAATCCCATAAGCAAAATGGGATACTAAATATCAAGGCATATAAAGCCTTAAGTGATAGGGACCTCATTACCTTGGATTCATTTTAAAGGGTGAGGTCCTTGGAGTGGCTTGGTGGCTAAGCGATGGGCTACGCTCAATACATGGCTCCACCATTCAAAAAGCCACATGTAAAATTATCCCCATTCTCAACAAGGCAATTAATGATGCAAGATGAATCTAAGACAAAAAATCCTATAGGTAGTTATTAATGACAAACATTCAAAGACGTTAAATTGACATTGAAGAGTACAGTCAATTGATAATGGGAACTGGTTAGGACCACCCCCTAATGCTAGCTTTGTCCCCAAGCACTCTAATATGGTTAACATAAGTGCTATTTCTACTAGTAGGGAGAGATGGAAAGAATAGCAATATGCTTTGGCACCCTATGAGCCCAAGAGCCTTTGGTTGTAAAGAGAAGGAGAGTGCTAAAAGGAAAAGAGTTGGCCCTCCCTTCAAAAGGTGACATGTATAAAAGGCCAAAGTGTTGACTTTGGTCTTCATTGTTGTTTGCACAAGTTTGAATACAAGCTCCCTCTTCTCTTCCAAGAGAGTGTTTTGGGTGTTCCCTTGTTTCATTGTAGTGCCCTTGTGTTTGCCACTCCATCCCCCTTCACTCTCCTCTTCCCTTCTCCTTCTCCGTCTCCCTCCCTTCTCCCCTCTCCTCTCCCCTCTCCCCCTTCCCTCTTTCTCTCATGGAAACACATTGCAACAATCCGGAGGCCGCTTGAGTGACACTTGCAGATGGCTCGTGCCTTGCATTGCTCTCACAAGGAGTAGCTTGGAGTGAAGACTCTATCAGCATCTCTTCAACATCCCCATGACACGTGAGTCACCGCCGAGACCCACACATTTTTGGCATCGTTGTTGGGGAGAAAATGTATGTTTTTTGCATTTGCACTTGTCTTCCTTCGCCATTGCACAAGGCTTCAAGCTTAACTTGGAGCTTTGTTAGTGGAGTTTTAGGAGAAGAGGGAGGGAGAGTTGTGGATGGAAAAGTAGGAAAGCTATCATTTCTTGTTGGAAAGTCATTTTGGAGCATTTGAGGCTTGTTTTTTATGCTTTTTACTATTTTGAGTTGATAGGAACTTAGTTTGTGAGATTGCTAAGGAGTATGTGAGGTCCAAACACATAAAAAAACAACAAAATGAGGATTCCTGATGAATTTCAAAGTTGTTTTTGTTCTAGAACTCACCCTTCATGAAATTTTGCAATTCAGCTTGCAAAAAGTATTTTTCTTCAAGTTTTTTTCATTGTGTAGGTGAACTAGGTAGTGTAGCACCCCCCTAGCATAACAAAACCAGAACACAAACTCAAAATTCCCCAAAAATACACAAAAACCAGATAGCAACATTGTGTTCCATTATCCCACTGAGTCGGTGCCATAGAGCTATCCCGTCGATGACTATTTATCCCGCTGACCGGTGCGTTAGCAGTTCCCGCCTGTCGAACCACGTTGACTCAGTGCAATAATTGTATCCCACTGACCTAACCTCTAACCATGGCCTAACCCATTGCCTTGATTAAATGCATGCCATAGTTACTATCCTGCTGACTTAATAGTTGTTGACCCGTGGCCTTCGAGCGGTCCCACCGACTATTGCTATTTTGTTATTCCATCGACTGCTGCTCTACTAGTATCCCAAAGTTCGGTGTGATACCTTACCCCCATGCCCGTGGTCATATCCGTATCTTGCTGCCCATTGCTATAATTATCACGCTGCTTGTTGCTATTGTTATTCCATCGATCATCACTATTTCTATCCCATGCCAATCGCTATAACTATACCATCGATTGGTGTATTGGTCAATTTTTTGCTGACTCCTTATCCCGTTGTTCGTCATCTTAACCTTATCCCTATGCCCATAGGGATACCAATTGCATCTTATCCAGCCGACATGTGGCAAGACTTATTCTACCGATTGGCACAATACATCTACTTTACTGCCCGTCATGTTTTGCTCACTCCATGATAGAGCTATCCCCATGACCGTTGGGATACCTTTGGGGTAGCTCATAAATTAAAAAAATTCCAGAACCTCAGTTCAACCTGAGTGTGCCTAGTTAGAGGGCTCCCACATGCACTTGAGGTCCAGGAAAGTTTTCCTCAAGGATCCCATGCGAGAAGATAGTGCTTCGAGCTACGCTTAGTCCACACTTCGCCCTAGCTGGGATCTGAAAGCTCAATTCCTAGCCTCCACTGGTTAGTAGGCCCTCGACAAGAAGATCTATCTAGCTCCGACGAGATGGAGAGCTTGGATGAAATAATGCAAGACTCCTCAGGTCTATGGGCTTCTAAAGCCCCATTCACTAGTGTGGCCTCTCCCAACTCCCCTGCACTTTTGGTTGCATCCAGGATGAGAGATACATTCTCCAATAGGTTTGGACGTTTTGGCCAAATAAAGTCGGCAGACATGGATAACCTCTTTGTCGGCATGTCTACAGGAAGGGAAGGTCAGCAACATCTAGCTCCCAAACCACATACTGGGATGGAAACCACCTTGGCAGACTCAGGACCCTCTGCCTATGTGAGACCTCCCCAATGGGAACACATGGATGATGAAGATCCATGGATGAGGGAGTTCAGAAGGCAAGACCCCAACCAAGGGGATGCTAGGAACTTCCAAGGATAGACGCCTTATGAATTGCCAATAGTCCAGGTGCCACCAACCTTCATCAACTATGGGGCACCATAGTTTCCACCTTACCACCCATTGCATGAATTAACGTTCCCATGTCCTAGGACCCACCTCCTTCGGGAGTATGTCCTTTCCCATCCATACCTATTGCATCGATGAATGCAGGCTTGGCACATCCGTTCCAATGCCAGTACCAGCAACTATGTAAATACCACCACCGTGCCAGGCTTAAGACCAGCCATGCATCTCGTCAGGCCCACTATAACATCATTGTGACATGAAGTTGGGGGTAATGAAACTTCACGCACCTCTTAGCTTCCTACTCTTCCCAATCTTAATAATAGAGACCCTTATCACTTGCAAAAAGAGATGAAGAAAATATTTTCATGCAAAGAAGACCACAACAGATCTTTCTCCTTGGTTCCCTTAGAGGAGAATGAATATGGTAACATCCCAAGTGACATTGTAGTCTAGCATCGGGAGAAGAAAAGGATCCACAGAGGCCATAATCTCACCAAGCCAGTTAGCACCAAAGAGAAGAGCGATGCGTTGTTGGAAGAAGATCTTTTGGATCAACATGACATAAACTGATATATATCTAGGGGTTTGAAGGGGCTGATTTGGCTGGATGGGTAAATTCCAGGGAAACATGGCACCTCCTTCATAGATGCCTCTAGAAATGGCTCAAAATCATTCTACAAACTGCTAGGAAACACAGAGGTCTATAACTTCCACTAGAAGATTGATATAAAAAATTAAAGTACAATACAAGGATGGGTCTTGAAGTGAGCTTCGTACTGATATAAGTTTCGTTGAAAACAGATAACCGGTTGAAGAGATATGAATAGTTTACTGAAAGGGGGTAAAAACTACCATAGAAATAAACAATCATACATAGAGACTGATAACTTCTTGTCCTAGATCCAATGCAAGAAATTAATTACATGAGGGAGACCCTTAAAGAGAGCTTCATGCTGATATAAGTTTCATAAAAAACAGATAACCGGTTGAAGTGATATGGACAGTTTACTAAAAGGGGGTAAAAACTACCATAGAAATAAATAGTCATACATAGAGTCTCATAACTTCTTGTCTTGGACCCAATGCAAGAAAATAATTACATGGGAGGGAGACCCTTAAAGAGAGATTTGTGTTGATATAAGCTTTATTGAAATCGGACCATCGAGGAGAAAGTTATAGGTCAAATACTGACAGGGGATCTAACTACTATATTAACTGCCATCTGCCCATACAGATTTCGCTTAAGCAAACTACTCCCTCAATGCTCCACAATTATCAACGATCCAATTTCCCCAGAATTTTCCTAAAAGAGAGGAAGAAGTTTGCATGGTGGCTCGGGAAATAGATGGACCATGTGTGCACAATGAGCGGCCGAATAAGAACTACTTTAGAGACTTGAATAGAGAGAGAAAAGAACAAAGGAATGGCGAAAAGGAATAGAGACTCAAGGAAAATGATAAGAAGTTACTTTCATTGCCATGAGAGTAACACTCCACTCAAATACACTCAAAATACTATAAACACAAGTGAGAAGAAGAGGTTTCATACATACAAGAGGGAGTGGAAGCTCAAAGACTACTCATAGAGAGAGAATAAACTAGAGAGAGATGGACTCAAGAGTCTACATAAGAGATATCTACAAGAGGGAGAGAAGGCTCATGGAAGAGGCTTGAGGAGACTAGAGCTACAATAAAATGAGGCCTAATGGTGGAAGCGATGATGAACAAGGGAGAGGAGGGCTCCTTTTATAGAGATTTTATCACCCTCCTTTACCCATTTACAATTGCTACCTATAGATTCCTTTCCCCATCAATCACATAAGCCCGTATGTCACCATCCATGTCCTTTTTGGCTACTCTTGCCATGTGTTCCATCAAAAGATACTCGAGACTCTTAAAATATTGAGAAAGTTAAGAGTCTCCCCACATGGAGCCCATAGGGACCCTCTCTTTTCCATATGTCCACATCCTCCTTATTCCACATGGGAATTCTAGAAGGATTCCTCTCGACTCCACAGTCCTCCACATGCCTTCCACACGCTTGGCATGTGGCCTCTCTTATATTAATGGAACACATGGACATGGTAGATAAAAAGTTTATCGGTCGATGGGAGGGACCATATCAAGTCAAAAAGAAGTTCACAAATGGAACCTATCAGCTTGAGGATGTTGATGGCATGGTGATACTCAGACACATCAATGAGTATCACCTTAAATTCTTCTATGCTCGACCACCTTGAGGGTCAGCAGACCCTCTCTATCATTAGAGAGGATTTGCTTAGGGGGGAAAGATGTCACGCCAAAAATTGATATTTTTTAATTTGGCATTGGTATTGTTTTCTTCTATGTTTAATAAGAGTTTGAGTATCAAGTAATAGCCTAGCTGCTCTCACTTATTTCTATTTTCTAAGATATTGTATGGGATTGAGAGGATGAGTGGAATGGGTCATTGTAAATACCATAGGTATGGATTATAAATACCTTGGTATGGGGTGAGAATTATTTGTGAATGGGATATTATGGGGTTTTTTAAAAATAGGAAGAGTGAGTCATATAAAGAGGTGGGCTCTCTTGTCAAGATGGCTATCAAATCTCATTAGCAAATCTCCTTCTGCAATATCTTTCTTCTTGCGTAATTCGGTGTCAAAACAGGCCTTGAACTTTCCAAGTTTTGTAAGGCCTGTAATCTGCATTCATCCAAGGCTTCTAGCTGTACCAAGCATTGAGCATAGGCATCCTCCTATCCTTCTTTTCTTGCAATAGTAGTGTGAAGACCATGTATCTCCAATTCAATTGGCAAAATGGCTTCTATTCCATACACTAGTTGGAATGGTGTAAACCCAATAGCTAGCTTGTTTGTGGTTCTATAATCCCAGAAAACTTCTACCAAGTGCCTATCCCAATACCTTTTCTTGGTGTCTACAAACTTTCCCATTGAAATGCACAACAATCCATTTGTGTTCTCAGCTAAGCCATTACATTAGGGATAGTATGGCATGGACATGCTATGATTTATCTTTAGCTTATGCACCACATCTAGTTCATTTCTAAAAGAGGTTCCTCCATCAGTGAGAATTTCCAAAGGACAACCAAAGTGTGAACAAATTTCATCAATGAGAAATTTTGCAACTGTGCTTGCCTTGCTATTGACTGTGGCCTTGGCCTCTGCCCACTGAGTCGCATAATCTGTGGTCACCAATAAATAATGCTTACCTTGAGATGAGCGAGGGAGTGGTCCCACAAAGTCCAACCCCCACCTCTCAAATGGTCCATATGCTCGAATAGGCTTCAAGGGCCTAGGAATCAACTATCGCCCTCCAAACTTTTGGCATACTTTACAACTTTGACACCATTCATATACTTCCTTATGGAGGCGTGACCAAAAGTAACCTACATTAAGAATTCTCCTAACTGTGCTCGCTGAAGCAAAATGACCGGAGCATTCATGACACATTTCTAGGATTCTCCTAGTCTCCATGGGATGGACCACTCGACGGAGCACCTTGTCTTTTCCCAATTTATAAAGAATGTCATCAACAATATATAGGGACAAGCCTTTCTTACCAATCTCTGCTTCTGTTGTGAAGTTAACCCTCGAGGAAACATGCCTTCTTCCACATATTGTTGAACATCTTGCAGTTTTGGCCATCCAGTGTCTACCAAAGAAACCACCCCCTAGTCTTGTACTACAATGGCTTGAGTAGCTAACTCATCTACCCTTTGATTTTCTTTCTGTTTATATGAATAAACTTGCAAAAATCAAATTGACTACATAGTGCCATAGCCTTTTGATTAAGCTCCTTCAAATGAGGACTTCTTGTCTTGTAATGTCCTTGCATTTTATTTATAATAAGCTGAGAATCTTCTCTTACTTCCAATTCTTTAACTTGACTTTGAAGACAACCCTCCAAACCAAGAATCAAAGCAGTATACTTAGCTGCATTGTTAGTTGTCTCTTGCCCACACCTCTTGACCTTCAGAATTCATCAAGACTATCCCCCCGACTCCTTGTTGGCATGAAGGACTAAAAGCCACATCAAAATACTGTTGAGATATTGAGCTCCACTCGTGATATGCCAGGGTGACCATTGTGCATTTATATCATCGACTTGTTAGCTGCAGATGCGGTTGGTACACCGCCCATGAATAATAGCTGGATGATAGCTATTTTTATGTACTCTAGTTAGTGGCTCAGTTAGTATGCCACCTTAGTTAGCTGAGTTTGGATTGAGACCCACATATAGGGTTCACCTATTCTTTTGTACTAAGAGAGTTCTTTTGGCTTTATATTCCCCCACTGTGTATGTGAGAAAGCTACAAGTGAGACTCCTTCCTTCTCTCCTACTCTCTTCACATGGTATCAGAGCTCGATTCTGTTAGATATGCTCAATGCCCCACCCTCTTGGTAACCACCAGTGATCCAAAGTTCTCAAGTTGTAAGGCCCCCATATGAGGAGAAGCCATGTGTGAGCCCGGGACACTGGATGGATCCTGACTTGCATGTCAGATGAGGTCTATCAATGAGACTGTTGATGGTAGAAAGGTAATTGTGTGGGAGCCCCTTATTCTTGTTGGGGCCTGGGGGCTAGCTGGGGGGCCTCAGGGGGGCCAACGGTCCCCCTGGTGGGGGTTCAGGGGCTAGAGTTCCTGAGGCAATGGTATAGGGAATATTCCCTAAATATTTCATGGACGACTAGTCAGTTCCACTGACTAGGTTGACTGGTCGGCTTCACCAACTAGGTCAACTAGTCAACTCCACTGACTACGTTGATCTGACTACTGCCCTCATAGCTATAAAGAGGCGACCTCCCCAGTCCATTGTATCATATCAGTTCAGATCAGATCAGATCTTCTAGCTAATAGCTCTTCACCTAGTATCTGCCTAGATCGCCATCTAAGCTCCACTGTGGGAGTGCACGGGTGGACAGAGCCATCATCTGTACTACATCAGTATTGAAGGAAAAGTTTGTTCCTCTCGAGTTTGCTATGTACTCTCTATGCTTTGTTCAGTTTTTGTTCCGCTACGCCGTGTAATTTAACATGGTATCAGAGCCCAGGCGGCTCTAAGGATTGAAGAATAGAAGAGAGATGAGGGCTTCAATAGCATACGAAGTGATGGCAATAGGAAGCGGCTCGAGTTCAGCAGCTGCTACTGTAACAACAATCTAGGCATTGAGGATTCGCCCACCAGCCTTCACTGAAGGCAAGCTAGATGGTATGGACTACACTTTGTGGAAGTTTAAAATTAATGCTATTCTGGATTCATATGAGCTTCTAGAGACAGTACTCGGGACTGACCAGAACCACAAGGAACCCTCGACCGAGCAAATCTGGGGAGTATGATACCTCCTAATGCTGACCTTCTACGAGCTTGGAAATGCAGGAATGCAGATGCTCTGTGTGCCCTAGTTACAAGTACTATTGATAGTGTTTTGACCTTGATTCAGCATACATCTAAGGCAATTGTGGCCTGGAACAAGGATCCAGAACCTCGAGAATCAGTTCGTAGCTGAGAAGTTTAATGAAGGAGAGATAGCAGAGGTGTTCATAACCTGAATCAAAAATCTGCGTGACCAGATGGCTGGTGCTAGGATACAAAAGACTAGCGAAGAGCTAGCTCGGCAGTGTCTCTAGATATGTCCACCAAGGTTAGATGGATTGGTAACAATGCTTAACACTCAGGTGAGACCCCAACCATTGTCATTTGAGGAGTTCTGTGCTTTACTTATGGAGGAGGAATTGAGGCTTAAAGCTCGAGATGGAGACAGCAATGGGGATGCTGCTTTCTTTGCCACTACGAAAGGCAAAGGTGGTTCCTCCACCAAAGGTGAGTCCTCTACTAGTGATGACAAAAAGAAGAAGGGTGGCAAGAAGAAGTTTCAAGGAGAATGCTTCTACTACAAAAAGAAGGGCCATATGATTGCAAATTGCCGGGTCAAAAGGTGAGTCCTCTACTAGTGGTGACAAAAAGAAGAAGGGCGGTAAGAAGAAGTTTCAGGGAGAATGTTTCTACTGCAAAAAGAAGGGCCATATGATTGCAAATTTCCGGGTCAAGAAAGCAGATGAAAAGAATGGTATCTTGAAGAAGACAGATAAGGGGAAAGAGATAGCTAACACAATGGAAGTAGAGTTAAATCTATTTCTGGCCATTGAGGAAGAGTGTTCCTCAGTTCAAGAAGCTTCAACCACTAATTCATGGGTGTTGGATAGTGGTGCCTCCCATCACATGACCTGCAAGAAGGGTCTATATTGTTCCATGTAGCCTCTATAGGAACCCATCACCGTGACGGTTGGTAATAACGCAAAATGCCCCGTTGAGGGTACAGGTATGGTTTCATTTGTTTCTGTAAATGGAGATGTTAAGAAACTATCTAATGTGCTGTATGTTCCACAAATCAAGAGAAATTTGCTATCACTTGCTTCCATAACTAACCTTGACCATGAGGTGAGGTTCAACAAGACAGGAGCCAAAATTCTAGATAGTGCAGGCAATCTTGTTGGCACAAGAGTAAGGAGGAACAACCTATATGAGCTAAGTGCTCTTATAGCCACCGCTGGAGTGGGCACAAGTAGACTTTGGCATGAAAGATTTGGCCACATCGGATTGCAGTGCTAAAGGAGATGCAGAAGCAAGGTATGGTTGCTCACTTACCTGCAGTCATAGAAATCAAAGAACCATTTGAAGCTTGCATGATGGGCAAGCAACAGAGAAAGGCATTCCCACAAGAAAGCAAGAATAGAGCAAACGCTCCTCTAGAGTTGGTGCATGTTGACTTGTGCGGTAAGATGCCTACACGGGCCTTGGGGGGATCTTCCTGCTTGTTGAAAATGAAACAGGGAGAAAAGTGAAGAAAATCATATCGGATGGTGGTGGTGAGTTTGTTTCTACAGAGTTTGGAGATTTTTGCAAGAGCAAAGGGATCAAGCGACAAATGATGACACTACATACGCCTCAGCAAAATTCAGTTGTTGAATGCCGAATGCAAACCACGGTGGAGATGGGGAGGTGTATGTTGACAGGTGTTGGACTGCCAAACCACTTTTGGGCTGAGGCTATCAATACTATGGTTCACATCCTTAATCATAGCTATACAAAGGCACTCAAAGGTAAAACACCACATGAGGCTTACATCAATAAGAAGCCATCTGTTTCCCACTTTAGAATGTTTGGGTGTGAATGCTATGCACATGTACCAGACAAAGAGAGAAACAATCTACAACCAAAAAGCACCAAATGTATCTTCTTAGGCTATTGTGATGAGAACAAAGCCTATAAGTTGTATGACCAAGAGGCAAAGAAAATCATAGCAAGCCACGATGTGGTGCTCAGGGAGCAGCCACATGTAGTGGAGGCAGAGAAGAGCTCTTCCACTTTATCAAGGAGGAGGAAATATCAGCTGATGAAGGTATGAGTCACCAACCTGTTGTTACACCACTAGAAAAGCCATTGCCATGATGGGTAAGGCAGCTCTACGACCATGATAACCAGATGCCTATGTCTATTGAGCAGCATGCAGATGGACCAAGGCGATCTCAGAGAATCGAGCAGCAAAGGAGGGCTTCTGCTCACATAGTCAATATGGCCTTGATGGCTGAGATTATTGTAGAAGTAAAGGAGCCTGTGAGTTTGGAGGAAGCACTTGCAGACCGAGATTGGAAAAATGCTATGTAAGTAGAATATGACAGCATCATGAAGAATGAAACTTGGGAGCTGGTAGATCGACCACCTAACAGAAAGGTTATTGGCACCAAGTGGGTTTGGAAGGTAAAGTACAAGGCCGATGGGACTTTGGAAAAGTACAAAGCCGGATTGGTTGCACAAGCATTTTCGCAGCTTGAAGGGTTTGATTTTCAAGAGTCTTTCGCTCCGACTACTAGAATGACAACTATTCGCACATCACTATCAGTGGCCAGTTTATCAAATGGATGTTAAATCAGCATTCTTGAATGGTGACCTTCTCTGTACAGGCTGAAACAGGCCCCAAGAGCATGGTACCAACGGATAAACAAATTCTTTCATAAATTAAACTTCAAAAGATGTGCCTGAGATGCTAACTTGTATGTGTACAGGAAAGGTGGAAAACTGATATTATTGTTCTACGTGGACGATCTCCTTATTACAGGTGACTATGAAGACATGATCCAACAGACTAGAAAGGAGTTGAGCATGGAGTTTGAGATGACAGACTTAGGCTTGATGCACTACTATTTGGGGATTGAAGTCTGGCAAGATCTTCATCTCTCAGCAAAAATATGCAAGGGAGATCTTGAAGGCATTTGGTATGTCCAAGTGCAAGGAGATAGCTACACCTATGGAGGTAAATGCGAGGTTGTCTATGGAGGATGCCTTACCACCAGTAGACATCAGGAGGTACAGGAAGTTGGTCGACAGTCTCATCTATCTGTGCAACACTAGACCGGACATCAGTTTTGCTGTTGGTGTTTTGAGTAGGTTGTCCAATAAGCCCCGAGAGAATAATTGGAATGTCGGGATGCGGGTGCTTAGGTATGTGAAGGGCACTCTTGATTATGGCATCACCTATGGTATGGGCACTTCCTTGGCTGGTCATTGTGACTCAGATTGGGGGCTGGAGATGTTGATTCCAAGAAATCAGTTTCTGGATATTGTTTCTCTTTAGGTTAGGTATCTTCTCTTGGATCAGTAAGAAACAACCAACAGTGGCATTGTCTTCTACTGAGGCTGAGTACAAGGTAGCAAACACCTCTTGAATCCACTTCTGGAAAGTTGATGGAGCATTCTTCAAACCAAAAGTCATTACATTGCTGCAAATACTCCCCTCATGACAAATGCAGTTTTATCTTTATCCTCCTAAGCCATTCTTATTTGATTATAATCCCCATTGAATCCATCCAAAAAGCTATAAAACTCATGGTCTGCCACCACAGCATCCAACATGGTATCACCAAAAGGTAAAGGGAATGGATCAATAATAGTTGTTGCATTCAGCTTCCTATAATCCACACATATTCTTAACTTGCCATTCTTTTCTGGAACTATAACAATAGGTGACAACCAAGTGGCTCTATCCAAAGGATATATAAACCCAACTTTTAGAAGTTTATCCAAATCCTCTTTAACTTGCTTAGCATAATTAGGATTCATTCTATATCTTTGCTGAACAATTGGGACTGCATCTTTTTTAAGATCTGTCTTATGTTGACAAAAAGAATAATGCCATGCAAAAATATCCTTGAATTCCAATAATAGCTCCCTCAATTTCCCTTTGAAAGGTTCCTTACAATTCAGTGCTGACACAAACCATCTTTGGGTCTTCCTTGTTGTCACCAAGATTCATGTCTTCAAGCTCATCTTCTTTCACTCTAGCACTCTTGCTCATATGTTCCTCAAAAGCCTTCTCTACCTGGATTATTGCTTGAATATGCATTTTCAGCCCTCCCTCCATTGTTTCTTCATAAGCATCGGAGTCATCTAACTTCTTTTGGACAACATCTGCCTTTTGGTCAGAACTGTCTGGCTTGTTGCTTTGCACAGTCAGAACTGAAACCGAATCAGTCTTCTTATCATTTGTGTATTGTAGAATGCCTACCACATCTACTTCAAACAATGGTAACAATGAAGGGTTTCTCCTTAGAAAATAATCCTCTTCATCCTCTTCCAACTATGCCATCATATTAACTCCCTTTGACTCTATGGGTTGCATATGTCTAGGAAGAGTTCTCTTCGGGGTCAGACTTATCTTATACTTTTTTTTCCCTTCCTGATAGTAATCCTTTCAGCTCCCCAATCCTGGTTAGCTTTTGCAGCACAAAGCTAAGGACTTCCCAGTAGCATAGAGTAAGAACTTTCTTTTTTCTCCATTCTCAATATCATAAAACTTATTGTAAATGTTAGTCCCCATATACTGATTTACTGACCGCTCACCATACCCAATTGTTGGATTCTCCTTTGATCAGCCATTCTGACCTGAAAAGGCGCTGGGACCAATTCATTCTCACAAAAGTGCCTATACAACTCTTTTGATAGTATGTTAACACTAGATCCCCCATCAATGAGTACTTCTGGAATTACTTGTCTTTTGTATTTCACATCTACTATAGGCACTTTATAATCAACATCCTCCACCATAGAGGTATAGGTTTCCACATCTTCTTCATCTTCCATTCTTACTCCCACTTCAGCTATAGAAGGTTGTTCCTTATGAAAAATTTGGCACAACTATTCTTTTAAAGCAGGTACTAGATTAAGCAATTGGTCAAGCGTTATGTGAATCTTTGAGTGCAACAATTCTCTGAAAAGCTCCTCTTGACCTCCATTACTTTTTAGCTTTACTTTAGATTCTCGCACTTCATCCTTAATCAGCAAATCTTGCTCCCTTTTAGGTGCATCCTTTTCTTCTTTCTTACCTTCAGCTTTCTCTTTATTACTTCTGACTGTATTCAAGTTACTGTCCGATCCAGTCCCACTCATTGTCAAATCCTCCTTTATTGTGTCACTTTGAGCAACATCTTCTTGAAGCTATACTTGTTGTTTTTTGTTTGTTTGATCTCTACCATTCTGGCATTACTCTTATCAGTATTATTATCTTCCTTCATCCGCTCTGCATCCGGCGGTTGTATTCTGATTGTTCTCCCTTGATGGTCAATACTGTGTCGGATCCTTGTTTCCTTTGCTCAACTCCTCTTTTCTATCTCTCTTCACTTCATTTTCTTTGTATATAGCCTTTAAGTCTGCATCCCTGACTCCTTGCTATTTCTCCCAATCCACCAATTGTTTAGGATCAAATGCCAATGGGGCTTTTGCTTGAACTTGAGCCTTAGCTCTCGCTCTTGTCATCACTAAAGCATCAATATTTGGCTGAACCATGGACACCTAGATTCCTTCTGACACTCTAAACAATCACACTCACATTCAAGATACTGAATATCATGTTTACTATGGATCTTTGTCACTATTCTTGTAGTCTCCTCTTGGAAGATCTCTTCGGACTCCACCACAATTGTCTCCAAAATAACAACATTTACACCTATTGGTGGTTGTGGTGGAGGCTTTGCATTAAGTCTGGGGGTGAAATTCACAATGGGTATGCCTCTTTCATTTCTATGTCTACACCGTAATTCACACTCAGGGCCTTGGTGGTGTCCATCCTCAAGCCCACAATAAGTGCATGCTTGACTATTTTGTCTTTGCTGAGTATTCTAGTTCTGGTTCTGTTGTCTTCTAGGTGCTGCATTGTTATATCTTGGGTTAGCTTGTGCTCCCACTTGATTAGCAAACTACTATTTGGGTAGCTCGTGGTGATGGCTACATATGAGGAGGTAACCTCCCCCTATAGCTTGGATTATACCAACACTTTTCTTTTTCCATAGTACTCACATGGTACCCTCTCTTTTTTTGATACATATATGAATCATAAAGTGTTCTCCATTCATTTATCATTGTTGGATTACAACAAAAGATCAAATTGGAACTCATAAACATAGCATCATTGTAATCTGATTCATCTCTAAGTTTTGTCCGACTAACAAGGCTCATTAGTAGTTACATGCATATATAACAGAATAATTGTTTTAGGATGCTGACTCTGACAACTAACCCCTCTAGGTACTACTTAGGACTAGAGCTCACTATAGGTGCCTAGCTAACCTAATCTCTTTATGCCACTCTCTTTCCTCATTCTTTTACAACCATCTTGGGCCTCTAAGACACAATTCTAGCTCTATTGACTTGCCCTTATCCATCAAATGACATTGCCAGGCTAATGAAGTTAGCAATCCTATTCTTTGATTTCCTGACAAAATTGCTTCAAGAATGCCTTAGTCATGTATTCCCAATTCTGGAAATAGCCAATCGGAAATTTGTTGTACCACCTTTAAGCATTTTAACTAAGGTACAAGGGAATTAATTCATGTACTCCTCCTTGGTTGTGTCCTTGTTAATGTGACAGACTCAAAGAAAACTCTGCAGGTGACTATACAAATCTTCATCATCATTAGCTCCTTTGTAATTCTAAAATTTTACCTATATTAGAGGTGTCATCATGGTCTTTACAACCACTAGCTCCTATATTAGAGGTGTCACCATGGTCTTTACAACCACTAGCTCTGATTTTGGTTTCTTGGGAGGTTCTTCATCCTCTTCCTGCTGCTACTATTGAGGGGACAAAACTCCATATTTAGTATGAGCATGCTCCAAAAATGGTGGGATTGATTCTTTTGGAGGAGCCTGCCTTCCATGCATGGGTACCTTCAATGCCACTGGTCTTGATCCCCTTGGTAGTGGCACTTTAGTGCAACTAGTCTTGGCCCTTATGGTGGTCTTTTAGCTCAAACATGTGCTTGAGAAGGTGTAGGACTTAGCACTCAATGTTGAGAACTTGGCATATTGTTTCTTGAAGTACTCTTCTCAGGACATGGACAGGCTTCCTGGTAGACCAAACTCGAAGTTCTTGGCCTACATACTAGACCCTCAGATACCTCTTGATTTCAATAATCTCATAGAAGGCTCATCTCTAGTCAAAAGCCCTTCTACTAACACGGCCATGTTCTTGTTCTTTCTTTGACTTACGGACAAGACCTTGTAGTTGTTCTTGGTTGGGAACTTGTTCTGTAACCCATACAGTACCCTCATAGAACCAATTCCCTAGTCATCAACTCCACCTAAGTATGGGCTCTCTGAGTTCTTTACTAGGGGGACTTGCTGTAGATGAATGCTTCTAATGCTCCATCTGTCATCTAGAGGTAGCTCCCTGATTGAAAGGTTTAAGTTAATTTTTATGGCTTCCTCTAGCTGGCTCACTTCTGGTGTCGATATAGTAGTTGAATCCCTTACCTCTTAAACCATGACCCGTCCTTCCTCAAAATTGCTTAGGCCATTAGCAAGGGTTGGAGCTACACCTTGAGGATTCATTTGTTCATCCATACCCAGATCAGAATTCATTGTGGCTTCTTTGTCTCTTATATCTTTCCACCCTTTGTAGCCTCAACATAATTATTCCTCTATCCTAGCCGCATACCATTGTCTTCTTTTTGCACATGAATAAGACATCTTCCCTTGTGCTTGGTTGTAAAACTACATTATGTACTAACGGGGTCTATGTTGTGTGTAAGAAAACCTGTTTGAAGATGGGTCGAACGAGAAACAATGCAAGTACACAAGTATATTGCACAAAATGGCAATGGAAGGCAACACTTGTATCAATTAAAAGGCATTTGGCTAATGCAAATAGCCAAGGGATGCACAAAATCATGCCTTGACTCAAAGAAAACCACTCACCCTTGCAACAAGATTCTAGACTCACTTGGACTTGCCTCTCATACAAGACACTTTGAGCGAGAAGCCCATTTCACTATTACAATCAGCAACTTATAGATTGGTTCCATCTACCTAGTGGTTCTAGCACTAGCTACATTATGTACTAACGGGGTCTGTGTTGTGTGTAAGAAAATCTGTTTGAAGATGGGTCGAAAGAGAAACAATGCAAGTACACAAGTATATTGCACAAAATGGCAATGGAAGGCAACACTTGTATTAATTGAAAGGCATTTGGCTAATGCAAATAGCCAAGGGATGCACAAAATCATGCCTTGACTCAAGGAAAACCACTCACCCTTGCAACAAGATTCTAGACTCACTTGGACTTGCCTCTCATACAAGACACTTTGAGCAAGAAGCCCATTTCACTATTACAATCAACAACTTATAGATTGGTTCCATCTACCTAGTGGTTCTAGCACTAGCTAGCCTTTTTATTCTTATCGAGGAACCTTATTCAACCGCTAACCTACTATTGGATCATTTTGGTGCCGATGCATTGCTTGTCCTTGCCACTCAAAACTCCATTGGATGGTGCTTGGCTACTTGTTGAGCCAACCAGGGTGTTTGGTTGTCCGGCACCTAGGTAGGTTCTTATGTCACCTAGGAGTCAACACTTATTTACTTTCTTCGCTCACAAATTGATTTCCCTTTGCTAAGATTCCTTAGTGTGCAATGGATAAGGAGATTGGTGAGAGGATTCCTTGGGTTTGGACTTTGCTCTCTCCCAAACTACAAGATAAGTAGTTGGCTGCATTAGCTGTCCAAAATGCCTGATTCTTCATGCTCATCTAACTCAGTGTGCCTCAAGGTCAAAGGGAAGAAAGTGTTCAAGAAGAAGTCCAAGGTACTGGAAAAACCCAAAAGTTACTACAATGATTATTCCATGAAGCTAGGTTTCTCCGAATTTCTTTGTAATAATATGCAATTGTATGGTTAACATGTTTTGGATGAAACCCTATTGGATCATTTTGGTGCCGATGCATTGCTTGTCCTTGCCACCCAAAACTCCATTGGATGGTGCTTGGCTACTTGTTGAGCCAACCAGGGTGTTTGGTTGTTCGGCACCTAGGTAGGTTCTTATGTCACCTAGGAGTCAACACTTATTTACTTTCTTCGCTCACAAATTGATTTCCCTTTGTTAAGATTCCTTAGTGTGCAATGGACAAGGAGATTGGTGAGAGGATTCCTTGGGTTTGGACTTTGCACTCTCCCAAACTACAAGATAAGTAGTTGGCTACATTAGCTGTCCAAAATGCCTGATTCTTCATGCTCATCTAACTCAGTGTGCCTCAAGGTCAAAGGGAAGAAAGTGTTCAAGAAGAAGTCGAAAGTACTGGAAAAACCCAAAAGTTACTACAATGATTATTCCATGAAGCTAGGTTTCTCCGAATTTCTTTGTAATAATATGCAATTGTATGGTTAACATGTTTTGGACGAAACCCTTCTATTCCAAACCAATCTTTTGTTCCACACCATGAATTGCATGCTGTAATATTTTGTTTGGGCACAAGGTAAATTTGCAACAACGAATAGTGAGGTTATTTACTCCCCAGTGCCTGGCTGAAGTCTTGGCTTCTCCATACCCTTTCATTATTCCAATCTTGGATTACCATGAGACTTAGGATGTGCACATTTTTGTACTGGTATGATGATAGCATGGTTAATGCATTTTGATGGTGCATATAAGTCCTCTACAAAAGCAGCAAGAGCCACCATGACCTTAGCCTCACCTGACGGGATGGAATTTCAATATAGTAGCCCTATGGCAACAAATACTTGCAATCAAGCAGAGTATTCAGCTCTCATCTTTGGCTTATAGAAAGAAAAGGATCATCAAATCACCCAGCCTTGAAGTGGGGGGGGATACTCAACTCATGTGCCAACAAGTAAGTGGTGATTGGAAAGCGCAAAGTGAAACCTTGGTCTCACGCCATCAGTATGCCACTAAACTTTGCAAAGAGTTCCAAGAGATCCAAGTGCACCACATTCCGAGATCCAAGTGCACCACATTCCAAGATCCCAAAATAGTGTGGCTAACACACTTTCCCATGCCATTTGTGAGTCAATAGAAGGTACCTTTTCAAAAGGGGATTCCTGCCTACACAATTCAAAGTGATTTCTGAAGCAAGAGCCGAGACCCTCCCAATGGAAACAAATGGCCCGCATGAAGGTCATCATCTGTAAATATTGTGGAAGGTGTGGCCACCGTGAGACCAAATGCTTTGAGTATCTTATACAGGTTCACCGACTTTGGGCAATCATCAAGAAAGTTCTCCATTGACTTGCTCAGAAGGAGATAAAATTCCAGATTGCACCCTGCTAGAAGAGATCTCATGAAGGCTACAAGAGCTTGAAGAAGCTGAGGGTGGTGTGCAAGCTCTACAACTCCTTACCTTTGTTTTGGATTTTCTCTTTGCATTGATGAATAATTTGATGCAATGCCATGTACCTCAACAATAAGCATCCTTGTATAATTTTTCCTTTCCATTTGTTTTTTCTCTCTCTCTTTTCAAATAATGGTTGATATCCCAGTGTTTAGTGGATGGATGGATGAGAATCCTAGTGAGTATCTTGTGGCCTTTAAATGCTGGTGTGTTTCCCTTAATTTTCTAATAGAAGACCATTGGTTGTTAGTGCTTCCCACATTCTTGGAAGGATTAGCCTAGGTATGGTACGAGAAGCAACCAAAGGTAGTTCGTCAAAGCTGGCCAACGCTGACGGAAGCAATGATTGCATATTTGGAAAGGATGAAGAGCTAGAGAATTTATAGTTACAGGTGGAAAATTTGAAGCACTTGGAAGGTGAGACGATGCGTCAATATGTGGATCGAACGCATGTGCTCCTTGATTGCCTGATTGCCACGTAAGAAGAAAATGCCAAATTCCAAAGTGGAATGACTCAACATGTGCTAAGTTACCTATTTGCTAGAGCCAATGATGAATTCCACCTCAAGCTGAAGTGGAAGAATCCATAGACCATGGCATGTGCCCAAGAAATTGCTCAATATTTCAACAAGGTTCAGTTTGACCCCGCATCAAAGAAGGCCATTGTACTACCTCAACCCTCTCAAGTCTTGTAGCACCTACCAGGGGTGCCCCTAGTGGGAATATACCCTCAACCTCCACCAGGGGTGTTGTTGAGAAACCATCTCAACATCATGTGTTCAATATTGTGCATAGCATTAACACATAGTGTGCAACTAAATCTAGTGTATAGTTAGCCATTTGTGGTGTGCTCTCTAGATGTGCCCTCTCTCCTCATCTCCACTCTTCTCCTCTCCTCTCTTCATAGTTTGTCGCGGTATCAGAGCATCCTTGCCTTCCACTAAGGCATTGCGATCCTTGAGAGCATGAGAGTGATCAAGAGATTGAGAGATTGAGTGTTCCATTCACTTTGGTAGAGTGATAGAAAATTTCCGTCCATAGGATTTCCATTCATCTCTTTTGAGAGTTTGTGAAAGATCGATAGAGTGAAAGTATCCATTCTTCTTCACTGAGAGAGGGATAGTGTTCTAAAAGAGTGATATGAGCAAAGTTCTTCTTCTTAGGGAGAGAGATAGGTCTTAGTCATTGCGAGAGAGATCGGGAGAGTATAAGGAGTGATTTCTACTCCTTTGAAAGAGTGAGAGAGAGGTTATTATCCTCAACTGACATAGAGAGGTTCTTGAAGTGTTTGTTCCAAAAACAAGGGAACACGCAAGGCTTCAGCATCAAAAGCACGGGAGACAACAAGAGCTTCAACAACTAAGGCACCAAGCGACTGCATTCAACGAGGCAACTAAGCGCCAGAACTCTATGCCTCTACAACAACAGTGAGCTTCCCTCAACGACTTCCTTCTGCCAATACAGGCTAGTCTCAAATACCATCAGTGACTATCCTAGCTACTACAGCAGCTTGGCGGCCTTGCAGCAACCTAAGGCGGCTTCTGCCTTTGAGTTGACCTTGGGCGCTTGGCCCTCATAGCACGAAACGACTCCAGCCAAGCTCCTACAAGGCTGACTGTTTGCCTCCTACAACGACTCCCTGCAACACCAAACAAGCTCACGTAGAGGCTCCTGCATGCAACACCACCCAACACAACAGCTTAAACGGCGATCTCCTCCATCTACGGCTCCCAACGACTCCTTTGCAGCACCCCAACGCTCAACTCGGACTGTAGTGGCGAGGCTCTCTCAACAGCAACCCGTCCACCAACGAACTCCCAACCAACGTCCAGACACTGTAATCAACAGTCATCCCGCTCTCCACAAGGCTCACAACTGGACAAGGCTACAGGCTCCCAGCTTTGCACTCAGCCCTACAACAGAACTCCAGCCCCACGGGACAGCAGTGACATACTCCTTTGGTGACCACGAAATCGACAACGCCGATACACCCTGCAGCCAACGCCTTCTCCACGGCTCGAACAAACTCTACAAAGGCTCCTCCAACAGCAGTTGCCTCCACAAATCCGCGACACGTAGCACCTCTCCATCAACGACGACGACAGGAAGAGCCCGGTGATGGAATTTTTTTTACGACAATAGAATCTTTGAGAGATTCTGAAAGAATTTCTTCGGATAAGACTATCCCACGTGGCATTTGGTCACCACTAGCCCTTCTCTGCCACATCACCAACAACCACAAGGTGCCACATGTTGCCTCATCTGCTACGTAGGCAGTTGGCATACCTGCCATGTCATCAATGACACGTGTGGCAGTCCTGTCTGCCACATCAGTAGTCCCTACCAAAGGCACCATGTCACCATCTATCCTCAATGCCACATCATCGTGAGTTACACATCATCCTTGATTGCCACATCAGTAATGACTGCCATGTCACCCTATCCACATCTACCACCTCAACAAGTACAATCAACAGGCCACCTCAGCATCCCAATCAAAGTAAAAGTGCCACGTGGATTGTCCACCTCATCTACCACATGGTTATCCCCTGCCAAGCACACAGCCCCTCTGCAGCCACATTGTGCACACTGCATGTGCACCCTCTTGCGACCTTAGCAGTGCCCAAGAGGCACACCCCTTCGCAGGCACCCCTCTACATGGGACTCACCCTACCACATCATCATTTCACCCTTTTTGCCCCTCCACCTTGATCAAGCGATATCTCTTGATATAGGAAGAAGTTGAGGGTGCTCCAAAAAGGAAAATTGCTCCATTTTTTGTGCTCTACGCAGAGCACATTTTGGTGCAAGTATCACACACTTTTGAGCCTCGCCAACAAATCCACTTCTTGCATGCACATCAACGTCTACATCAACACATCTGACCCAACACCTAAAACGAACAAAGAAAAGGAATTATTTGCTGCTTTTTCATCACTCGACGGTTGGTCTAGATCTAGTTCAGAGTATATTAGATGATAGATCATCCATAGTGAAGAGAACTCCAAAGCAGCCAATCGAAGCCATGCCCAAAAATTCCTAAATAGTTTCTATGCGAAGTTAGTCGCTTCGCTCACATGCAGTGTCACACGATCACATTTCCTGAAACCCAACGTTCCACAGTTTAGTGAGTAGACTTCAAAGTTTTTCAGACGCATTGACCAATTGATCAAAGGACAGATTGCACATTTGTGCATTTTGCGCACACATGCCACCATTGTAAAGCCTGTTTGGCTATTTTCCGCCATTGTGCACATCATTTGAACCTTGTAAAGCCTCTTGGCTATTCTCAACATCATTTGCCACAAGCCTTGCAATAGGTTGGATTATATAATGCAATTCTATTTTCACCAATAGTTTAGATTGCAGACAATGTATTGAAGTTGATTAAGACAGCGATTTCATAGACACTTTGAGTACATTTCTTGCACCATGTCTACGACTAGCAACCTCAATTTGGAGGCATCCGCTAAGCTAGACAACTCCAATTACGGCACATGGAAATACCAAATGGAGACCATTCTTATACTTCAAGACAAATGGGAGTATGTCGATGGGTCTACACCTAGACCTATGGACAATCCAGCCGGCAGTAGCTCCACTCCCACCGTTGCCGCAGCACTAGCAACAGGATCTATAGCTGCACCAGTGTCCGCACCTGTAGTACATCCTACCACCATTGCCTGAGCACAGGCAGAATGGGACAAGAAAGACAAATATGCATATCATTTGATCAAGCAGAATGCGCAAGATGTCATGCTTGGACAGCTCAACACAGTCAAGACATCAAAAGAAGCATGGGATACGTTCGCAGCTCTTTATGAGTCTAAGAACACTTCCAGGATTCTCACACTGAGAAACCAAATCAACTAGAGTTTTTGCAACAACATTGAAACCGGTCATGCTTACATCTCGGGTCAAGGATTACAACAATCAACTCGTAGCAGCAAGAGAGACTATGAATCCCATAGAAATGGGTTCAAGTCATCCTCAATGGACTAGGAAAGGGATACGAGAATCTAGTTCAGAGTATTGCCATTCAATAGCAAATTCCAACGTTGGAACAGCTATAGTCAGTTTTACTTGGCGAAGAACTCAGGACGCAAGCCATCACGCATGCAAAGGTCTTTCCAATGATTAAGCATTCACAGCTTCAGATAGAAGTAGAGGCAAAGGCAGAGGCAGAGATAGATCATTTCAATGAAGTGGTCATTATTAACAACAAAGTCATTAGCAAAGTCAACATCAGCATCATCCTTAGCAACATCAGCATTAGAATCCAAGAGAAAATCATTCCAACAGAGGAATATTCCAAGGACGAGGGAATGCATCCACCAATGTGTCAAACTTTCAGTGGAACTATTGTCATAAGTTTGGACACTATGAAAGAGATCGCCACCACAAGAAGCAGTATGGCTGAAGTGGTCATTCCAGCGACAATCGAGGGAATTTTTAAGGAAGAGGAAATCATCGTGGGCATCCAAGTCATAGTCATTATGCCAATGAACTTGAGAACATGTTTCTTGCAAGCGAGGACTGAAACAGTGTATCTTGACATAGATTGCAATTCAAAAGGGGAATGCAGCTATCATGTCGATCAAGCAGATTAGGGTCCTTGGTACATTGACTGTGGCACATCATCTCACATGACAAAGCATCAGGAATGGTTCATAGAGATGAAACCATTAGAAGGACAGAAGAACGTTATCGACACTGTAGATAACACACCGAATCCAGTTCAAGGCAAAGGCATTATCCCTACGAACAATGTCACTGGTACGAAAGGATTAGTGAAAGATGTACTCTATGTTTCGAATCTCAGCAAGAAGCTCTTATTAGTTGGGCGAATGACGGAACACAACGACTGAGTCATCTTTGATGGAGATGAATGCATGATCAAATCCAAGGGATATCAACTAGTAGGAAAGGTAGCCAAGGAAGGACGCTTGTTAAAAATGCTAGCTTCAATACCAGATTTGCATGCCATGTTAGCTCAACAAAAAAGATGTTACTTTCTCCACTATGGCACAAGAGATATGGACATGTCAATTTAAAAAGCTTGATAGAACTCAGTAATCATAATATGGCAATTGGAATTCCTAAGCTATAGTTTCTTGGAAAAGTTTGTGAAGCATGTTGCTTCGGTAAACAATAGCAAACCAATTTCAGTATAAGCACCTCTCAAGCACGAGGTATTCTTGATTTGATTCATACAGATGTTTGGGGTTATCCACAAACCCACAACATCAATGATTCACTTTACTACTTGACTTTCATCGATGACTATAGTATATATTGTTGGGTCTACTTCCTGAAAGAGAAATCTAGAGTCTTTTCCAAATTTCAAGAATTCAAAGCCATGGTAGAAAACTAGACATGCAGAAAGATCAAAGTCATGAGATCAGACAGAGGAGGTAAATACATGTCTTCAACATTCATGAAATTCTGTAGAAGTAATGGCATTTGAAGACAATTCACTTGTGTAGATACTCCTTAGCAAAATGCAAGAGCTAAAAGGAAGAATGGTACTTTAGCAGACAGTGCTAGAGCAATGCTTAGTGAGAAGCATCTTCCAGATCAGGATTGGGTAGAAGCACTTGCCACTGCAAACTACATACTTAATCGACTTCCAACCAAACTGATTTAGGGTATGACACCTTATGAAGCATTCACTGAATACAAGCTACACATTAGGCATCTCCACATATTTGGTTGCATAGCGTTTGCCCACATACATGATGATCATCCTAGAAAATTGGATGTGAAGTCACGTAAATGCATCATCTTTGGCTACAGTGAAGAAAGCAAAGCATACAAGTTGTATGATCCCATCAACCACAAGGTCATTATCTCCAGTGACATAATCTTTGATGAGGAATCAGAATGGAAAACCTCAAATACAAAGGAGATAGACACATCGATTACTCAATCACCTACAAAAATGTTGATGAAGAAGAGAGAAAATTGCCAGAGACATCCTGAGAAGAGCAATAGCAACTCAGAGGGTCTACTAGGGAAAACAAACCACCAACCAGATCGACATATGCTCAGAAACCACAAATTATGCTCTTATGACTACCATCATGGGCTAGTGTACTTCAAAGACGTAGTTGACAAGCCAGAGTGGCAAACTATTGTGAATCAAGAAATGGAAACTTTGTACAAGAACAATACTTAGGAATTATGTAACCTTCCACACAGAAAGAAGGCCATAGAAAACAAATGGGCTTACAAAGTGAAGTACAATCCAGATGGAAGCATTGAAAGATACAAAGCCAAACTAGTTGCAAAAGGATTTACAGAGCAATATGGTCAAGACTGTGATGAGACTTATGCTTCAGTAGCAAAGGTGGATTCCATATGGTTCTTGATATCCCTAGCAACACTCAACAGATGGAATGTGTACCAACTAGATGTCAAGAATGCTTTTCTCAGTGGTTACCTAGAAGAGGAAGTCTACATGCAACAACCAGCAGAGGCTATGTTGAACTTGAGAAAGAGACTCGGGTTTTCCATCTCAAGAAAAGTCTATATAGCTTAAAGAAGGAACCCAAAAGTTGGTACAACAGAATCGATAAGTATTTTGCTAATTTGGGATACATGAAGTCCACTGCAGAACATATATGCTCTACTACAAAGTTTAAGGGGAAGACATTACTATTGCACTTTTGTACATAGATGATCTGATTGTGACTAGAAGCAATAATAGTTTCATTAAAAGGTTGAAACAAGACTTATTTGCAAAGTTTGACATGAAGATCTTATGCACTATTGTCTTGGAATTGAGTCCTGGAGAGACTCAGATAGCACCTTCATGAGTCAGCTAAAATATGTTGATAGTCTCCTGAAGAAGTTTCATATGGCACATTGCAAGATTGCAGCCACTCCCATGGAATAGAGTTTGAAACTTACAAAAGATTCAGAAAAGCCTACATTCAATGAGAGATACTATCGACAGCTCATTGGATCTCTTATACATCTGACTATCACATAGCCAAATTTTTGTTATGCAGAAAGTTCCCTAGCACAGTTTATGGCAAATCCAAACTAGTCTCACTAGGATGCAGCCGAAAGCATCTTGAGATACCTCAGAGGTACAAGACAGTTTGGAATAGAATACAGAGGAAGTCATCTAAGGTTGCATAGATACTATGACAATGAATATGCCGAAGATCATGAGACCAAGAGATCCACACAAGGATATGCATTTTTCCTTGGTCAAGGTGCTATATCATGGTTGTCAAACAAACAGCCAATTGTTTCTTTGTCTTCAACATAAGCAAAATATAGGGCACTCACAACAGGTGCATGGAAGGCTATATGGCTTAGAAGACTATTGTTAGAAACAGATTACTTTGATGAATCAAAGCCAACGACAATGTACTGTGATAATCAATCGGCTCAAGCATTGGCCAAGAATCCAATATATCACTCCATGACAAAGCACATTGATGTCAGAGAGCACTTCATTAGAGAAAGAGTGTTACTTGGTGACATCACACTGCAGCATTGTGATAGCAAAGAGAATGTTGCAGACATCTTTATCAAACCACCTGGCAAAAATATTTTCAAGAAGCACCAACAAGCTCTTGGTTTGATGCAGAGGACGAACATTCCCATTAAAGGGGTGTTATGGAATGTAATGCTCAATCCTTCGATTCCCAGAATCATCATCTTGAGGGAAGGCCTACTTCATGATGTTGATCTTGAGGGAAGGTGTTGAGAAGCCATCTCAACATCATGTGTTCAATATTGTGCATAGTACTGACACATAGAGTGCTATAAAGAAAAGGGTTAGATGCCCTAACCCTAACCCTAAAGGGGCTTGTATATTTTCTACATTTTCAACTAAATCTCATGTATAGTTAGTGATTTGTCGTGTGCTCTCTAGTTGTGCCCTCTCTCCTCATCTTCACTCTTCTCCTCTCCTCTCTTCATATTTTGTCAAGTGTATCCTCAACTGCCACCTGGAATGTACACCTATCTGCTGCCAAGAGTGTATCCACAACCTCCAACTACAGGGCTTCCACCATCTCGCCCCCAAGCCCCTCTTCTTCCTACCCCTCCTGTTCTGCCACCTGAAGAACCTAGCATCAATGACCTCACAAAGGCACTTAGTGACCTCCGGCTTGAGATGGTGGGATTGGGAAACAAGCCAACTGCATTCCAAGGGTGTTAGAGACTCACTGTTCCCACCTGTGAGCCCCCGTTTTGTGGGGACAAGGGGCAGTGAGAGTAAGGAGGGATGGGAAAGAGAGACTCAGCAAACAACAAAGATTTGGGGGGGGCTCCATGCCTTCCTAGATGCAAAGGACTGGCTGCACAGGGCACCCTTTTATAGGGGCCAGTGGCAGGGCCAGTCGGCCCAACCAGGGCCACCGGGCCGACCCTGGGTTTTCCAGACTGATCTGGTCAGCAGGGAACCGACCCTGCTGGTCGGCCATACCAACAGGCCTGGGCAGTGCCTATAAAAGGCCCACACTTCCCTTTATTCTGGCATCCAGTGCAGGACAGAAAGCCTCTGTTTTAGGCTGTGCTGTGCACTCAGATTCGGCATCTTCTGACAGAGAGAATTCCTTCAGTTTGTCTCAGCACTTGGCTGAGTTTTGTATTGCTCCCCTGGAGCCAGTTTTCTGCCCACCATCCGGTGGATGAATATATTCTCTCTCTGTCTAAGTTTTCTCTGAGTGAGTATTGTATCTGTGATTAGTTATCTGAGTTGAGTGTTGCTAGAGCGGGAGAGATCTTGGCTGGAGGTTAGAGTGATTCTTTCCTTCTGTTTTCTAACATGGTATCAGAGCCATAGGCTCTCGACTCTTCCTCATCAATAACACTCTCTGAAGGAAGGAGTTCCTTGGCTGTAAGGCAACTCTGTTTTCAGCTCAGTTCAGTACAGAAGGTCAGTTCATTTATTTCTGTTTCAGTTTTTTCAAGTTCTGTAGCTATTCACCGAGATGGATCAGCGATCAGAAGCTTCTATTGCTCGTCCTTCCTCCTTCTCCATTCATCTTCCTTCTTCATTTATCCCTAATTTCGGTGAAGCTGGAAAGCTTGATGGTACAAACTTTCCAATCTGGAAAGTCAAGATCCGAAGCCATCTCTGTTGGCACGGAGGTTGTGGAAGATTGTCAATGGTACTGAAGAAAAGCCGGAGGATATTGTGGACAAGAGAGGTGAAGTTCTAACTGAAGTAGATGCAGATGAACTCTATGCATGGGAGGAGAGGGATGCTCAGGCCTTAGCAATGCTTATAGGCATGATAGGAGATTTTGTGATTCCTCATATCCAGTTGGCAGAAACGTCTTCAGAGGCGTGGACCATACTGAAGGAGCTGTATGAAACCGATAATACAGCTCGTATCATCACATTGCAGCATCAGCTTTATAACCTTGATATGAATGAGGGTGATAGTGTTCATGATCATCTGACGAAGGTGAAAGTTGAGCGGGACCAGCTCGCAGCAGTTGGTCAGAAGGTGGACTCGAGTCAATTAGCATTACTCACACTCCACAAGTTGCCACGGAGTTTCAAAAGTTTTGTGACATTGATTATAATTCAAAAGGGGAATGCAATTATCAAGTTGATCAAGTACGATCACTGCGGGTCAACGGACAAAGCCAATCAACTTTGAGGAGCTTTGTCCACTCCTACTTCAGGCGGAGGCCCGAGAGAAACTCTTTACGCAAACCGACGAAAAGGCATTGGTTGACAAAGACAAGCCTGGCAAAGGCAAGTCAAAGGATTCCAAGAAATCAGAGGACGCTGAACGTAAGAAGAAAATGAAGTGCTTTTACTGTGAAAAGCTTGGCCACTCCGCCAAAGAATGCCGGAAGAAGAAGGCGGATCAAAAGTGGAAAAGAGAAGCCAAAAACAAAGAAGAGCCTAAGAGTGATTCTGCCAATGTGACAACTGGACAGTTATTCTTACTCAGTGAACATTGTTCAGCTTATGCAGTTAGTGAAGGTAAAGAAGGTTGGTATGTTGACAGTGGTGCTTCTAAGCACATGTCCAACAGAAGGACGTGGTTCAAAACCATGGACAGTACACACCCGGATTCCAAAGTTTCTGTTGGGGATAGCCGGACATGTCCTGTGAAGGGCATAGGTAGCATTCCTTTCATTACCATGGCGGGTGAGGAGAAGGATATCTTTGGAGTACTTTATGTACCCGACCTTTGCAAGAATTTACTATCTGTAAGTCAGATGGACAAAAACAACATGGTAGTTCTTTTTCAAGATGGCAAGGTTACCATGACATCTAAAGGGAGTGGGCAAGTGGTGGCACAAGGTGTTGAAGAGAATGGACTGTACCGTCTTAGTGCAATGTTGGTTCATGATGATCACGGAAAGTCCAAACTTTGGCATGAGCACTTCGGTCACGTCAGCTATGGAATCTTGGGTGAAATGTCAAAGTCGAAGATGGTGGATGGACTTCCACCAATTACAGGCAAGGATGATGTCTGTAGGGCTTGTCTTGAAGGCAAGCAGCACAGGGATAAGTTCCCACAAGAAGCTTCGTTTCGGGCCAGCAAACCACTTAAGTTGGTTCATGCCGACATTTGTGGTCCAATGTCTACTGCATCATGGGCAGGATCCAGGTATTCACTTCTCTTTGTGGATGATTTCAGTAGAATGACTTGGGTATATTGTTTGGCTAAAAAGTCTCAGGCTTTTGAGAAATTCAAAGACTGGAAGGCTAGAGTTGAAAAGGAGACAGGGGAAGATGTGAAGACATTTCGCACAGACAGGGGGGGAGAATTCACCTCAAGTGAGTTTAATACATTTTGTCGCAAGCATGGGATCAAGCGACAACTCACCACGGCACATACTTCTCAGCAAAACGGGGTAGCCAAGAGAAAGCATAGAACCACCACCGAGACAGGGCTTGCTATGCTCCGAGGGAGAAATCTTTCTAAAGCCTATTGGAGTGAAGCTATCAATACAGCGGTACACATTCTCAACCGGACCAAGACGAAGGCCGTCAAGGACAAGACTCCATATGAGGCATTTTATGGTAAGAAGCCCTCTATTTCTCATCTCCGTATTTTTGGTTCTAACGCGTGGGTGCATGTGCCCAAGGAAGATAGGACCAAGCTTGATTCTCGAAGCAGACCATGTATCTTTGTTGGGTATAGTGAAGAATCCAAGGCCTACCACCTCTTCGATCCAGTAAAGAAGCAAATACTCATCAGTCGTGATGTTGTCTTCGCGGAAAAGAACCTAAACCCCAGGTGGAGCCTCAGATTGAGGAGGAGGAGATTGTTCAACCTCCGATCCCACCCCGTCCCAGATTGACCATTCAAGAGGTTACCCAATCAAAAGCTGATATTCCACCCGATACTCAGGAAGAGCAGGATGTTCTAGCAGAAGTTCCCATTCCTCCTCCCACAGAGAAGCAGAAAAGTTTGCCCCAATGGTACCTCCGGACATTGGAAGAGTCTCGTGTCACCTCATTACCTGAGAGTAGCAATTCCGGATTGCGGCGGTCTCAACGTCTTCAAAAGACCCCATCCGTGAATGTTGCTTTGGTGGCTCAGATTGTTGAGCCAAGAACCTTCGCGGAGGCGAAAGACAATCCCGAATGGCAGGCTGCCATGCAAGCAGAGATGGATGCTATTCTGAAGAGCCATACATGGGACTTAGTGGCCAGGCCCCTTCGACGGAAAGTCATCGGCACTAAGTGGGTATACAAACTTAAATACAAATCTGACGGCAGCTTGGATAAGTATAAAGCAAGGTTGGTTGTGAAAGGTTTTGCTCAAACTGAAGGCATGGATTTTGATGAAACTTTTGCTCCCACAGCTTGCATGGTTACTATCCGGACAGTGATTGCCCTTGCTGCCCCATTCCAGTGGCCTATTTTTCAAATGGATGTGAAGTCCCCATTCCTTCATGGAACCCTGGAGGAGGAGGTATATGTGGAGCAGCCACTGGGCTTTCAAGATCCAGTGTCCCCATTAAAGGTCTGCAGGTTGAAGAAGGCGTTATACGGGCTGAAACAGGCCCCCAGAGCTTGGTACCAAAGGATTGATATATTCTTTCAGAAGATAGGGCTCAGTCGAAGTCCTTCTGAGGCAAACCTTTACTTGTTCGTTGAGAAGGGATTGCGATTGGTACTCATCCTCTATGTTGATGATCTTATCTTGACAGGTGATCATGTCAAGAAGATTTCACAGGTCAAGGAGCTACTCATGTCTGAGTTTGAGATGACTGACCTTGGGTTATTACATTACTTCCTTGGGATTGAAGTAAAGCAGGCTAAAGACAGGATCTTCATTTCACAGGACAAATATTGCAGAGAAATTCTGAAGAGATTTCAACTGGAGGATTGATGAAGCTAAGTGTTCACGAAACATCTCAGCTGGTTGATACTCTTTTGAAACGACGATTGGTAGGAAGTTTGCTTTACCTTACTAATACGCGCCCTGATATTTGTTATGCAGTTGGGCTATTATGTCAGTTTTATGCTTCTCCCAGGAAGAATCATTGGAATGCAGGTTTACGTGTACTGAGGTATCTGAAGGGTACTTGCACCTTTGGGATCAGCTACATCCAAGGCATTGAACTAGGCGGGTTCTGTGACAGTGATTGGTGGGCAGGTGATGTGGACACCAGAAGGTCGACGACAGGATATTGTTTCTTACTTGCATCTGGAGCCATCTCTTGGCTAAGTAAGAAGCAACCCACACTGTCCCTTTCATCTACAAAGGCAGAGTACAGAGCCGCGTGTACAGCCGCTTGTGAGACATTGTGGTTGCGGTGGATTCTGGAGGACATGGATGTGTATCAGGAGAATGCGACAGTGCTGATGTGCGACAATCAGAGTTGCATAGCTATTGCCAAGAATCCAGTGTACCATGCGCAGACCAAACACATCGAAGTTCATTATCATTTTGTTCGAGAGCTCATCATCGACGACGTGATCGAGCTTATCTACTACCCGACCGCCGACAATTTGTCCGATCTTTTCACGAAGGCACTCCCTCGAGAATAGATGGAGCACCTCATCAAACGCATGGGGATTGGCCCACAGTTGTGACATTGAGGGGGGGTGTTAGAGACTCATTGTTCCCACCTGTGAGCCCCCGTTTTGTGGGGACAAGGAGCAGTGAGGGTAAGGAGGGATGGGAAAGAGAGACTCAGCAAACAGCAGAGATTTGGGGGGGGCTCCATGCCTTCCTAGATGCAAAGGACTGGCTGCACAGGGCACCCTTTTATAGGGACCTGTGGCAGGGCCAGTCGGCCCAACCAGGGCCACCGACCAGGGCCGACCCTGGTCGGTTTTCCAGACTGATATGGTCGGTCCCCAGTGGTCGGTTTTCCAGACTGATATGGTCGGTCCCCAGTCAGGGAACCAACCCCGCTGGTCGGCCATACCAACAGGCCTTGGCAGTGCCTATAAAAGGCCCACACTTCCCTTCATTCTGGCATCCAGTGCAGGAACTTTTGATATAGTAGTTATCAATGACAACATCTACTGTGTGTTGGTGGCGATCCATATCTTCAAAATTTGATGAAATTTCTCGTAACTTTCCCTTCTTTTTGGACCTTTGTGTGGAAATCCCTTGCTAAAGTTCACGCCTCACTTTGGGACTTAATGCTATCAGCTGAGGAAGTGTGATATTCAAGGGCTAGTGGGCAATGTCTTGAACTACCAAAAAATCTTCTTGAGTAGAACTGATAGGGAAATCTGATGGCAACCACTTACCTCCACGGGTTCTAGGAACCTTAGCTTTCTCCCTAGGTAAATTGGTCATCTCAAGATCTGGGGGCTCTCAAAAGGATACCTTCTTCTTTGGCTGGCCAGGTCAACGGCTTGAGGAGGGGTCTGCAACTTCACAGCTTCTCTTCCCGAGGTCAAGAAACTCCACATCCGACTCCTCAGCATTTGATTCACCGAGGAGATTCAGTCATGGAACATTTGGGCATTCCATGTGGTAAAGACCCTTCTGGTGGCAATCAAAGCACACAGCATTAGCACATTCCCTTTGTTAGAAAACAGAAGGAAAGAATCACTCTAACCTCCAGCCAAGATCTCTCCCGCTCTAGCAACACTCAACTAAGATAACTAATCACAGATACAATACTCACTCAGAGAAAACTTAGATAGAGAGAGAATATATTCATCCACCGGATGGTGGGCAGAAAACTGGCTCCAGGGGAGCAATACAAAACTCAGCCAAGTGCTGAGACAAACTGAAGGAATTCTCTCCGTCAGAAGATGCCAAATCTGAGTGCACAGCACAGCCTAAAATAGAGGCCTGTGTGTTGATGGTGGTGCTGCATGCAACATTATTATGCCCCAAATCATGAAGAAGCTCAATCTAAAATTTACCACGCATTCCTCTACCCGAATCAAGGTTGCAGATGGAAGGCAACTAGCCACCATGGGCGTTATTGAGGCTTTGCCCATCATTGTCAATGGATTGACTACCATGGTCAATTTATGTGGTTGACATAGAAGACACATGAAGAAGCTATCCCACCATATTAGGGTGACCTTGGTTGAGAAAGAGTGATGCAATCAGTTATTAGAAAATAGGACACGTACCTTTTGGTGCTTCAAAGGAGAAAACCAAATGTACAACGCGCTCCTCTACCCGAATCAAGGTTGCAGATGGACGGCAACTGGCCACCATGGGGGTTATTGAGGATTTGCCCATCACTGGCAATGGATTGACCACCATAGTCAATTTCTATGTGGTTGATATAGAAGACACAGGAAGAAGCTATCCTGCCATATTGGGGTGACCTTGGATAAGAAAGAGTGATGCAATTAGTTACTAGAAAATGGGACATATTCCTTTTTGGTACTTCAAAGGAGAAAACCTCGTCCAACCTAGTGTTGCCGAACCAAAAGAAGAGGAAGACCTAGGAAGTGACACTGCCTCATCCTCGATATTTGGATACACAAAGGATTTAGACCGAGGAGGAGGCGGTCTCAAAGGAAGAAATCTATAGGATGGAAGTGTCCCCGCACCACAACCTATAGAAAAGGTAACAGCCAGTCCTCCTGATCTTACTCCCAATGAAAGGATGAGTTCCTAGAAATGTTTAAAGATTTCCCTAACCTCTTTGCCACAAGTTACCAAGTCTCATGCTTCTATTACCTCTTTTTTTCAACCTCCCATAAAACTAGGATTAGCAAGGTAGGCATATTGGATTTTGCATGTTTCCCAGTAGGCACATAAGAAGCCTATTCATGCACATCCCTAGATATGCACACCATTTCCATCTCCCTAGACTTGCAATAATACAATGGAATAAAGTTTTTGAAGGGCTGAGTGCTCTATATAGATTTTCTTATTCATCTAGATCTGACCTATTTATGGAGTATGGCATTTTGAATATTTATGGTTTTGAAAAGAAAAGGAGTCTCAATCCAAGAGGAGCCTAATGGGCTAAAAGCTACTCACACATGGAAAGTCACATGGAGCCATTCGGCATTCATCCAAAGGCTTGTCATGACGACCTCTCCAAATCTGACACAATGTTGCAAGCATGGATTTTTATAAGTTGACAACCTAGAGGCAAAAACAGGAGGTTATGCCCTCTCATTTGCAAGATTCCTCCCATGAAGATAACTCCCCCAAGTGCACAATGTTGGGTAACCGTAGAGGCATTATCTCTTCTACACAAGAGACACAATACAACTCTCCCCCAAGGAATACAATCCTGGGAGAAGGCATCGAACCTTACTAATCAAGCACCTAGGAAGTTCAACCTTAGTGTTAGCCGACATACAACAAAAGTAAAAGTGACCATCTATTGGAACCAAACCTTCAAAATAAACTCATGCCTAATAGAGACCTAAGACAATGGTAGTTTAAATATCCAAGGCTCAATGCACCTGCGTCACTTTAAGACACATCTCCTCCATTGAAGCGGCTAAAGATTGAATAGATAAGAACTAGCAACCACCCAAATTCTCGATAGCAAGTTTATCAACAATGGCATTTGTAAGCAGAGATACTTGTGGGCATGAATGGTTTCTCAAGCACTAGTAATAGCTTCAAAATTTTAACATATGAATCCTATAAGCTTAGAACCTATGAACAATAAGCACAAAGCACTTTAAGCATTCACATGAATATTTTCTAAAGCTCCCTTTGGCTTGATTGTTATGTCTACCCTAACTATTCTATTTTTCGGCTCTTTCTTCATGAAAGTCTCTTTCTCTTTAGAGCAGGCAAGCTTGTAATTGCTAAAATTTGCATTGATGCCTCTTCTTATTAGCTCTTATGTGAGTATATACCTAGATGAATCCAGGAACATTCCCAAACTCATCCTCTAGAAACACAACATAGTGCAGTTTCAATCACTCATAAAATTGAAAACCATAAACTCCATCACGCATAGCAAGGACTAGCTACTATGACATCCCTACTGATGTCATCAGCCCCCAACAGTGGGTGTAGACAATAGTATAAAAGTATGCTCTCACACATACAAATCCACACACTAACACATACTTGAGCATCCTTTTATACAAATTCTTCGTACTAAGTTTCTGTCGGCACTCCGGAGGTGAAGGGCAGACTTAGCCATGACAAAGGCTAGCACTAAAGGAGCATGTCTAACATTATGTTAAATGAGGGTGGATCATCTTTGCTGTAACACAGCATCATAATCCTTGCTGAGATGATTTAGTGCCATTTGGGCCAATCTTTCTATTCAGAATTGGAAAAGAAAGGCATCCCAAGCTACTCTCTCCAATGAGTGAAGGTCACCTTCTCTTTCCCCCTTTTCATCATAGGGCAACTCCACCATGTTGAAGTCACCTCCGACAGTCCATGAGTCTACAATGGGGGCCCAAGAGAGAGATTCCTTCCAAAAAAGGACCCGACCCCCTCTATTGTTGGGAGCACAAAGGTTGAGAAGACCAACCTTACATCCCCAATCAACAATATGATCCATTGTGCTCTAGAGGGTATAATGATACCATGTCCAAGCACCAAGGGAAGAAAGGAATCTAAGACTGAAATAAGTTCCTTCCCTAGTTCCAAAAGGAGGAGACCTAAAGGTATGACCACAAAGCAATTTACTTGACTTTGCACAATCTTTTGCATCCAAATTGTGCTTTTGAAATAAAAAGAAAATCAATAGATTCCCCAATGACACCTTGATGTAGTTGATTATAGATCAACGGCATTTGGTACTGTTGTGGTACGAGTAGTGAAGAAGAGGGAGATCCACAAGGGAGAGAACCCCCAGAGCGTGGTCCTTTGATCTTAACACAAGGTACTTCTACTATCTGCCGGATATCTCTAGAACACCGAGCCCGTGTGCTCCACCGCAAGCATATGTAGACTCTCTGTCTCGAACCCTTCCACCTTGCTGTCTGCAAACCAGCCTAGGTGGGCTGCCAATGAGTGAGCTAAGTCTGCAGGTCTCCGGCCAAGTTCACCTCCAGAATGAGGCCCAACTGTTGCTGCTGGTGCTGCCCCTTCTGCACCTCAAAGGCTGCTCCAGAAGATGATTTATGAGGGCACAAGGCCCTCCCTTTTATAGGGGCTGAGCCCTCCAAAACTAGCCGACCCTTTGAATGGCTTGCAGGCCCCAAGGGCAGCCCCATTGGGCCCCACCCTTGGGCACATCTATGGCCAGGTGGCTGGCCCACCATAGGCTCCACCTCTGCCCCTTTGCTGCGCCTATGTACGGCCTGCTTCCAGAGCCTGTTGCAGGCCAAGACCCTGCCCACAGCCCTCGCCATGCTGCCGTACTGGTCCACACCTATCCTGCCATGCTGCTCTTCAAGAATCGCCTTCTGCCAGGGCAGATCCAGGGCTATGTGCCCTCGCCATCTCTCCTGTATGATGATGCCATCTGATGCAGCCACGAGGGTCCCTCCAGGTACCTCTTTCTTTCTCTGATCTCTGCCCCCATGGCAGCCATGCTGCTGCTCATGTAGCATTCTCTCAGTTCCCAGGTTCACCCCCCCCCCATGCTCTCCTCATATGGGAGCTTACAAATGGGGAGGTGACCTTTCAAACAAGAAAGTGCTAAAAAGATTGTTTTTTTGTGATTGCATGGTTTCACGTGTTCTACTCAATCTGGATAATTTGAAGTTGTATAAGTTTCTCCAAGGCTAAGACAGTTTATGGTTGGAAACTAAGATTAAATTTAAGGTTGCCAACGAATATAGACTTGGACTTGGTGCTCCTCAGAGATTTCTAAGGGTTCCAGGGCTTGCTTCTTGTGGTATACCTGTGCAGCATTTTTTCAATTTTTGCATTGGCATAAATAGGCCAGCACCTTCACAACACAATTTTTGAGCTGTCGCAGTAATGTAATAAGATTGATGTTAAAATCTATATTTGGAGACAAGATCCCAAAACAATTAGTAGCTCACAACCTCCAAAACTTTAATTGGAACCCAGAATGGCTCTAGCTTTTCAGCAATGTAACGTAAAAGAAGGTGGAGTACTTTAGGTAAATGGATCTCCAAAAGATATCATTTTATTAGGATACTGATACAAGCATTATTCATACCATTGGAATACTTGTAGTTCATGAAACCTACAACATCAAATATGATTTTAAAACGTTAGGTTTTAGTCTGAGTGTTGATCAACCTGAGATGTGTTGAATTTCGGAGCCCAGATCCACCACAAAAGTAATGAAAGTAACCACATATATATAACAAGTTCTTAAAACATACTGACATAAGCATTTTTATACCATTGTAATAATTTTAGCTCTTACAACATACAATATCTCATGCGATTTCAAAACTGCTAATTTTTAGTCTAGGCGCTGATCAACCCTAGAAGAGCTGATCTGCACGGGCTGTGAAGGAGTTATAGTAAGTGCACTGCCATAGTGTCCTTTTACATCAAGCTCTGATCAGATCCAGGGCACAAGAGAAATCATGCATTTGATCACTCCTGCAACCACACACATGGATAACAACTTTTAGAAATATGTTATAGCACATGTACAGAGATAATTATCACTGACGCCGGTTACATATATTACTGCATTTATCATCCAGCTGTGGAAAGAGAACACACAAAATAATGTACAATCAGACATTTAGGCTCTGAAAGGTACGGTGGCTGAATTCACAGTGCTTCAGTAATCAGCATGGATCTACATGCCAACTTCGGAATCCCCCAATTCAAATATAAACACTTGCACACATAAGAACCATCTCGAGAAATGAAATCCCAAGAATATCTCCAGATAACCTGGACCATGAACTCTCACTGAGCTCTCAAGAAAGTACTCTTTTGGCTTCAATACACCCTGTCCATAATCACCTTCCAACAATCTGGTGAAGAAGCACCCACACTTCCCCTTATGCCTTCGAAGAGGGCGCATTCCTTTCGATCTCGCATTTCTGGAGACACATGAAGAGCAGATCCTCTCCACAGCATGTTATAAACGCTCAAATTAATGACACAAGTACATACCAGAACGTCGTATTGCCTGTGTGCCTGCTCTGAAAGCAAACCATGTACCTCAATGATGCACATACCAATGACCTGACGCACATACCAATGACCTGTATACTCCTGTAATGCCCCCTTCTAAATTACAGCATCCATCTGAACTAGAAACCCTAGGGCACTCCATGGAATCCACCCTCATGTTATGGCAGCCATGATGCTGCCCATGTGGCCATCTCTTAGAACCCAGGTTCACCCCCCCCACGCTCTCCTCATATGGGGGCTTACAGATAAGGAGGTGGCCTTTCCAATATCCAGGAGCATGCCCAAGCATCCTCTAAAACATAACATAGTGTAGTTTCAATCTCATGATAGTCAATCATAAGGTTGAAAACATAAACTCCATCACGCATAGCAGGGACTAGCTACTATGGCATCCCCACTGACATCATCAACGACCAACCGTGGGTGAAGACCATCGTATAAACATATGCTCTCACACATACAAATCCACACACCCACACATACTTGTGCATCCATTTATACAAAGTCTTCATACTGAGTTTCTGCCGGCACTCCGGAGGTGAAGGGCACACTCAGCCCAAAATCTCTTCATTCAAGCTACAAATTCTTCTGAAGACTAAACGACTTCACTTTAGTCTCTTCGAGACGAGCATCTAAATCTAGCTGATAGGGCAACGCACCACTTAAGATAGAAAGAAATGTTGGTAGTACCTTGCGTAGGCCAACTCCATTTATCTATGCCAATGGTAGAGACAGCATATCCCTTGGCCACATCTTTTGCACTCATTAGGGTCCAAGAGACCATTTGGTAAATCCAATGATGGTATGTCATATGAGAGTGTGGGTTATTCCCATGGACAGCATGATATTTTGGTCACTAACACAGAACATGAGGTTATCACAATTGGCATGGAAAAGAATGACGCATTGACTAAAGTTGGTGATTTGGGATGCATGCCTATTCAAATAATCTACTCAAATAGACTCCCACAAAATTGTCAAAGGCGAGCCTACATCAAAGGACAATTCAAATTTGAGACGCTTAGCTTAGATGCCATGCTCATGAAGCAAACAACAGAGATGCTCACATGCAGTCAGAGCCTTTCATCTTTTGGGAAGCTTACTAGTGAGCAGCCCACTATGACCTTGCCCCATGGAAAACTATATCGAGAGACTCCCACCAGTGGCACTTCCAATGGGTGATATCATCGAGTTACATGCAGCGGATAGGAGCCTGTCTTCAACACCACCTTTGGCACATCCCAACTTTTGGAAATCAGGGTCCAGTGTCCCCCCTGTAAGCCCCCACAGGAGGAGAGCACAGGGACATAGTACCAATATAGGAATGGGGGTTTTAGAGTCTATTGTGTGTGCATCAAGTTTGGATGCCACATGGGCAGATCTAGGTGGAAGGAAACATCCACAGGGCTTTCCATGTGGGCTTCCACATAGTTCACTGTTAGAGGTGCGCAGCAAGGACAGCAAGGAGGGCTATCAGATAACTGCAACTGAAGCAAACCAGCCTGGAGCACAAGAATGTATGCATGGACAGGTAGGCTGAGCTGCCAGGACCAAGTTAACACGCTGCAGACAGAGCTACAGACCTGCGCAGCAAGCAAGAGCTGTTTGGAGGGGTTATACAGGTCAGGGCAGACTACAACCATGCAGCAGATAGGCACAATGATCAGGGTTGCCACGTGGAAGCCAGGCGGCTCAAAGCAATTCCAAGGTGAGGTTCACATTACTTAGAAGAGTATCAGTATGCAGTTTATGTTTATTTGAAGACCTAACCCTTGTATAGCAATCCAAGGAGAAAGGTGGATTATTTTCTTGAATTTGTTTCAGGAAGTATCGTGCAGAATTATTCAAGTTGCTGTGAATTCAATGAAGGATTCAACCGCTTCAAGACCTCATGCAGTCAACAAAAGTTGCATTAATGTTGATATGAAGAATTCACCTTCGTATCAGAAGGAGAAGAAAGATGTACCAGAAAAGAGCAGGTATGTGCTAGAACGGAATGATTTCCAGCCATCCCAATACAAAAAGAAAGGGTTTCAACCTCGAAACCAGAACCAGAACCAGAATCGGAGGGCCCTATGGAAGAGCTCGCTTTACACTTGAGCAGATCGAGACCATTCAAAAGGAAGAGTTATGTTTTCAAATGCGAAAAAGAAGGGCATGTGGTTGCCAAGTGCTCCGAAAGGCCTTCGGGTCCGAGGGAGCAGAGAAGGCCCCAGGACATGCTAAGGCCGATGGCGGGAGATATCCCAACTATTTTGCAACAAGTGGCCAATCCAGAGGCCATAGAACTTTGCTTCCTTGGATAAAGTGAGAAATCGGAATGTCTTGATTCTTTTCGACCCAAGGGCTATTGTTGGAATGGTCACCTCCCCATCTGTAAGCCCCCATATGAGGAGAGCATGGGGGAGGTGGACCTAGGGATGTATAGACTGCCACATGGACAGCACATGAGCTGTCATATGGACAGCACAAGAGTCCTTGTGCAGGAGAGATGGCGGGGGCATGTAGCCCTGGATCTGACCTGGCTAGACGGAACTGCAGAACAGGTGTACGGGCTAGAACAGGCCCCGAATAGAGGCACACAGGTGGCGCTGACATTGGCAAGCGTACGGAGCAGGGTACAAGGCTGTGCAGACCTGGGACAGGTTGCGCTGATCAGCAACCGTACGGTGCAGGGTACAAGGCTGTACGGGGCTGGATGAGACCTGTTAGAGCAGCAAAGCAGGCTGCCATGAGGCAGGGACCTGCCTTTATATAGGCTGGGCCCTTGCCTTGATTGGAGGGCCAAGGCCCTAGAAGAGTGGGCCCAAAAGGCCCCCGTTTGTGAGCCCTAATAGGGCTGGACCAGTCACAGACTGGTCGGCCAGATTGGGGCAGGCTGGTCGGTTTTTACCAGCCCCCTTGGGGGCCTATAAAAGGAGGGCCTCCAGGCCCTCATTCACATCACCTGGAGCAGCCAAGAGTCAGCACATTGAAGCAGCAGTAAGACCTACCTTGGGCCTATCTTCTGGAGGTGAAGGAGGTACATCATAGCCTGCGGACAAAGCTGAGAAAGAGCTGCCCACCTATTCTGGCTTCCGGACAGCAAGGTGGAAGGGATCTAGACAGAGAGTCTACATAAGCTCAAGGTGGAACACGCGGGCTCAGAGATCTAGAAGTGTTTGACATCTAGTAGGAGAACCTTTTGGTATTGTATCCTGTCCTACTTTGTGGACGGAGGGAAATATAAAGAGTTGCTTCTATATTTGTTTTTGAGCATTGTCTATTTACTGGCTTGCACATTTATGCACATTAAGTTAAGAAGTCTGTGATTCCACACCCCACATCACACTGTGTGAGCTCCTGGGCAATACTATCAGTCTTCCGCTGTGTGTACCCTCTGTTGGGTCTTTTCTAACAGCTATAGATAATTTTATTTCAGAGTTGGCTCTGCAACTTGGGATGAAGACAGAGGAGCTCGAAAGGGTTTTAGATGCAGATCAGATGTTTAAAGAAAATTAAATGCCCATTACTCCTCTCATTGGGAAATTTCGCATTCATGTGCAGGACTATATTGACTAGGAGGCTAGATGCCAAGTAGGTGGTTGAGGAATTTTTATCAGAATACCTATAAGTTGTGCAGCTAAAACAAGAAGCTTATCAGTTGAGGACAACTGAAAAAGAAGCAATGGAGATGTCACACAGCCGTATTTATCCCCAGAAATAAGGAGAGAATATTAGATGCAGATCAGATGTTTCAAGAAAACTAAATGCCCATTACTCCTCTCATTGAGAAATTTCGCATTCATGTGCAGGACTATGTTGACTAGGAGGCTAGATGCGAGGAAGTCTGTGATTCCACACCCCACACCACACTGTGTGAGCTCGAGGGCAATACTATCAGTCTTCCGCTGTGTGTACCCTCTGTTGGGTCTTTTCTAACAGCTATAGATAATTTTATTTCTGAGTTGGCTCTGCAACTTGGGATCAAGACAGAGGAGGTCGGAAGGGGTTTAGATGCAGATCAGATGTTTCAAGAAAACTAAATGCCCATTACTCCTCTCATTGGGAAATTTCGCATTCATGTGCAGGACTATGTTGACTAGGAGGCTAGATGCCAGGTAGGTGGATGAGGAATTTTTCTCAGAATATCTATAAGTTGTGCAGCTAAAACAAGAAGCCACGGGGATGTCACACAGCCATATTTATCCCCAGAAATAAGGAGAGAATATTAGATGCAGATCAGATGTTTCAAGAAAACTAAATGCCCATTACTCCTCTCATTGGGAAATTTCGCATTCATGTGCAGGACTATGTTGACTAGAAGCTAGATGCGAGGTAGGTGGATGAGGAACTTTTCTCAGAATATCTATAAGTCGTGCAGCTAAAACAAGAAGCTTATCAGTTGAGGACAACTGAGAAAGAAACCAAGGTATTTATTCCCAGAAATAAGGAGATAATATTTTATTTTGACTTTGGTCAAAGGTTATTGACTCCAGTCAAAGAGTATTGACTTCGGTCAAGTGAGTTGATTTTTGTCAGCTAAAAAAAAAGTTTTGATCTTTTTTATTCTGTTTGTTTAGTTGCATGGTGGGGACTCCCACGGAGAACGAGGATAGTCCAGAGAATTAGAATGCTTGGTTTGGCTAACCATGACGGGTGAGAATGTGCTTGGCGTAGGTATTTGAAGAGGGCTAAAATCCCCATGGGAAAAGGCATACAAACTAGATGTCCGAAAGTGTTAAAGGGAGCTCCATGTTCAAGATTGCTATTTTGTTAGCAAGAACTGCCATGATTAGCAATCAGCTTGCATCTACTAGGAAAAAGGGCGAATTTTGGAGTTGGCTGCTACAGTCGTAACAGCAATTTTGTTGTAGCTACTTCTATGTGCTCCACTAGAGCTGATCTTTACAACAAACTATTGAAATTATGCAGGGAAGGCGGGGGGGGTCCACTTCCACTTCCTGCTCCCTCTTCCACCTTTCAGTTCAACTAACTTCCCAAAAGAAATTCCCTGCTGTTCCCTCTACGAAGAAGATATCTGATGCATGTTTTCCCGTAACAAAGCCCTCTTTCTCCAATATGCAGGTAGACCTTCAGATCCACACCGGTGTCTCTCTGGGCCCTGCAGCTCAATCATATCTTTGGCTCTGACGTCACAACACTGGCTCTAATACCATGTTGGACATATAAAAGGTCTTGGTAAGGAAACCATGTTAGAAACTACTTGTCAATGGGCCTTGCTTGCTTACTTGCTAGGCCAAGCCCAAACCACAAAACACAGCAGAAAATATATAAACCACCAGATCCAACCTATGACTTAGATGCTACTCAATATGTGCACACAAGCATATATCAAATCTGAAATAGGCAGTGAGATAAATAGCAACAATAAACTGAATAAAGAGCTAGACCTGAGGCCACAAAGTGTTGCTAAGGAGCCATTTTGGGGCTCCTCCTAATCCACTGAAGACCTCATTTGAAACACAGACAGCGAGAGAGCAGAAGTATTAAGCAAAATTGGAAGGCACCGATCTAGCACCAGTGGAGCAAAACACCACTGTCCGCATGGTGTAGACTGTGAATTCACTTCAGTATTCAAATTCGGTCCTATTTGTGGACATATCTATTCATGTTTTGGTTGCAATATCTCACTTTCTATTTCTGTGCATGGAGTTTATACACAGCACATGAGCCATTGGGCTCGCCCAATCTTTTTAATATAAAACATTTTATTAACATAGAATGAAGTATATCTCTTCCTCGTTTGAAAGCTCAGACTTTTGAGAGAGTTTCATGATTTAGCAAAGTATGCAAGATTGTGAATGTACCCATGTGACATGGCAACTATACCATCTAGCTAAAGGCAGCAATCAAATCTAGCGATGGCAGAGAGCAGATCTATGGGTAACCTACATCTCGGCCGAAATTCTGAAAAGACATAAAAGGAGAACAAGGACCATCAGTCCTCGGATTGACCAGATGCTTGAAATAAACCGACCTCGTATCCGTGGTCGTCGCCGTGGTCATCTAACCCTCTGGCACCGGCCTTCTTCTTAAGCGTCGTTTTACCACCTTCTCTCGAAAATGGTAAGTGCATCGGTCCAAATGGTGTGTCCACCTCCAAATTACCAACCATCGAATAACCAGCTCCCTTTCCTTTTATGATTTCCCACACAGCCGAGCCGAGATCTTTCGGGCGAAATGAGATGGGCAGCTCCACCGTTCCAAAACCGCACTTCTCTATGTTAGCAGCCCTGCTCAAGGTCGCATCTGCGATAGTCGCGTCTGCCAATGTGAACTTGTAGTCCAGCGCGGTAATTCCCAGATCAAATTTGTTCTTGTTCTGCACCTTAAGATGGAGTGCCGCAGAGGTCTCTTCAAGAGATAGATGCTCGAATTCAACCCTCTCGACATCAACATCCGGCTTGTACGGAATGGGTATTTCCCCTGTCTTCTCTAAGGGGAGAGTGAGCCTCCCAAAGACAGGGACGTCGGCAATAAGATCGACTTTGACTCTGTAGGGAATGACTTCTCCCGGATGGATGTCATCATAGGTTTCTTTGATATCCTGATAGATCAGAGTGACGGGGATCTTGATAGTCTCAGATCCATGAGCATGGATTGTACCAGCATCCGGAATAGTCCCTGAGATCAACTTGCGACCTTCACTCTCGATGAGGTATTGGATGTCGACAAGCGGAATGGGAATGGGATTGGGATTGGAGACAAGGACATCGACGACGACGTCGGCTCGCTCGAGGTTGATGTTGGGCAGATGGAATCCCACGATTTTGGCGGTAGGCTTGCCGAATCCGACGGTGTCGTGAATGAAATCTTTCACTTTGCCGAAGAAACCTTCCTGCTTGTTCTTTGCTTGATGATCATCTTCTTCTGATGAGCTCTTCCCGAACAGACCTCGATCCTGATGCTCTTGCTCGTCGGCCATTTCTCGCAGATTTTGCAACTCAGAGAGTGAGCGTGAAAGTTCTTCCCCTCGCCACCAATCGTCTCACGCCACGTGGCTCCCCGGGGGCCGTACTGCATACCCCGATTGCATTTGCATCTGCCTAATGGTTCTTCCCCTCGCCACCAATCGTTTCACGCCACCTGGCCCCCTCGCCACCTGCCACGTGACGTGGACAACCAAGAAGACCAAGCATACCGGGGACACTACTTCATATCGTGCCGCATCGCAAACCGTAACCCAGAAGCGTAGCTTGAGGTCCAATTCAGACCACCCCGCGTCCGCTCCACCCTTTTTCGACTAGAAAGGGTTGCTCGATCAATGATTCTCATGTCCTGCCAACTTGTAAACCTTGGTAGATGCAAGGAGTTGCTAACTATGGAAAGGGTAAGCGATTTATTGGTGCTACAGCGAGTGTTGGGAGGGTGGTCAAAGTGACAAAGCTAGAAGAAGAACCACAAAAATGGGCCATGAGGTGTCTCTCTAGCTCAATGTTGGCTTAATGTTGCTGCCAAACGCTATGAGCGCCTCACTCCGGCGAATGCATTCGGATGATTGGCTAGCCTCACAATTGCTTTGGTGCCATCAAGTTCGTTTTGGATCGAGCCTGAGAAGATCATAATAATGCACTCCCATGTCTATCAAGAGCACACTCTCTCAAGCGGCTCCATCTTTGGACACAATGAGGCACCACCAATTATGCATTGACGGCGGCAATCTGTGGCTTGGCCCTCTTTATTATGTTGTAATGCACAATGTAAGGGGTATTTTCACACACCTGGGTGAAAGCTTATAGTCAAGGCAAAAAGTGGCCATCCATCATTGGTCCATGTTTTCAAGTTATTGATTTAAGGAAGAAGTGGTCATCCATCATTGGGTGCAGGTTTTCAAGCTATTGATTGAAGGAGAGCATGTGTCATGCATGTGCTAAGAAGTTCATCTGAGTCATGATGTGTTTAGTCTAAGTGCAAAGAATGGCAATGTGTAGTTGATAAGGGTGGTCCACCATTTTGACCTTTGCGATCATGGTATCACAAAATGATCCGTTCTGTCATATTGGCCTAGTGATCAAGACTCTAAGTTGCTAGCTGCAAGTTAGGCTAGAGAGGGTGCAATGAATATGCCAATTAGACCTCATTTTCTGTGTGTGTGTGTGTGTGTTTAGATTAAAAAGTCCCATCAATAATTGAGCCATATAATTAATTCCATCAATTGGATAAAAAGTTAAAAAATGAAAACATAAGGAAAAAATGTTTGGGACATCTAAGTTAAAAAATGCAACTAGAGTTTGCAAAAATTTTGATCAAATTAAGAATTTGTAATAATATTGAGTTTGACAAACATAATATTGAAAAAAGATGTCGAATCCTCAAGCAGTCCAGGTTTCGAGGTCAGGGTCCACTTACCTGCCACCATCCAAACAAACTAGGTGTTAGAACATCAAAGTAGACAAGTAATGCATGTTTTCCCCCCACTTGTTATCGCTTTACCTAGGAATATAAACAACCATATGGATTCTTATATAATTAAAAAAACAATTTAGCCACAAGAGGTTTAAGTGAAGTTTAAGTCACAAGTGGACTAAGGAGCGAATGAGTGCATGGGTTAAGAAGGGATTAGAGAAGGTATGGGACGATTAGTGGGCTTGGTATGTGGGGTGGTTAAAAAGAAAGTGTAAAGGGAAGATTTCAAGGGGGTACATAAAAGAATAATTCATAGTTAGGGAAGTATTCATGTGTGTGCAAAAATTTCGGTCAAATTAAGAATTTTTAATAATATTGAGTTTGACAAACATAATATTGAAAAAAGATGTCGAATCCTCAGGCAGTCCAGGTTCCGAGGTGGGGGTCCACTTACCTGCCAGCATCCAAACAAACTAGGTGTTAGAACATCATAGTTACATTTGGGTAGACAGATAGTGCATGTTTTCCCCGGCTTGTTATCGCTTTACCTAGGAATATAGACAACCATATGGATTCTTAGATAATTAAAAAAACAATTTAGCCAAAAGTGAAGTTTAAGTCACAAGTGTAGTAAGGAGTGAATTAGTGCATGGGTTAAGAAGGGATTAGAGGAGGTTGGGATGATTAGTGCGCTTGGTATGTGGGGTGGCTAAAAGGAAAGTGTAAAGGGAAGATTTCAAGGGGATACATAAAAGAATAATTCATAGTTAGGGAAGTATTCATGTGTGTGTGTGTGTGTTCAACCTATCAAACATATATCCTATTATATACTGGATCAGTTTTCAATGTCAAAGTAAATCAATTACAAGCATCTACTATTGTCCTTTTCAAACAACTAGTGAGAGAATAATCCGTTAATAACCAACCTCTCAATACCTCATAAGTGCAAATAATCCATATCATACCATTCCTCTTAATAAGGTGTCAAAGTGGGAGTCAAATATTATACTCACATCTATATCAGTACATTGCAAAAAGTACAACGATACTAATGATTAGTCTCTAATAGAGAGTTTAATTATATTTGACAATACTTGGAGAAAATCCGTTGTAGAGTGCTTCTCGAATTTGCCAACACCGTGTCTTCATGCCTAGATTTTCTAATGCAAACCTAATGGAGAGGTACGCCAACTCACCTGCATCCATCCACAAACATAGTACGTTAGAATATGCACACTATGAATTTTGGGACTGCATGCTTCAATGTCAACACACAGTTGTTATCCGTGTCACTCGATCTAGATTAGCATTATCAAATCTTGGCATTTTACTATTCAATAGTAATCAGAGGTGGGCAATTAAAGATATGAAGAAATGCATATAAAATGTTAGTGAAATCCAAGTAATAAGTGGGAATCTCAAGTAAACCATAAATTTGGGTATTCCAACCAAGTCCAAGGGAATTCCCAAGGTCAAAAAATCCAAATATAACCTCGATATACTAATACCTTTCTTTGATCTCTTGTTGGCACTTTCCACTTATCACTATCAGAGGTTGGCATGTAGACAGTTAATGAAATGCATATAAAACCTTAAAGTAATTCCCAAAGGATTATATGGGCTAATCAAAGGCCCTGTTGTCCTTTGGTCAATTCTCAACCAATCATGATGTTGCATCATGTTAGGCCTGCACACAAGAACTCCAAAAATGATGGATAGAAACCTGCATATAGATCAAAGGGTAAAATATGTCTCGACTCAGCATATATCCAAGATGATCCCATTTTTCATTTGAATATTCTAGAACATAGGGCAAGAAACTCTTTTCAAAAGCCAATGGCATCCTAGGCATAACACACTATGATAAGATGCCAATGGGTAGGAGGATGGCATAAAGTCTAAAAGCCAGACATGTGGAACATGAAAGCATCAATCCATTCACCATAAAGGAAATTATGTTAAAAACAATACCGTAAAGACATCCTCAAATACTAAACATTGGAGATATTGTTCTTTCTCCTCATGTCTGCAATTCCCTTGTTCCAATTCAAAGACAAATTCCAAGTTCCAATGGTACAGTGTTTTTCACCTTGGATTAAATAATGCCAAAACAATCTCATCATATGGTCGAAACTTAATAAGGCATGGCCATCCATTAGGTAAAGGCCATCCCATAGATCCATATTAATGATCGTGTAGTTTACCCACATAATACTCAGGAGTGTGAGAAAATTTCCAATACAAAATAATTTAAGTATATTTTCCAAGTGGTTTTCATCACGCCCCTTGTAAGTATCACCATAATTCTTAGAATTGTAAAGAAATCCACCATGCAAGATAACTTAAATGCCCAATAACCCAAGATCATCCTAGGGGTAAAATAATGCCCATGGAGATCTACCTTACACAACTTCAGGATGAAGAATAATGGTCCTAATTATCCAGCAGGAGAGTTCCAAAGTAAATTAAAAATCGAAGGGCGTCTCATGGGATTCTATGATTTTGATTAAACATCCTCCTTAAGCTTCTTATCTAGAGCTCTGATAGAGATGTATCAAGTATCCTATGCTCGAGTTTCAAGAGCAAAACACGAAGGTAGGAGCAGAACCCAAAGAGTACATAGAAAGTAAAATAGAAATATTCCCATCCTTTCCATCAAGGGGATTACTAAAATTAAAAGGAAACTCCCTTATGAAATAGAGGGAACTTCCAATCAAATCTAAGTCTCCATCTAAAGTTTGCCAGATACAATAGAAGGAACTCTTTCTATCTTCATATCTTTCTATTCAAGCAATGAGCATAAGATAATCACATCAACTATAACCTATTCTACAATGGAATTTTTGAGACTTCAAAGTCATAACGAGCTCATCCCTAGTAGATGGAAGAGCTCTCTCCATACTATACTCCTGCTAGTGTCCCTTAACACTTTTTCGTAAACAATCTATTTGAATTTTGGTAAAATATTGTTCTACGTTATAGTCTCATGTCCATAATACCGTATTACTGATGCATTACCAATCTATGTAATAGTCTTACAAAATTATGTTCAGTAGTACTAGGAAGGAAGGTAGGCTTCAGACAACAAATAATAATCATCCTAATAAGCTCCCAAACTGGAATATCTACTTGGCGATGCTCATTTCAAGCCCATATATTAAAATACTTGCTCAAATATATGAGGGGATTGAGAATTTCTCAGCAGGGTCATCAGAGGATTGTGTCACAGTTCTGAGCTGGTCAACCTCTCTCTCAGAGGATCCGCAAGCCAGGCACCCAACGCCCTTATGCATAGACAAGCATTCAACAAGACAAGCATCTAACAAGACAAGCATTCAACAAGACAAGCAAATTGCTGCGCTATCAATTGAACATATGAAAATCGTGAAAATCTTCTATGCCCATGCAAATTAAGCAAATAGATAGTAATTAAAACAAATCCCAGTCCTTATGAGATATTTTTTGTCTCTGTGCCAACATGGATTCAGGAAGAACAGAATGTGTGTGTAGAGTAGCGACAAAGCTACGCTTGTACTTGCATAAGGCTAGAAATAATCCCTCTTAGAAATCCAACTTCCATGTTCTACATGCAAGTTCTACATACGATTCCTACATGTAACTCCTACATGCGAGTTCTACATGCAACTCCTACATGCGAGTTCTACATGCAACTCCTACATGCGAGTTCTACATGTAACTTCTATACGCAACTTCTACATGTAGAAAGAGAATGTCTTACAATTCCTACATGCAGAGAGAGAAGCTCTCCAACTTGTATAAATACCCCATAATGGAATAAAGCCCACACTCTTTGGGACATTGTGTTGAGTTCTACTTTGGTATTCCAAGCAATTGTCTCAAGTGTCCATGCTTCCTTTCACTCCACGTCCAAAAGCATGTCCTAACCTTGCAACTCCTCCTCCCCTCTCCTCCAACCTTGCAACCCATCCTCTCCCTCTCCTCCTCCCTCCTCCTCCTCTTTTCTCCTCCTCCCTCCTCCTCCTCCTCCTCCTTTTCCCTCCTCCTCCTCCTCCTCCCTCCTCTCTCTTCTTTCCCCCCATGCTCTTGCACCTTCTTCCTCTCCCACTCCTATGCTCCTCCTAAACCCTTAACCTCCATGTTCTACGAGGGAGATGAGTTCTCCACCATGTACTCTACCCTGAACCTTGGATCCTCCTTCTAACCTTGGAACTTCTTCTAAACCTTGGAACCTCCTTCTAAACCCTGGAACCTCCTTCTAACCCTTAAACTCCTCCTAAACCCTGCAACCCCCAATGAAGACAAAAGCCTTCATTACCTCAACCATGATGATACATGTTCATTTTACACATGCATGCACTATGTTTGCTTACCACACTTAAGCCTATGTCTCTCACCGGAATACGACTCGAGGTCCTAAGCTACATGTATACTATAAACAACAAGTCACATATATCTGTAGGTGATAAAAAGCCTCGGAACCCTGCATACTGAGAATACCCTGCTCTTCCCACGGAAGCCGTGGGAAAGAGCCAACATTTGGCACCGCTGCCGGGGAGACTAGCATCTCAAGTAACGAGTAAACATATGCAAGTATGTGTAAAAAACAAACTACTTCGAACTTTCATGAACATATCACTCAAGAGCTAGGAGAGCTAAAATTTTTCCAACTCAAGTAAAAAATAAATAAATAATTCCTAGTTGAAACTCTTCGTTACCGGTTTAGGAAAATGCATGTTTTCTAGAAAAACAGCACCTTAAGGAATAAATCAGACCATGTGATGGTTGTCAGAGTATAGAGCTTGAAATTCTGTACATTTCTCCTTTTTACGGAAGCACATTCTGACACAACCACCAAAAGTTATGGGCAATCGATGATTAAAGGTTCTAAATGCCATAACCCAAAAGAAAAATGAAAACCACCTCCCTAGTCAAACTTGGACAAATTCAAAGGTGCACATGTGTTTGACTAAATCCACAAGCTCCCCCTCCTTCCCTATAAAAGAGCACCCATCCCTCTCATACTTTTTCTTTCACATCTTGCCTCCATCCTCTTCCCCATTCCGAGCCCTATGCAAGACACTCCTCCCTCTCCATCGACCACTATCCTACTCCCATCCTCACACAGTGAGTTACTTTGAGCCCATCTCGCCAGCGATAACCTAGCCATCCACCCACCGTCCACTCCTCCCTCTCCATCGACCACCACCCTACTCCCATCCTCACATGGTAAGTTACTTCGAGCCCATCTCGCAGCGATAACCTAGCCATCCACCCACCGTCTATTGATCCCCGACAATCCCGTTACATCGAGAAAGACTTGGAGAGCATTCAAGTGACCATATCTTCCTCCCTTTGGATTTTTGTCAAAGTTTTTCGTCAAAGTTTTCCGTCCATCAAGTTTTTTTTCTTTTTTCTTTTTTCCCCCTCCCCCTCCTCCATCTCCCCCTCCACCCTCCCCTCCATCTCCACCACCCCTTTTCCCCCCTCCCTCCCTCCATTCCCCCCCCCCACCCCCCCCTTCCATCTCCCCTCCCCTTCCTCCATTTCCACCACCCCCCCCCCACACCCTTCCCCCCCCCTCCCTCTCCACCACCCCCTTCACCACCCCCCTTCCCCCCCCGCCACCCCCCCCCCTCTCTCTCTCTCTCTCTCTCTCTCTCTCTCTCTCTCTCTCTCTTTCCGCCCTTCTCTCTCTCTCTCTCTCTCTCTCTCTCTCCAGCCGCTCCACACCCTAAAATCCCTAACACTAACCTAATAAGCAAGGGCCAAGCCCTTGCTGCTAAGGGCATGGTGCCCATCGAAACGGTGGCGCCCGCACGCAACGCTTGCCCCACCAGCGGCGGTGCTCACCACCACCCCGTACCTCGCCACCTCCTCCCCTCGCCACCGCACCCGCCACCTTGCCACCACCTCGCCACCGCCATCTACCCCCTTGCACCTCACCTCACCTCACTGCCCGCCTCCTCCCCCCTCCCCTCCCTTCCCCTCCACTCCACACCTCCTTTCCCCTCACTTCACAACCCCCCCTCCCCTCCTCTCCACTCCACTCTCCCTCCCCGTTTGCGAAACCCCCCCCCCCTCACAGACTCTCGTCGCAACGCAACGCAAAGCCCCCCCCCCCCCCCCCGAATTTTTTTAAATTAATTAATTATTTTAAGTTTAAAAACCCTAAATCTAACCTTAGTTAGGTTTAACCTAGGTTAGGTTAGTCTAACTTAGTTAGGTTTACTAACAGCTAGGTTAGTTTAACTAACCTTCAGTTAATAACTAACTATAGTTAGTGCAACTAGTTAGGTTAACCTCCCAGTTCCAGTAACTAAGGACTATATAGGCTAGGTAATCTAACTAGAATTAACTTGGTTTAAACCCCTCAGTTGGACTTAAAGTCCATTCACACCACCCTTAAGACCCCCCCAAAAGGCCAATTTAACCCCTACTTCAACACTTCGTATCGCGCCCATTTGGGACCCAAACTGGACCCCATTTGAACCAAAATTTCACACACGGAAACACCACGCTACGAGGTATTTTTCCAGCCCATTGCACACCATTTTAGCATCCCTATCACTCGCTCATTTGCGCCCCCGTGCGAGCCTCATTTCGCACAAATTCGCTCGTATCTTCACGCCGTGACCTCCAATTGACGATCTGTCTGCACCGGCACATTTCCCTACACACGTAGGACAATCTTAGGTACATTATTAACATGATGGTTCCTACTTAAACTAACACCACTCTAACCCTCCCAACAAAACTACATCCACACCTGCACTTGCGGCAAAGACACCCTTTGCAAATCTCGCCCAATCTGCATGCAGCTAAGTTCTGGCCAATGCCTCCGACTCCAACCCTCGCCAAATTCTCATACAACTCCACTGCAGCCACCGCCCCTGACAATCCTCTACCCCAAATTCCCCTTGAGATTCAATCACTCCCTTTAACTCCTCCACACCACAACATGGCTGGATGCCATTGTGACAATGATGGGGATATCGACCTCAATGCAAAGGCTAACAATTTCTTTAATCGAAGAAATAATAACACTCAAGGCAGGCACCCCTTGGGAAAACTAGAACTTCCCAAATATAATGGTAGGGGAGATCCAGCCCGATTCCTCCAGCATTTTGATGCTGCATGCCAAGCAGGTGGAGATCAATCCCATGAAACCAAGGTGGCTTGGTTTCCCATGGCCTTAACTGATGAAGGGTCTGAATGGTACCTAGACCTTCTAGTGGAAGAGCGCGCCACATGGGACCTGCTTCAAATAGAATCTAAAACATGCTTTCAAACAGAGAGGCTACAAGATGATCCCGCTCTCCAACTAAGCAAGATCGAACAAGGCCGTCAAGAAGATGTACACACGTACTTGGGTAAGATGAAAATATTAATCGCCAAATGTGACCCACGCCCTGATGCAAAGTACCTCACAGCCTGGTTCATTGCAGGACTAAGAAAGAAAATTTGAAAGGATATAAAAAAGATTAGCAACTAAGAAACGTTCAGTGCTGCTCATGCAACAGCCATTGACATTGAGGATGGCATGACCGAGTCTAACACTAGTAGTGATGACGGTAGATCTAGTGCACGAGATAAGCGCTCAAAAAAGGGCAAATCCAAGTCCACTGCCGAAACATCAAATGAAGATCGCCTAGAGGCCATGGCCATGAAGCTGAAAGAAGACATGATGCAGGCCATGGAACAAAAACTTCACTTGTCTCAACCGCCAACTCAGACGTATCCATCACGGCGAGAAAATGTTTGGTGTCCACACTGCACGGCCAATCATACAACAAATGAGTGCCCGGTCCTAAGAGCCAAGATCACTGCACAAGCAAATCCATCGCCAAGGTTGTGGTGCCATATCTGCGTCGTCGGCAGCCATGATGAAAAAAGTTGCATATTCAACATGGGCAACAACCCACCTCGACCTCAAGAATACCAAGCGGCACCCATGCCAGTGTACAAGCAATCGGCACTTGCACAAGTGCCCCTAGCTCCGAGGCTAAATCCTGTTCCCGTTCGAACACAAGTCCCACAACTACTCAGGAATCTGAATCCACGACCATATCCAAGAGCACCAAATCTAGCTCCTCAGGCACTTCCAATACATCAATTACAAGCCGAGGAAGTAGACTCGTCATTTGAGTATGAAATAGAGTACCCAGTGTACTATGTAGAAGGTGCAGAGGGTCTAATACCAATTTATGCAATTCAAGTATGTCCCAGCACATATCGAGCACCAATCAAGTGCTACGGTTGTGGAGAAAATCACCGGATCACAGAGTGCCCTCATCGTGGTAGCCCCGCTACTTTCCAACCACTCTACAGAGATTGTGGCATAGGACATGCCTGTATGGATTGTCCCATGAAAAATAAGGTCCCACAACAAACAAAGGTTAAGCCTAACGTCCCAATCGGCATCATTGGGGTGGACCATCAAAGTCTAGGTCCAGCAAGTGTAATACCACAACCTGTAAATGTAATTACATGCCAACAGAAAAAGGCCACCAAGGGCCCTAACATTCCAATCCAACCAAAGCGACTTCTTAAAAAGAAAGCACAAGTGCCTCCACCTCCGCCAAGCAATGAGCAGCTGAGCTCATCCACATCAACTCCCGAGCCTCAAATAAAAGAAGCTCCATACCCAAATGCAGAGGTGGAGAAGGCTCATTTTCAGGCACTTCAACAATGGGTACAACAGGAACAAGCTCAATTTGAGGCTGAGAAACAAGCTCAAGACCAAATCCATTACTTGGCCCCACAAAGTATTGATACTCTACTCAAGCCTCTGTTCCAACAACAGACTCCACAACATAATGTACTGCCACATCAACTTGAAGGAGCCGCATTCTCTAGCATCTTGAGTTGCCCTATGTCAATTCCCATCAAAATCCTCCTACAGAATTGTCCCAATCTCTGGGAGAGTTTCAAAGGATAGATTGAACTCAAATCCCCCTCCACCTATGAACGACATTAAAGATATCCCTGTGCAGATGCGTGAGAGAGATGACATACGCAACATTACTGTGCCTTTGATCCACAAGGCATATAATGAAGTCCAAGCCATAGTGGATGGTGGAGCAGGTGTAAATGTCCTATCAAAGGAGCTCTATGAAGAATGGGGTCTCCCACCAATGCAAAAGGCTAATTTCAACATGCGCCTTGTCGTTGATTCACGAGCTAAACCCTTGGGAATAGTAAATGGCGTGTCCACAAAGGTCGCAGGAGTCCGCTTTTCCTTTCAATTCACAATCTTGGATCTCCCCAAAAAATCCTATCAAATCTTACTGGGACGTCCTTGGGTACGGGAAGCATCAGTCCTCCATGACGGGGGAACTGATAGACTGACAATCTAGAATCACGACACTGCTGTCAGGGTGAATGTGGGAACAGGAGCTATAAAACCAATTATGCCTAGAGCATTGGATGACATATCTTCAATGACAATCTCAAGCAAATCAGCTCCTTTGCAACAGCATGCCATAGCAGGCAATTCACAAAGCAATGTAAATAACTGGATACAAACATTGGCAACCATCGACAACTGCCATTCATTAGACCCCATCTTCTCACAGATAGATGCTAAGGTGCTACAGGTAGATCCTCCACTCACACATGAAGAACCAATCGATCTAGAGATGCCATTCTTTATGACTGACCTCGAGTGGAATAATGAACCTAAAGAAGGTACCCATACCAACGATGACTCAGATTTTCCTTGGGACCTTGCAACAGAGGCTGACAATGCTGAAATTGAAGATCAAATCTTTGATAATGACTTAGCCATTCTGCATGCCCTGATGGCTGTCGAGCTCCCAAAAGTTGAACCTCCAAAGTTACCAGATGCCACACTATTTCAAATAGATGATGTTCCAGAGTGGTGTGGAGATATCATTGGATACTTAATGATAGGAAGACCACCCCCTGAAATGAAAGCAGTAGATGCCAAAAAATTGATTCTAAAGGCTGCACCCTATCAACTCATTGCAAGATAACTGTACAAGATGGACAAGGACCAGATATCAAGAAGATGTGTAATGCCTCGTGAGATCATGCCAATCCTGAGTGAAGTCCATGAAGGCATTGTAGGAAGACACTTCCAAGGGGAAGCCACAGCAAGAAAAGTTCTCCTCGCAGGCTACCGGTGGCCAACACTGTGGGCAGATGCCTATGAATATGTAAAAGGCTACGATGTATGCCAACAAACTACTAAACCACAACACAAAGACTTCAATCCCCTAATAACAATTGTTGCACAAAAACCATTTGAAAAATGGGGGATTGACTATGTGGGTCCCATACATCCAGTAGCAAAAGGAACACAGGCACGCTACATCATTGTGGCCACTGATTACTTTACAAAATGGGCTGAAGCTAAAGCAGTCAGAAAGGCAGATGCTAGAAGCACATCAAGATTCTTATACGAAAATGTGATCACCCGATTCGGATGCCCCATTGAAATTGTGTCGGATAGGGGCACACATTTTGTCAATGAGGTAATCCAAGAACTGTTGTCTAGCTTCATGGTAATCCATAGAAAAAGCACACCCTACTACCCCCAAGGGAATGGACAGGCCGAATCCACCAACAAAATAATATGCATTATCCTCACCAAGATAGTAGAACCATAGCATTCTAATTGGGCAAAGAAACTGAATGCAGCCTTATGGGCATACAGAACCACACTCAAGGTCAATATAGGGAACACACCTTTTTAGTTGGTGTACGGCCTTGAAGCCGTGGTCCCACTAGAATTTGTAATACCAAGCCTACGCATAGCAGTACAAGAACGCATGGGAGACCATGAATCCTTGAAAGAAAGACTCTATCAATTGGAGAAGCATACAGAGACAAGACTAGTTGCCTACCATGCCATGACAACAAAAAAACGCAGAAGAAAGGCATGGTTTGACATAAATCTTAAAGCTAAAGACATCAAGGAAGGTGACTTGGTCCTATTATACAATTGCAAAGTATACAAAGGGAAACTGAAGTATCTAGGTCAAGGACCCTACCAAGTAAGAAAGATGAATCCCATCGGAGCTGTGCTGCTAGAAACTTGGATGGAGTCCAATTCAACACAACAATAAACGGGAGCCGACTGAAGTGCTACTACTCCAACACGCAAGCCATCCCCAACAAAAACGAAGATTTGGGAAACCCAAGTCTTCCTTAGTTAGGACTAGATTGTTACACGTGCACTCACTAGCATATGCATGATTTTACACATATAGTTTGCACTAGATTGTCACACGCACACTCACTAGCATATGCTCATTTTTGCACATTTAGGGAGACCTAATCGATTTTGTATTAGGGATGATTGAGTCTTAGTTTCCCTATTAAATCCCACAAATAAGCATATAGTTAGTCCCTAGCTAATCGCACATCACGTGCACTCACACGATTTTGCATAGGCACATAATAGACTGCATCAATAATAGTATCACACACTTTCATTCCATACTCTCAAAGCATGCTTGACTAGACCTCATCAGGACAACTTGACTAGACCTCACCGGGACAGTTGGGCAAACTTTTTATACCAGGGATTTCTTGGGTCTTTGATGTTCTTCCCAAAATATGAGAGAGAAATAAGCACAAGCTATGAGTCTTTGCCGATCCCAAGCATTATAGCTGGTACTAAATGTGATGCAAAGTTAGATTATTAAGTTCTAAAGGTAAGCAACGTGTCAGTTTGTTGCCTTTGCTCTCTTCATGATCTCTTGTGTCGGCAATACTCTGCCCTTGGCTCGCACAGCAACGTGGAGGATATTGGTTTTTCATGAGACAAGTGAGCAGCTACGTCTTGTTTGACCAGTTGCCAGTTTTTTGTAGTGGTATCAACGAAATGATGCAGAAGAAACTGCAAATGCTCATTTCACCTCGACACCCACACATGGATGATGTAAAGGGTTTTATGACAGATTTTTTCGTGGGCATCGTAATGGAGAAAATGCTTATTGTGTTGCCATACCTCGTTTCTTCTCACATGGAAGTAGATAGTTCAGCTGCTAGCATTCAATAGAGTCTCTCAAGGTTCTTAGAATGTGAGGGTCCTACCGAGAGTTCTACATATATTTGCAACAACTCATACAATCCGTGAAGGTTCGTGAAGGTCAATGAAAACACCATGGGCACTGGGCAGTGCGACATGTATTCAACCTTCCCTTTCCACCACCTTTCAAATGGTCGCTTCAATCTCTTTGTTGGTAGTAGAGGAGCTTCGAATGGTGACTTACCTTAGGTAGCTCCACTGCTCGAGTCCCCTGCGCCTTGGGTTGTTGTAGAGAGTATGTCACCAGGGGATCCGTTCCCATGAAGGAAGATAGTTCCTAGCTTGCATTCGAGGTAGCCGTTCACATACGGGAGGCAAAGTGGGATACGAAATTGCGAGAGGCAATAGTTGATATTTTCCATACTGTCTTTTGCTCTACCTTCGAGTGGTTTGTTTCCAAAGTGAGGGCTCCCCTAAATCGCATCTTCCTTATTTCAAGCTCTTGAATACCGTATCAGGGTATCTTTTCCTCGACTTTCGTTCCACTCAACTTTGTATTTAAGTGGGCAATAGTGGACCACATATCCTATTTCACAGAGCGCCAAAGTAGAGTCCATTAATACGACATTGACCTTCATGTGGATGCTCTGGCATAGTCCTTCTAAAGTACATCCTACTGAAGTGGAGTATACCCAAGGTATTGGTACTCTGTAAGAAGTTTAACCTCCTGCTCAAGAGGTGCATTTCAACAAAATACAAACAAAATTAGTGAGCACTATTGAGATGAGGGAGTGTAAGGCATCATCGAGAAGTGTGAGACTAAGATAGTCTAGAGTTCAATCTAATCCTTCTCTAACAATTAATAAAGTAAGGACCAAATGGTCTCTTTCTTTCATTATGTCCCTTAATGGTCCACTATGTGAAGTTGGTCCTAATGAAGCATACTAGTGGGTTTTCCAGGGTAAGTTAGGAGATTCTCTTAGATCTCCTAGAGTATATTACATATATCCTAGTATTGATTAGGGGCATAGTGGTCCTTCATTTTTGGGGCCTTATCCCATTAAATAGTATTAGAGTCCATTCACAGTATGGTGGTCTCTACAGAAGGAGATGTACCCCCAAATGTAATCACTAGGCCATATTTCTTTATAAGGGGATGGAACAAATGGAACAAGTAAAATATGAATGCTCTTCCTTCGAGATGAAAATGAAACACATCAAGTGAACAATCCCCAATGCTTACCAATACTCTCCCCCATGCTCTTTTCGCATCCATGTAGCGCCTTTCTGCCAATATCTGGGATAGGTCCAAACTCTATTGTATCAAAACATTTACCAAAATGAGATACACCCCTAGAGATCAAAGGTCCCCAATGGGGAGGGGGGTGTGTGTGTGTGTGTGTGTGTGTCTGCTGACAAACATAGTCCAGTCACATCTTATGGACACGCACTTCTAGATATGGGGAGGATGCATTATTTTATCATTTAGAATGGTCTTCAGCTATGGCCCTCTTTAGGTGGGTTCACTTGTTTCCCACACCCAGGGGGGTCTAGTGTACTTGACTATATCACGGGATCCCTTGCCTTCACACCACATATCATAGACTTCTCTACCTCACCACTCCCTCTGGAAGTGGACCACACTTATCTCTTCTTCCGCATCTCTTACCCCTGTCTCACATTGCCTTCTACTGCTCCAATCACTTACACTACTTATCATGATATACATTTTGAGCACGACCTACCTCCGGCTTACTATGCACGGCTTTACACACTACTCACATATATTGATCACATACCCCTCTTAGAGGACCGTGTTGCCTTGATTAGCTGCTCATTCCATGAGGCTGCATTACATGATTTTCCCTACACTACCCGCTCCACTAGACCTTTGCCTCTTGGATTTGTGCCTTGCCATAGTTGGTATGATGCAGAGTGTACGGCCCTTCGTTGGACAACTCCGATTCGAAGCCAAACATAATCTTCCAAATAGTCTATACACGATACATGAGTACCATTGTCTAGTACATCAGAAGAAGTAGGCATTTATCCACCGAAATAATGAAGAGTTCCTGCATACACTATTTAGTAACACCTCCAAGGATTTTTGGCACAAGTTCCTTGAGCGAAAATCACCCTCACCTCTCACCAATACCCGAACTTGGCACGCATATGCACATAGCCTTTATGATGTCCCACACCAGCCTGCCCTGGATCTCTCTCACTCACCCCGCCCCACAACTTGCACCTTGTTCACTAGAGGTGGCATCAAGGATGCAGCATTTAAACTTCACTATGGTCGAGTGATATATCACAAAGCACTTTGCACTGAATTTTTTGCATATGGGATTGATATCCTAGCCATGATCCTATTCAATGATGCAGTTTGCCTTGGCTTCCCACATGCCTGGACACTTAACACTATCATTCCTTTTCACAAGGCAGGGATCCCATGAACCTAGGAAACTATAGGGCCATTATGATTGGGCATGTCATGTCCAAGGTTTATGCATCACTGCTTGACATAGAGGTTAGCTGGTTCGTAGAGATGCAGGGACTCAAAGCAGAGGGGCAGTCAAGATTTTGACGGGACCATGAATCATGTGCTTATAGTTTGGAGCATCATAAAGGAGGCTAGATCACAAAAGCAGAAGGTATATTGTTGCTTTGTGAAATTCTGCAAGTCCTTTGACACAATCCCATAGGCTCACCTCATTAGGCGCTTGCAGGATCTGGGATGTGACTAGGAGATCATATGGGCTGTTATGGCACTCTATGAGATAGTCGGACAAGTGCCGGATGGACAGAGGACATTATGAGCACCATTGGGGTCAAACAAGGTTGCTCGCTACCACTAACCTTGTTTGGTCTCTACATACACAAGCTCGAGACATTGATGAGGACATTAGGGGGGCTAGTTGCTCTCTCGCCAACGTAGATGATGTGGTACTGATGTCCTCCTCTCCCGAGGGGCTCCAAAGACACTTGGACAAATTGCATGCCTTTTGTGAGTCACACACTTTGAAGGTTATGATCTTTAACACATCTTGAAGGAGCCATGCACATGGAACAGTTCACTTTCGATGGGAGCCGGTTGAGATTGTCTCCTCGTATACCTACTTAGGCATTCATTTATTTGGCCCGATCTTCATCATGAGATTGGCTATGTAGGCCCATTTGAGTAGAGGATATGCCTCACTTGCCTGATTGGAGAGACAGTGCTTCCATTCACATTTTCAGGACCCTCGAAACCAAGGCTCTCCTATTTTACTCTTTAGTTCAATCAACGGGCATGTATGGCAGCCCTTGTTGGGGGCCAAACCTCTCAGACATAGAGTGGGCGCGAGAAGAGTGATTACAGATCGTCTTGCTCTTGCGAATGATCTAGGGCAAGTCATAAGTGCCACACCATATCATGCAGGTCGCGTTCGGACTTACCCCCTTGCAGCTAGATGCCATCTTCCAGACTATCGCCTATCTCCATTGAGTTAGACGGTATGGATCCTGCACACTAAAATGACATAGGTTACCACTACTGGCTTGGGAATTATCTATGAGTCTCACAGATGGAGGTGACAAGAGGGGTTGGTATGCATAGACACGTAAGTGATACGAGAGACTGGGACTCCACATTGAGAGTTTGCCTCCTTTCTAGAACAACTTAGATGCTCCATCTATCCCACTTGGGTACCACGTGGTGAACCAGGTCATTCAAGAGGACCTCCTACAACTACACACTTTCAAGACCTGGTTGGAGCCGATGGAGCTTCCAACGAAGCTCAGCTTCTACAAGGATCACTACCTCCACTTCTTGAAGGAGGGTTTAATTACCCCCATAGAGTACATGCGGATCCATCTACCGTACTCATTGAGGATCACCATCAGGTAGTTTCGAGTGTCATCGCACCGACTCTGTATTGAGAGTGGACAAGTTGAGGGATCTTTGGAGAAGGCCGCATATGCATGTTGTGTGATCGACATGAGATCGAGTATGAGGAGCACTTTGCATTCAGATGCCCCATATCTATGAGATTAGTGGCCGATATCACTACCTCTATACAGACGATTTTGGGCCCCTCACTAAGCTCCTTACAGGTAGGTGTCTTGGTGCCTTCCTTCACGAGACTCTTCAGCATTGAAAGCTTCTACTCAAGGCATAGAGACAAGCTTCTCACACTTCGACATTGAGAGCTCCTACTCAGGGCGTAGAGACAGGCTTCTCACACACAGTCCAATATCTCTTAGAGCAGAATTACTGAGTTTTTCCATTCAGATCGTGTGGACCACACAGCACTTGTCGGGAGACACAACAGAGACCCAAAGTCTAAGACATGCCACACTCGACAATGGATGGACACGCAGCTTATACTTGGTGACCTCTCCTCCTTGTTCAGACTTGGAGCATGGCCCACATGAGTTAGAGTAGCTTTGGTCAGGAGTAGGGTCATCACCAAGAGATCAAGACGGACTACACCAATGGACAGCCGCCAACGCTCCATCATGGGCTACACATCATCATGATCTCAACCTTCCCTCGAGTCCCCCGAGACACCTACACCATCATGAGGTTACATTGTACTTATGAGGATGATGTTGATGACACCACTGATGCTATATGACTATGTATTTTTAGGACTTAGCATCCAGCATGGGTGATGATGCTTGCTTAGTAGCTCCACCCTTGTGCTTGTTTATATCAGGTTTTTATCAGTCTCATAGACCCATCGGGCTTTCATAGACTTTAATAAAGTTTCTTTCTTTCTTCTTCTTCTTCTTCTCTCTCTCTCTCTCTCTCTATCGTGTATTGCCTAAGTGGAATACTCCCTCAACCACTTCTCACTATTTTCTTCTCGAGGTAGTGTTCTACAACTTGCCTTCAACTAGAATGCTATGTAGACTAGGAGTATGAGCTTGGTCATTATGCTCTTCTAAGAAGCTTTGAGATTGGTGAGGAATGGGCTCAAATAAGGTGGCTCTAAAATTAAGGTGTTGGTGGATATGCTATGCGGGTTGGCTTATGAGCTTGCACACAACAATGGTGGTTTTTGCTAATGGTCAACTTTGATCATCAATGACAAAGGTATTAGGCCAAGTGGGACAAGCATGCTACTAATGATCCAAGGTTGAATGGACAACTAAGTCTTCATTAGTGAAAAACCTAACTAGGCCTTCTTGGTGTTGCAATTTCCTCTTGAAGTCTTGATGGATCATGTTGAACAACCCTTGTGTCATACTAGGCTTGTTTTGATATGACATTGAGTGATAAGGAATAGCCTGTAATGGTGAGTTGGGATTGAGAGGTGATATTAATAATGGATCAATGCCTTGGGATCGTTTCCCTTGGAACTTCTTTGACTAAGAGAGAGGAATCAAAGCGTTGTTTGCTTGTGGTCAAGAGGATTCATAAAAGGTATTCAAAGGTTGGCTAGGGGCTTCTTCGAGATTGACTTATATTTTTAATCACGTTGGCTTGCTTGGGTTGGCTAAATATAGCATAGAAATGCCAAAATTTGCATGAGCCAATGTAGAGGGACTATAAGCTTTGGACTGATGAGTTTGAAGGATGACACTTGGATGGTGTAAACTTGATGCTCGGATTAGCATGCTAGAGCTATTGTGGCTCTTGTGGATGGAAGTTCTCAATGGTGGTGGGTATCCATGGTGGAAGTACTATGGCTCCCCGCTTTGATAGGGTTTTGATGAGGCTTCCTCAATGTGTAGTAGTTTCTAAGAACTCGAGGGAGTCTGTTATATTTAGACTCTCCTCTCGAGGATGACATTATTTTCTTGGACCAGAACAATAACTTGGATGACAAGAAGTATGCAAATTGGGGATATTCAATATCTTTGAGAATCCCATGGAGCCAACAAGCTACGTATACCCAGCTACGTATACCCAATAAGTCCTCAAGGAATGCTAAGTTGATAAATGTGGTGCCTTAAGTGCAAAATAAGGGCAAGGTATGAGTAAAGGTACAAAGGCAAAACATGTTTCCACATGCAAGGAGGCTTTATCTCACACATGCACAAGCAATGCACGTATGTACCACACTCCTATTACATCGATATAATTTTCTTGCAATAATATATGCAAGCTCGCAAATCTCTCTATGAAAATATGGCTCATTTTTGTAACCTAGTTGAGCTTGAGCATGTGCTTATTTAACCTAGCTTCTCATCATGTCGCAGATAGGATTCATACACTATAGACTAGTTTAGACAGTCCATAGGTCTTGAGGTAGTCATGTGCTCATATGGTAGCAAAGCTTGGTCGTGACTTCCGCTAATGTATGGTGTTTGCAGAGACATTGAAAGAGCTATATTCGTTCTAGTGAGTGTGAGCATTATTGTGATCTTTTTTCTTTGTGTGTTCAAGTTTTCATGGTAACTGAAATAGATATCTTTGTGAGTGTGAGATTTTTTGAGAGATTCATGAGTGCATTGATAGATTGTCTTTCTTTCCCATTGTTACCACTCTGGACTGAATCTAATCTTGTATTTAAAGCTGTCTAAACCTCTACTACAACCTCCTATCCTAGCCTATGCTATGTTCCACATGCCTTTGCAACATTAAGCTTGCCTAAAACAAGTAGACGTAACATGTTAACAACCAAAACATAGCAAAGCCTATGCAAACTACGTGACAAACTACATACAAGCTATCTATGTAGCAACAACAAGCTAGCTACAACCCTACAACACTACAAAGCAATTTCAAAGACATGACCAAAAGAACACTAGTCAAGCAAGTAGGGACAACAAAAAATGCTACATAGGTGCAACACTTGGAAAGGCAAGCACCAAATGGTAGATAGGCCTGTCCATAAGCCACATGGCAAGCAAAGTCAACAATAACATGTCAACATGCCAAGTTACTAGGTGACACATCAGTAGTACCACATCAATAGCGGCCACATTAACAAGGTGCCACATGGCACACCTACAACATAAGTACTCATAGTGCCTTCTTAACACATTTTTGTAAGCAACATGCGATCACACATTGCCACATCATTACACTAGCCACGTCATCATTTTACCCCTCTTCTTGATCAAAAACTTTTGAGAAGCCATAACTTTTAATCCATGAAGAATTTTGCATGTGAGACCCACATTCTTGTCACATCAATCCTATTTTATGCAATTAGAAGTTACAAACATTGAAATAATTCAATCCGTAAGAGCTTTACAACAAATGCAAAACACGTCAAAAGCATGAATGCAAAAAAACTTATCCAATGCATGCCCAAAGTACGAGTGCATGAGATGACGGTAGCATAAAACATGGCATCCACTTATAATGCATCAAAGGCACATAAGAAAATCAGGAACAAAGCATCATACAACAAGGAGCATCAATTCCACTTCAAAGAAGCTATCAAAGAGACAATATTCAAGACAAAGAGCAAAGACTAAAATCAAAGAAGTAGCTCGCAAGGAGATGAAAGAGTCCAACAACTAGGACAAGCACATCAACAAAGCCAAAGAAGCAACATGAAGCCAACTACATAGAGTCTTCATCATCAAGAAAAGAAGAGAGTGGCAAATGATGAGAGCCACAAAGGCAAACCTTACCATCTTACCTCATGATTGTAAAAGGTCACCATATGAGTAGACCTAGTTTTCTTTCTATCAGAAGTGATCACTTGAGAGTAGCTATTCAAGCACCCAGGGGAGGTATTGACATGTAATACCACACTTTACCAGCTTTAGTAGCAGTGTGTGTACTAAGGTGAGGTGACATATTTTCTTTTATAACTTACATCTTACTACCTTGTAGTAGCCAATACATAATGGCACCAAGGGGAGGTCTTAAGAGTTGTGGTGCCATGAGCACAAGATAAGGGAAAGGTATGAAGGCAAGAGCGTATTGCCACATCGCAAGGAGGATTTATATATGGAAAGCAATGCAAGTATGTACCCGCTCCTATAAAAAGAGAGATCATTTTCATGCAGTAATATATGCAAGCTATCAAGTCTCTCTATGAGTACAAGTCTCGCTCTTGTAACCTAATTGAGCTTAAGTCTGTGCTTATTTAGTCTAGATCTTCATCATCTTTCCACCTCAGATTTATCCACTATAGACTAGTCTAAACACTCCTTAACTCTTGAGATAGTGATTTTTTTCACACCTTAGAGAGCTGAAGATGAAACAAAGGAGTCCCCCTTTACTCGGCTTAGATGGCACTTGATCACCCAATCATGCTATTGATGAGCATGGAGATAAATACTATTAATTTTTTACTAATGATCATGAGGGTATAGTTATGAACTCTAAATAGCTCTAGTTTTTACCAATATTGAACACTCAATCATGCTGTTGATGACTCATGATCCTGTAGGTTTAATGGTGCAAATTTTGAGCTACACACACCAACGAACCCAGTGTTAAACATTGTGGACAGGAGATTTTGTTGATACACCTTGCTTATATCCTTTCTATTGTTGCTTGAGAAGGAGGCATGAAAGCTAAATGCAGGGATGAACACTGAATGCAGGGTCTCGATGGAATCAGTTAAAGGTGTTTGGTGCAAATGTTGATAGAGAGGTGATTTTATCTACCTAATTATTTGCATAGGCATAGAGATGAGACCTCGTATCTTGGGTTACCACTAAAAGGTTGCTCAAGCCGTTTGGCATCAACATCTCTAAAGGTGAAATACTAGTATCTTTGGTTGGAATGTCATATCTTATCATTGAAAGAAGAGTTTTGTGGTGTTCTATGTTAATGGAGCTCCTACTCACTCCCACTGCTCTCCCGCCCCCCTGCCTACCCTTCTTGCTTCTCCCTTTTGCCTAGTCTTCGACTCTTTTCTTCTAACCTCACGAGCATTGTGTTTGTCATTGGCTGGCCCCAACCTCACCATTAGCTAGCCTATAGCCTCGCCTTTCTTCAGCCCGCCCCTTTGCCCCCAAGCTGGAGTTGCACATTCTTTTGGAACACATGAAGGTGGCTTGCATTAGCCCATGAGCATTGTGGAAGCATGCCAAGTCACCTTTGCTAGGCACTCCTTTGTGCTTAGCTTCGGAGATGGAGCCTCAGTAGTTGCATCCCTGGTCTCGTGGTTTACCTCTCGAGCTTGGAGTGGCCTCTACTCAACCTTTATGGCAGGTCACGACTACCACAGGTGCCCATTAAGGCTACTTATTGTGGGTGCTTGAGGCGCTTCTCATGCAAAGGCCAACTAAGAATATTTTCAAGACTGGCAAGGATGCCTTTCAAAGGAGCTTTTACCATTTGTTTTAGTAGCTAGCAGGTCACCTTTTAGAGTAGCCTCCCTTCACCCTTTGCATTCATGGCTTCTCCTAGAGCACCATTGGTAGTAGCCTGTCGGAGTTGGTTGTTTTGATTGTGGTTTTCTTCCAAGAGGCTGGTTTTCTTTGAAGGTAGGAACCAACCCACAGCTTGGGGGACCCAAGGTTCTTCATTCGGTACTTTCTTGGCTTTTTCACCCTTTGGAGAAGATTTGGTAGGTCACATTGGCAGAAGGTCCTTTGGGCTTATGGAGGCTTCTCTTTTTGTTAGCCCATTGAGGTAGGTTTTCTTTCTTTTAGTAGCCAGCCTAGCTAGCGTTGGGAGCAATCTTTAGCCCCAACTTGTCGCTGGCCTTCTCTCCTTTTAAGCAGCAAGGAGTTTTTTTGCTTGTTTTGGAGAAGTAGAAACTTGGTGGCAAAACTGGCCAGAGGGGCTCCACGGCAGCACCCTCAAATCCCCTAGCCGTTAAGGTTCTCCTTTCTCTAGCAGTTAAGCAACAATTGAAGCAGGTAGTTTAGGCACTATAGGACAAAGATAATGGTGGGCAGAATAGTTGGCCTCATGCGTATGAGGAGATAGGCGAGAGATTGGATTCAAGTGAGCTTGGCACTAGATGGCATACAAGAGGTCACTATCTATGGGAGAGGCATCTTCCTCCTCCAGTTGAGCTCCCTTGCCACCATCGTGGCACTTGTTGAGCAGAGCTCCATTCTCCTTAGCCCCACTTGGTTTACCTTTTCCTATGTACCACAAATTCACGGTGGAGGACATGGACTCGATGACCCACCATGTGCCTAACTTCCTGGGTGGCGATGCTCCTATTCTTTGGACTCTGGCTCCCTTCCGCAATCTTTGACCCAATATTAGATTTGCCTAATCCTGAAGGGGGAGGGGGGGATAGATCAAACATTCTGCACTGGAGGCCGATCACTTTACTTGGGCGCTTACAAGATCTTGCCCAAGGTCTTAAGCTTGCAGCTGAGGCCCCACCTACCTGATATCATTCATGACATGGAGACCAGTTTTGCTCAGGAACGCATATCTTGGACAATATCTTCACCATTTGGGAGGCATGGGATTGGGCCAAGGAGGAGTTGTAGCCTCTGGCCATCCTTCTCTTGGACTTCGAGAAGGCGTATGATAGAGTGGAGTGGTCCTTCTTGGAGGGGAGCATGTTGAGATTGGGCTTCTTGGAGAGGTGGATAATAGAGATGTCAAGTCTTTATGCATGGAGTTCTACTTAGGTGATCATTTGGGGGCCACATGGTGAGGCCTTTTCTCTTTTGCACTCAGTTTGGTAGGGCTCTCCCCTTGCCCCCTTCTCGTAGTAGAGGCACTGGGATATTTTTTGCGATCTCAAGCAATAGGCCTTGTAGGGATGATGAGGCTGCCGATTAGATAGGAGGAGGAGCCACCAAACACAAATTTTGCTGATGATATAGCTTTGCAAGTGGAGGGTTCCATAGTGAGCCTTAAGATGGTTTTGTGAGGCCTGGATCAACTAAAGCAAATCTATTGGCTCCTTCATGGACACAGAGGAGGTTTAGGAGGCTTGGGAATAGGGAGCTACTTTTGGCTTTTGTTGGGATTTTGGATTTTGCGAGGACAGAAAGTGAGACAACTTGGTTTTGCCAGGTGGGTATTGATATGCAACAGATAGTACTATCTCTAGAGAGCATTTGGCATAAGCTTTTGCACTGAAGCTCGGTAAACTCTCCCTAGTAGGTAGAGTGCTGGAAGTCAACTAGGTCCATAATGGCCACGGCTTGGCACATAGCCTCCAATTGATGCTTCCACAGGACAACTGAGACCTTGGTGCACAACTTACTTTGGGCAGAGTCATATGGCATGCGGAATACGAGAGCCTATGTGGCATGGCAAACAATGATCATGCCGCAGGCATGTGAAGGATTGGGGTATCATTGATTTGGAAATGCACAGAGCAGAGCCCTGTTGGGCAAGCTAATGGTACGAGGTCTCATCCCAGGTGTAGAGCCCTGGAAGCTCCTCCTCTAGAAGGGGCTCCTTGGCGACATTCCTCGCATAGGTGGATAGTGGCAGGAGTCCCACATGTGGGATATTTTCAGAGGCTCCCCTAACAAGGAAAGGCTCCCCCCTTATGAGGAGCCATTTTAGGGTCTAGCAGTGTTTGGTTGGGGGGGTGATTTGGGCTAGCCCATCTTGGAGGGAGGAGTTCAAGAGGCAGCCGTTCATATGGCACCCAGAGGTCTAGGACTTAGAGGGATGCATGCTAGGACAATGGACCCACATTGGATGGGCATAGTGGGACAATGACCTAGCCAAATCTTTTGGTGTTTCAAGACAGCTCCCTAGGGATGTAGAGGCTGGGGCATACGCTCTCTCGCATTTAAGGGGGGCAGGCACCCGGATGATAGAGATTGACGTAGCAATCCTTGCTTCCTGGTTGGAGGGGTTACGTAGTGCTTGGACTCCTCACAGCTGGTCTATATTATTTTGGTAGATAGGGGTGCCTCTTAGAATTCAATTTGTTTGGGAGTTACAGGGTGGGGCCAAGAGGCTAGTTGAGGCTGAGACAGAGAGGGACGACGAGGATGAGGTGGCCCTGGATGGTTTGGAGTGGCAACGGATCAGGATAGTGGGCTGCTTGGGCAAGGTTTTCTTGACACAGTCTTAGCCTCGGAGAGAGCAGTGTGGCACCTGGGCTCTAGGAGGGCTGGCCTCTCCGTGATATTCAGTGAGACCCAAAGGAGTGGTTTTGGCTAGCTCGAATAGGACACTCAAATAGGGTAGAAGAGGTGCCCTTTTTCTCATACACGACACACATCAGTTGATGTCTCCAGCTAGAGGAAAGTCTCAAGGGAACACCACTAGGTTGAGCAGGATGTCCCTCAAGAGGTTGTCTCCCACTTCAGGCCTCATGAAGATTTACTATTTCTCCTTGCCTGTTGGCTCATGGGGGATTGCCCATTGGTCGTTGGATTTGCATGGTGTTATTCAAGCATTAATAGAAGATTCCTTTTTTTGGGGGGAAAAAAAGACAAGAGATTATACAAGATATGGGAGAGTAAGAACTCTATCCCTGACCTCTACAGTATGACCAGAAAGCAAAGGGGGTGGTCTATAATGCCATGACATCCCAAGTGGTGTCGAATGCAAAAAAAGAAAACAATCCGAGGTCCTCATGAATGGGCTCAATATCTCTTGCACCACTCATGAGGACCTAGTAGATCTCTTGCACCACTCATGAGGACCCAAATAAAAGCCAGCATATCCGCCAAAGTAGATGGCTCACCACGTAAAACATGTGCATGTCTTAAACACCACATCCGCCACAATGTAATGCTAGATACCACATCCAAGCCAAACCAGCTTGTGAAGAAGGCAAGGAATCCTGAGCTAGAATAGGAATAAAAAACAAATCCTGTGGATCCATGATGCTAAGCTTTGTATGACCACGTCTCAAGCGATGTTGCATGAAGAAAGCATATCACTGACCGAGTACATCTCTTGCACGACTCCTTCTATAAAGCGAGAGAGGGAAAGGGTTGCAGAGGTGGGTGGGGCATTCGTTCATTTGACCTGGCTGCCCTGGGGCGATGCCCCGAGGCAGAGTGTGTGTTGAATGTGAGAGTAGGCGAGGCAAGGAGCGGGGCAGTGGAAGAGAGAGAGAGAAAAATAGGGGGGTGATGTGGTACGTGCGAGTGAGCGTGTGGATTGGGTTGTCCGCTTCACACAAACACAACCTTGTCATCCAAAAGCTAAAACGTAAAACCTTTTTAGCGCACTGCAATCCAATTTGCCTGCCTTGTTGGCCTTCTTCTTCCCTGCCATGAATCACAAAGCATTTTGCTTCACTACCCTCCTTTTGTAGACACAGGACCTCTCATGCTGCATTGTTCCCCTAGATTCAACCAAGCTCACCAACATTTTTTTTGCCAATTCAACGATTAGCGACTTGGCTCATCTCTGCGTAGCTTTCCTGATTTGGACGCAACACGGATTATCCCCCCACACAGGGCTCCGTCCCAGACACAGAATCGCAACATTTCCCCTTGGGAAGAAATTCGGCCTTCGACTCATGGACTACACCACACAGGTACGCACATTTGGCGTCCGTTTTTCTGTCGTTCTTGTACAGGAACCACCGTAATTTCCCTAGCAACCGAATGAACGGATACGCTCTCTAGACATGACATTGCAGGCTCCTAGCGTCCTAATTTTAAGAGCAATCCCTTCTGGAAAAAACATTCTCAGTGTGTCTAAGAACTTGCTCAGTGGGAGGTTTCATTCCTTTCGCTAGTTTTGTCCAGTCTCGATGTGAGCTCTCGACAACGCTGTCTTAGGTTCCTTCTCGGTTTGAGATTGTACCCCAACCGTTTAATTGTTTCTCTCAGAATGTGAGATGTAGATAGCCGTTTCTTCGAGCTTACACATAGTCGCCGTAGGAGGCAGCAGACTTTGAGCAAGCTCTGTCCTCTAGGCATCTCTACAAGTTCTGATTCCTTCATATACGCAGTTCTGGGCTTTGTCCCGAAGGATAACAGATAAATGTGCTTCTGCTGATATTGCCCGTGCATCTTGCCCGACGTTTAGCTAGATGGTTTATGCTGCTGCCTTATGTTGTGTAACGAACTAATCTTATACGTTCTATACACGATGAGATTCTGCAGCTTTTCTGGTGGCCCCTTGGCTATAGGAGACATGAAGCACATCTGTTGAAAACCCGCCACTTTCTCATTTATCACAAGTTCTAAACCCTTCATCTAAGCATGTTGGGTGAGCACCTGGTTTCATGTTTTTTCCCTTAGTTTTGTTTCATGTCTTTTCTAAACCTCCTTCTTCTCGTCTGTTTTCTTTCTCTCCTTTGCTCATTCACTAGTTTCACAAGAAAGTGTATCTAATCCCTTCTCTTCATCTAATCATGAATATGCTGACATTGCCCAGGGTGGTGAGCTGGATGTCTTCTCTCTGTGTATTTCCCTTGTGAGCTTAAGGGGACCATCTTAAAGGTTTAAGTCAGCAAGCTGATTAAGTTCATGTGAAATTTTGTCGTGGCTTAAGGTTTGCACGGTGGTCATTGGTTGTAATCATGCATGAACCTTGAGCGTTTATACTGGCTGAAGTTGCTCTTCACAGCTCAAAATTGTCAAACGCTTGGCACGCCAGTTGTTTGCATAAAGTCCATAAAGGCTGATGAGCAGGCTCCACGTTTTCACGGATCTACGCATGGATGCTAATGAGATGATCAGGCTCCACGTTATGGATTAAGCAAGAACGTGCATTTCTTTCTGATCTGCAGCCATTTAATTGCCGATAATTTACACAGCAATCTCATCTATATAATTGCCCTTGGCTTGTATCGGAGAAGCTATGATCATGATGTCAGTTGACACACTTTTTAACTTATGCAAACCAATATTTGCTGCATTATATATAGGGCAAAACGGTGCACATTGGCTTCACTAAAGTCAGCTTATGACTCAGGTCAGCTTATAGTCAATATTTAAACTGTGGCAAAGAGGAGATTTGAAGTTTGAGGCTTTGCACATTCATCTAGATTAGGAGCTGCAAGCATTTGTGCCATTCTGATGTATCTCTTTTTAAATGCTGGTATTTCTTAGCACTTGGTGAAATGTTAACACTTCTATGCTGCACCATACTATATATGTCTTTATGATATATCTCAGATCATCAGGTTTGAATTTAAATGCTAGATTATGTACCACCGCTTACTGGGTCACCTTGCTTGAGGGAACTCAGGTGGATTGTCACCCCATGGCAATTGCTGTGGATGAATATGTTGCCTTGCAACTTGAGCTGCAAGAACTGAGTCTTCTCTGTTTCTCCTTGTTGGAAAGGTCACCTCCCCATCTGTAAGCCCCCAAATGAGGAGAGCGTGGGGGGGGGAAGACCTAGGGCAGAAGGTGCCCAGAGAAGAGAGAGAGAGGGGGCTGCCACATGGGCAGCACCTCACAAGAGAAGAAGGCTGCAACAGATGGCACGAACTACAGTGCAGATGGCGGGGCATCCAAGTGATGGAGTGGGCCTGCAAGTGGGCAGATCAGAGTGGCGCAGCAGAGGCGGGACAGACCAGCACATGGGTCGGCCAGGAGAGAGGCTGGTTGGGCTGCTTTGAGGCAGCCAACCAGGCCTTATATAGGGCTGACCTAGGGGCTGGGCCCTTGCCTAGATTGGAGGGCCAAAAGCCCTAAAAGTGTGGGCCATAAAGGCCTAGTTTTGTGAGCCCTTAAAGGGCTGGATCAGCAGCAGACTGGTCGGCCAGTATGAGGCTGGCTGGTCGGTTTTCTCAGCAGGCCTTAGGGCCTATATAAGGAGAGGCTCTTGGCCTCATTTAATATCCAGCATAGCCAGCAGTTCTAGGGCAGAAAAGAGCAGCAGGAAGCGTACTCTCTGGGCCTATCTACAGGAGGTGAGAGAGTGCAACAGGTGCTGCAGACTTAGCTTTAGGGAGAGGCTGGACCTTGGCTGTCTTCTAGGGCAGCAAGGTGCTGAGATCATCATACCTTCTGGAGCAGCCATTCACAAGCAGGTTGGAGCAGTGGAACAGGGACCTGTGTGCTGCAGACAAAGCTTGGCAGGGGCTGCTCACCTAGGCTGATTCATAGGCAGTAAGGTGGAGAAGAACACACTGGACGGAAAGTCTATAGACGCTCAAGGTGGAGCACGCGGGCTCGAGTCTAGAGATAGCCAGCAGATTGGAGAAGGACCTTGTGGTTAGATCGGAGGACCACACCATTGGTGGGACTCTAGATCTATCTATTTTGTATTGTGTCCATAGTTTTGGATGGAAATATATATTTTGGTGGTTTCTCTATCTGGCTGGTTCATTGTCTATTGATGAGTCTGCACATCTATATTATGCACATTAAGTTAAGAAGTTTGTGATTCCACACCCACACCACACTGTGTGAGCTCCTGGGCATTACTATAAGTCTTCCGCTGTGTGTACCCTCTGTTGGGTCATTTCTAACATGGTATTAGAGCCCAAGTAGGAGGCTCACAGGTGTGGGAGCCTGAAGGCAGGGACCTTGCTGAAGGACAACCCTGATTCAGAAGCTCTTGGGAATCGACTTCCACGACTGGAGGATTGTGTCCTTGCGAGAAGGAGGGTGACTCAGGTTCAGTTAGGTGCGTTCAGAATTTTGGTCTACTGAAATAGAGTTTGGTTGACTTTGCTGTGTGGTATAAACAAGAGAGATGTCGACCTCTACAGCCTCTTCAGCCCCTGCTTTCCCTTCCTCCTCCCCCAGTTTTGTCTCTTTCACTATCCCTAACTTTGGAGAGTCTGGGAAACTGGACGGGACTAATTACCCGATCTGGAAAGTGAAGATCCGGAGTCATTTAGTGGCTCGGAAGTTGCGGAAGCTGACCACGGGAGTGGAGGCGAAGCCGGAGGACATAGTGGATAGGCAAGGGAAGATATTCATGGCAGTAGACAGAGAGGAGCTCGAAGCTTGGGAAGACAGAGATGCCCATGCCCTGGCAATAATCATAGGGACTACGGCGGACTCCGTTCTTCCACATATCTTGTTGGCTGAGACCTCAGTAGAGGCGTGGGCCACCCTGAAGGATGCAACATAAGATATATTTCCATCCACAAAGGACACAATACAAAATCTAGAGTCCCACTAAACCGTGGTCCTCTGTCCCTACCAAAAGTTGTCCTACTACCTTCTTGGCACTTCTAGATCCTTGAGGCCGGGTACTCCTTCCTGAGCTTCTGTAGACTTTAGTCACCACGCCTTGATCCCTGCACCTTGAGTGTCAGCCTTGATGTACAGCCCCTTCCAAGCTTTGTCTGCAGCTCTTCAGCCTCCTCTAGACCTCGTGGATGTAGGCCCTATTGGTGCTGATCTGCTGCTCCAATCTGCTGGTTGCTTGCTGCTCAAGTGGATGTTGAATGAGCCCTAGGGCCTCACCTTTTATAGGGGCTGGTCAAACCAACCGACCCAATAAGGGTCTTATTGGCCGACCTAGCAGCCTGCCCCAGCTGACCCACCCTGTCTGTGGAAACTAGTAGTGGGAGCACTTTTTTTGAGGTATGGCTGGCCCTGCCTGGCCACGCCACTGGCCCAGGAAGTCCTGCCCTAGTCCAACCTATTTAAGGCCCGCTTTCAGGCCCATAGCCTGCTCCAAACAGGCGCAAGCCTTATGCACCCTTTCCGCCTCTTCTTGGGCCTGTTTCAGCCCAGATCTTTGGCCCCTGGTCTGTTTCTGCAGCGCCAGCCTTCTGCCTACTGTTTCAGCTCTGCACCTGCCCTGCCGTACCAGCCCCATATGTGCAGCTGCAGACACCTGTCATGAAAGGGCATCCAGACCCATGCACTTTTGGATTGTACCTGCTCTTCCAAGCCATGTAATCTTGACCTGACTGCTTCAGGATGTCCATGCAGTCTTGTACAGGCCTCCATGCTCCAGTTGACATGTTCTAGGCTCCAGATCTTGCCCGAAACTGCTGCGAACTGATCCACCTTGCCACGCGTTTGCTTCATACAAGATCTCTCCACTAGGAGCCACACTCATGGCCAAGTAAGTCCTTGAACCTGCTGCCCACATGGAGTCCCATGTGCTTCCCATGTGGCAGCCCCACATCTCTGTGTTTTTCTGTGAGCTTGCTGCCCACATGGCAGTTACCAGATTTGCAGATGGTGCACCTTGGGGGAGATGAGACGGAGGAGCATTTACTATGTGCCTATCTGGTTTGCTACGAGATATGAGGACGCCGTCACTGCCCCCATCGGTCTTTAGTAGACTTTAATCTCTCTCTCTCTCACTCTCTCCATGGCTCATCGGATACGGAGGTCACGGAGACCATAGCCCTTGCCATAGAGAGATACGACCCGGTAGGCACAGATACGAGATATTTTCGTAGCTCACAGGAGAGCCACCATGGCACTTGGATATGCATTTTGACTCTAAGATTGAGTACTAGTTTAGAGTTTTCAGCTTTGAGTTTAGTTTAGTATAGTACTTAGCAAAAGGCAGTGCGAGCCCTCTGCTTCAGCCAATGGTGGTTTGTATGAGTTGCTCTGTGATTGTACTTTGTTTCATAGGCCTCTGAGGCCTCCCGAAGATGGTAACACATCTTGCTCTCTCTCTCTCCCTCCTCTTGACTCCTACCCTCAGCTCACCCTCAACCCATCCGCCAAGTAGAGCCCCAAAGCTAAGCACAAGAATCTCTGTAGGCTAGGGCAAGCAATGGAAGCGCAAGAAAAGAGGCAATGGATGTAGGTCATCCTCTCCCGGTTCTAGTGATGCCCTATGGGCCCTGGTATGTGCCTTGTAGGCATAGTTATAGGCACTCTAGTGTTTTAGTGCCTTTTATGCCACATAGGACATTTAGTCCCATGTGACACCTAGGACACTTAGTCCTAGGGTCTACCTTTCAAGTACCTTGTACTTTCTTTTCTCAAATATAGTTGACGTGACGGTTTATCTCCCTCAACTTCAGTACTTGCTCTTTTGCCCATCGCCCCTTCAGTGGTATTAGAGCAATACAGGTCTGGGAACGAGGAAACAGGTCCAACAATCCGTACAGTCTATACAGATCTCTGATCTACCTGTGCCTCCATCCGTACAGTCCGTACGCCCTCTCAAACAACCTGCAAACAGCACGTCCCTTCAGTTGTACTTGCTCCGTACACCGTGCTACGTACTTGCGCCACCATACAACCACGTACTTGCTCCGTACACTGTGCTACGCACCTACATCGTGGTACAGCTACTTACATGCGACTTGTGCCGTACGTTGTATTTGCTCCATACTATTTGTAACGTCCGTATAGATCAGCTGTTCGTACAGCTTGTACTTGCTTTGGGAGTTCCGTACAGGTTTCGCACATGCGAAGCTATATATAGGTTCTGTATTTGTTTTTAGCATTGGCTGTGAACCAGGTTCTTGGTTCTTGCTTGCTATATCTTTTCTGGGTCTCATTGCAGTCATTTATAGACATTTGCAGTTTGGGGGCTTTTACAAGACATTGGAAAATTTGGGACTTTTAGTTCTTTTCACCTGCTTTGGTTGCAACTTCTTGCAAGAACATTGGAGTTTTGGGATTTGGTCTGCAATTTCTTGTCTAGATTGCAGTACATTGGGTCAGATTGCAGGACATTGAGTCACATTTGTAGGACATTGGGTCAGATTGTACTACATTGGGTCACATTTGCAAAAATCTCAGCAAAATTTGGGGCTTTTCTGTATTTGCCCTCTTTTTGGCCTAATTGCCCTCATTAAATTTGGGGCTTTTGCCAGATTTGCTATTTTTTGCAGTGAACATTGCCTGAAACAGTCACATTTGGGTCAAATTTGCATTTGCCCTTTGATTTGGGCTGGAAATTTGCTGAACATTTACTTGCAGACATTTGCTGTCATTTTTGGACAGCCAGCTCTTTGCAGTGATAGCCTTGAGGCTTTTTTGTTTTCAAGTCTCTTCTTTTTAGGGTATCCCATCTGCAATGGCTGGCAACAATCACAATCTATTTGGCATTCTTCGTGAAGATGATAAGTTGGATGGCACCAACTATCTGATGTGGTCTTATCTCATGAAACATATTCTTGTTGCAAGGCATTTTTGGAATATTGTTTCTGGGATTGATGATCTGAGGCCAGCCAATGCTACAGTGGCTGCTCCTACTGCTGGTCCCTCTGTAGAGGGTACTCCTCCTGATGCCTTATCCTCTAGCACCCTTGCTGCTGCTGCTCCAACTCAGGAACAATCGAGATGGGATGCAAGAGATGCAAATGCACATTCCTGTATTGCTTTATCATGCAAGAGAATCATTATTCCACACATCCGGTCTTGCAGGACAGCAAAGGATGCTTGGGACAAATTGGCTTCTCTTTATCAGATTCGCAATGAGGCACGTGTTGCATATTTAAGAACGTAATTGCAGGAAGTCAGTATGAATGAAGGTGACTCTATGGATGCATACCTGACAAAGGTCAAGGATCTCATGGAACAACTTGCCAATATTGATGAGGTGGTGCCAAATTCTCAGCTTGTTAGTACCACATTGAATGGACTGCCAGATACATACCAAGGGTTTGCTACAACTCTTCGATTAGTGGCCATGGGTAATCTAGACCACTACTCTTTTGATCAGCTAGTCACTTTGCTTTTGCAAGAAGAGCAAAGTCGAGCTAATAGACAAGCTATTATTCCTGATCATGCATTTGCTTCACAGCAGACAGGAAGAGGCAAGGCTTCCAAGCCTATGGGCAAGCCTTGGATACACAAAGATCATGACATAGGTTTTAAAAAGAAAAGATACACAAAGGTAGTAAGTGTAGAAGATTTTTGCTCTTGGATAGATTTTCTTTTGCTTTTCATAAAAGTTTTTGTTTACCTTTTTTCTTCTCTTTCATTTTCTCTTTTATTTTCTTTGTAGATTTTTGATCTTTAGAACAACAAAATTTCTAAATTTGTATGATTGGACTTATTCTAGTCTTACAAAGGTATATTTTTCTATCACCTTAGCGGACATGCAAATTCTTTGAATTTTCGTCCAAGTGGTGATCAGCTGTTCAACTACATTGTTTTATCTTACGCGGGTGCAGAAGCCCCAACAGCTAATCTTATTTTCATTTATTCTTATTATTATTTTAATTCTTTTCTTTTTGTTTATTTATTTATTTTTTTAATTTTTTTAATTTTTAATTCTGTCTCTCTCTCTGTCTCTCTTCCCCTTAATTTTATTTTATTTTTAATTTTATTTCTTTTAAAAGTTTGCTTTTGCGTTTTGTTTTAGTTGCTCTCCTTGGTTTATTTCACTGTATGACCGCTTTATTATTTATTTATTTAGTTATTTTTTTAAAAATTTATTGGTAACTTTCCTTTTCTCTTTCTCTTTCTTTGGTGCTTCTAGGTTGATTAAGCTCTTATAGTGGCCTTGGGGCCCTGGCTAACCCTAACTATAATCGCAAGTTTGGGGGTATATTGGCATTAGCGGTACATGCTATGATGAATTCGCCTTTTGGAAACCAACAGGGCGATCTCCTGGGATCTCATCTGGCTCCTGTGACATTCCCTTGTAGTAGTAAGGGAGGAGTTACCTTGGGATGAGTAACGATTGTGCAAGCAAGCCCCCCCCTAAATACTAGTCTCGCTCCTACTAGAGTTAGGGGATATAGCAAGGGAGAAACTGCTTTGGGATGGGCAGGGAGAGTGCAAGCAAGTTCCCCAATGTTGGATCGTTTGACCTCACCGAACAACATTGGAAATTCTAGTGATGGTCTTGTCTCTTTGGTAGGTGATTTAGTTGGGTCTAGCACGGTAAATCAAAACAAAAAAGTTAGAAGAAACATATATAGAGAAAGGTATAACTTTTTAGCTAGGTCAAACATGAATAATCTTCATGATTTTGGGGAAGGTAACATTAGTTGGTCTAACTTTAAGGCTTTATTAGTTAGCACTCATTATACTAATAATAACATAAGAATTCTTAATAAACTAAGACGTCTTAGAAACAAGCATCTCAAGACTTCTATTTCTATTAGTCCTATTCATGCCATGCAAGTAATTTATGTTGTCTATAACATACATAGTAGTAATATGCTTTATGTAGGACAAACCTATAGGACAGCTTTTATTCGTTTTCAAGAACATTTTAGGGAAGCTAGAAAAGTTTATAGGAAGAATTCCTTAATTGAGAATTCAAAACCCTTATATGTAGCAATGGCAAAGTGTGGTTTTGAATCTTTTCGTTGCTTTCCCATTGAGCATATAGAGGGCCATTTTAATAATGCCAAGGACCTTTACAAGGCTGCTCGTCCTCGTGAATTGTTTTGGATGAGAACTTTACACACTTTCTTCCCAAGAGGTTTTAATTTGGAAGGAAAATCAACTCTTCGTAAAAATAAAAGAACCTCTAAAAAGAACCCTTTGATGTGGAGAACTCATATCAAGCCCTTTAACATTCATCATTACCAACATAGTCATACACCTAACATCGTATGGAAACCTAAAGTTATGTTACGAGGTTGTCCTAGCTCTCCTGCAATCTCACATGTAGTTCGTGAGTCGCCTCCCTCACTTCCACTTCCTCCTCCTTTAGTTCCTTTAACTTCCTCAGTTCCAAGAGTTTTTGCTTCTCGAGACTAAGAAAGAAGACTACTCTACCTAGATAGATTAATGTCACTGGGTCTTTTTTCAATAAAATTTTTTGAAAAATATAATGTCAAAGTTCTTTTTAAACTTCAATACACCTTGGAAAACTTCTCTTTTGCGGATTTGAATCTAAATAAGCTCCATTATATACAACTTAAAACTTCGTTGGATCGCTTCTTAGAAGTAAAAGCTTCATTTCAAAGCAAAGAAGTCTATCTAAATAAGGAACTCTTGATTTGTATTTTTACTTCTCCCTCACTTGACAAGATAGGCTTAAACTCCATTTTGAAGTCTCCTGAAGTAATGGATTCTCTCCCTCATTTTGTGAGAAGAATTTGGAAGCATCCAGTAGTAGCTTGGAAGTATGTAAAAACTTTAGGACAAAGGGCTTTCAACTATGGAGAGATAGGTAAAAGGCTTTCAGAGCATTCAAAATCTTCTATCCTTAAAGAACCTTGTTGTTGTAAAAGTAAGAGATTCCAAAGCTTTATTGATGCTGATTTAGGACATGTAGTCACAACTGATACGTCAATTTTGCTTTCTAGTAACCTAAGAGACCTTTTCATGAAAGGCACAAAATTTCGATTGTACTCTCTTAAAGAGTCTTGCCTTTTAAAAGCTATCGATAAGGGAATCTCAAAGTTTGTTTTGCAATTAGAAGAATGTTTAGGAGTTAAAAATATCTTATCAGAATGGAAAGGGAGGATTTTGAAGAAAGTTGCTTTGAAACTAGAAGAAGTCCCTTCGGTTATTTGCTCAAAGAAAAGTAACCATCTTTCTAAAGAAGATGAAACTCTTCTTCGAAAATTCCAGAGGAATTTTGTCATTTCTTATGTGGACAAATGTTCCAATAACTAAGTTTTACTTAGAATGTCTTTTGAGAGAAGTGAACTCGTCTGCCAAAACTTACGCCCCTGCCTTAGTTTCTCAAAAGGATTTGATCTCAAAACATCAGAGTTTTTGCAAGTCTTCTGGTTTTGTTTGCAATCCAAGCTTACCTTTTCTTTGTGCTGCTTGGAAGTTTCACAAAACTCCAAAAAAGCCAAGATTTATTGCAGCTGCTTGTGAGACTACTTTGACGAATGTCTCTAAATGGCTAAGCTACTGCTTCAAAGCCATGTTGCCTAGTGTCCATGAACTTTGGAGGGACTTATTAAAAGAGGCAGATGTCCCTTCGAACTCAAGCTGGATTTTAAATGACTCTGTAGGAGTAATTCCTGTTGTAAAATTTTTTAATTCCTCTCGAAGCATTCAGAAAAAAGAGTCTCCTATTCTCCTTCAAACCTATGATTTTACGACGCTTTACACAAAGATTGAGCTGGAAGACCTGAAGTTTAGAATTAAAAAGCTAGTGGCTGAAGTTTTCAAGCTGAGATTTGTCAAAGATAGATGCAAAGTGCTAAAAGTTGAGAAAACAGCCTTATGCTTTGACTTTTTGTGGCTAAAAAATAAAGATCATGACATAGGTTCTAAAAAGAAAAGATACACAAAGGTAGTAAGTGTAGAAGATGTTTGCTCTTGGATAGATTTTCTTTTAGATAATCTTTACATCACAATAGGTGATTCTTTGTTTCAACAAGTTATAGGAATCCCCATGGGCACTAATTGTGCCGTCTTTATAGCAAACTTTTATCTTTTCACTTATGAATTTGAGTTTATGCAACGTCTTATTTCTATCAATACCTGCCCTATCATTTTACATAAGCTTAGTCAAGTTAGGCGTTTTATAGATGATTTATTTGTACCAGATGTTCCTAACTTTCAAGACTTTATGTACAAAGACGCTAGAGCTTTTGGAGAATGGAATCTATCCTCGTGACTCTTGTGAACTGAACTGCACTTCAAGAGGGGATTCTTGTATTTTCTTAGATCTTAGACTTTCTCAATCTACCATAGGATTAGAGGTTGATATATACGATAAACGTGAACAACCTGAATATAGTGGTTTACACATTATAAAAATGCCTCACATTGACTCAAACATTTCTGATTTGGCAAAATATGGAGTCATTTCTTTCCAATTCCATAGATTTTTCCGCCTTTGTACAACAACAGAGTCTTTTGTTGGGGTTAAGGCCCTGTGCCACCTCATATACACTTTTTTATTACAGGTTACAGTGTGAACACGGTTCACTCTGAACCGGTTCCACCCTAATGCCTATCCTAATATACTCTTGAGGGTTGTGGTGTGCCCTCGCTTCTGGATTTCACACCCACCACTCTTGTGGTTAGTCTCACTCTCCTCCACGCATTTCCGCTTCAACTGGTATCAGAGCAAATTCGGAGAGTGTGGTCTTTGTTGAGAGAGTGTCTACAGTCTTTGCCTACCTCAGAACGTAGAAGCTTCGGCATGCGTTGCTTTGGAGCATAGCCTTTGCTGCCAGGCTCGTAATAGCAGCTGCAGTAGCGAAGTCTGTATAGTATTCCATCATGCTTGGAAGAGCATTTTGCAAGCTTAGACTGTGGAGAAAGTCAGAGAGTCTCTCGTCCTATAGCTCGAAGCAAGCTTTGCGCACTCTCATGAAGCAAGTGGATTCTGGAGAAAGTCAGAGAGAGTCTTTCGTCTTCGCCTATAGCTCGTGAAGCAGGCTTTGCGCACCCCCATGAAGCAAGCTTTGCGCACGCTTTGCCTCAGTTGCTCCTACCCTCTTGCTCCTTGCAAGTTACCACACTGCCGCTTCCTGTGATACCCTGCAACGGCTCAGACCGAAGAAGCTCGATGATTTGAACTCCTCGTTCATGAGGTCTGCAAAGCGGGTGAGGCCCATCGCTTTGAAGATTTTGAAGCGTCTTTCCTTCTCCGGAGCCCTATCAGCCACGTAGTGCTTGCCATGCTTTCCGTTCTAGGCGTCAAATAGCGTGGAGAGCCTGCTCTCTGACTGGAGGTCTTCAGGGGAGTAAGGCAAGTGATCGGCTGCCGCAAGTGCTGCTGCGCAGCAGAGCAACACACAGAGAAAGAGCGCCGAAGCCGGTCTGGTCTTCACTTTCTACGCTACAGTAGTTGATCCCCGGTCTAAAGAGAACGTCTACAGCTTTGCTCCTCTCGCTTCAACTATGGAGCAAACCATCTCATGGCTGGCCCATTCGACGGAGGTTCGATGAACCCTGCGCTTTCTTTTGGCCCGGCATTGGTCAGCTGGAATTGGGAGCACCACTGGATATTCTGGGCAGAAACTTGAGGATTGGGTGCACATCGTGGTGCATTCTCCGAATTTGGAGAAATTGCATGCAAGAAAATTGGGGCTTTTGATGCTAGAGTGCTTGTACGCACTTGTGGGTGCCTATTTGACGAAATTTCTCTTCAATAGACGCCAAAACAAAGGGCTTTTGCTCAAATTGGTGTTATTGGCCGTTGTAAACAGTTTTGGAAGGGGATTTACATGTCTATGTGTCAAATGCAGTGACAAAAGATGAGATTTTGCAATCAGTTTTGGAGAGTGGACAACATTGCATTAAGTCACAGCACGTGACTTTGAGGCTCTCTGTGCCTTAGGTGTATTTATTTGCTTCTACTTCAGCTTATCATTATGTCTTCAAGCAACGAAGGCAACTATTGGAACATCGAGAAGTTGGAGGGGAATGCAAATTTCTCTTATTGGAAGAACCAAATATATAATGTGTTGGTCCAGAAAGATCAAAATATGCCTATCAAGTATAAAGGGATCAAGCCTGATGAAGTTAGTGACCTTCAGTGGGAAACCATGAATGAGAAGGCTAAGAGTACCATTCTTTTGACCATCTCAAAGAAGATCTACTTCAATGTAGAGAATGAAGCCACCGCTTACAGCATATGGAAAAAACTTGAGTCCATTTTCGAGAGTCAGAGTGCAGCTAGTAAAGTGTTTTGGTTGAAGAGCCTTATGAAACTAAGCATGAAAGAGGGGACAGCCCTCTCACTTCACCTCAATGAGTTTCACTCTATATTCAGCCAACTCACAAATCAGAAAATGAATTTTGATGATGAGGTGAAGGCCATTTTTCTCTTAAGTACCCTCCCAGACAGTTGGGATACTTTTGCTACAGCCATAAGCAATTCAGCCCCTGCTTTCACAGGATTGTCATGCCAAGATGTGGAAAGCGCTCTTCTGCAAGAAGAGGTGAGGCGTAAGAATAGCAGTGAAAATAAGAATGCAAGTGCATTGGTTGTGGGCAGAGGTAGGCAGCAAAATAGAGGGGAAAACCAAAATAAAGGGAAATCTCGCAGTTAGTCCCGTCCTCGGAAGGACCTTGAATGCCACTACTGCCATAAGAAGGGGCATATTAAAAGGGACTGTTTTCAGCTGAAAAACAAAGGCAAGGATAAGGAAAGAAAAGAAGAGGACAAAGATGCAAAAAGAGATGCCCAAGACACCAAGGGCAAGGCTAAACTTGAGGAGCTCAATGCAATGATTAGCAGTGATGAAGATAATGACGATGTCATACTTGTTGCCTCCTCTGGTGATAGTTCTTTTCTTGTGGCCAATGATGGCTCATATGCACAGGATTGGCTATTAGACTCAGGTGCATCCTATCATGTTACTCCTCATGAGCAGTGGTTTGCTTCGTATGATGCAGGGAAGAAAGGATGCGTGAAACTTGGGAATGATTATGCCTGTGACGTTGTTGGTATTGGGGATGTGCATCTAAAATTCCCAAATGGTTCTGAATTTGTATTGCACAATGTGAGACATGTGCCACAGCTCAGGAAGAGCTTGATATCCACTGGGCAGCTTGATGATGTAGGGTATCTCACCCAATTTGGTCATTCTATGTGGAAGGTGCTTAAGGGAAATATGGTTGTGGCCAAGGGCTGCAAATTAGGCACCTTGTATCCACTGTATGTTGAGGGTGTTGATGCTAATGTAATCCATGTGACCGAGCAGCTACACACTTCATTGTGGCATAGCCGGTTGGGCCATATAAGCCAGAAAGGAATGAAAGTATTGTCTTCTTTGGGTTACTTGCCGAGACTTAATTTTTCTGATTTTTCAGCATGTGATCATTGTATTTATGGCAAACATAAGCAATCAGCCCATAAAAAGGCTGGACATGTTACGCAAGAAGTCCTAACTTTGGTACATACAGATGTATGTGAAATGCCCAATCTTTCTTTGGGCGGTGCCAAGTATTTTGTCACCTTTATTGATGATGCATCAAGGAAGATATGGGTCTATCCCATTAAGCATAAGAGTGATGTGTTCAAAGTCTTCAAGACTTGGTTGGCACTTGTTGAGAATCAGACAGGAAAGAAGCTCAAATGCCTCAGGTCTGATAATGGAGGGGAATACCTCTCAAGGGAATTTACTACATTTTGTGATGAGAAGGGGATAAAGAGGGAGTTGCCCGCTCCCTACAATCCTCCACAAAATGGCGTAGCTGAAAGGGCAAATAGGACCATTCAAGAGAGGACTCTTAGCATGCTCTCACAAGCAGGATTGACCCATGGTTTTTGGGCAGAAGCTGTTAAGACAGCAGTACATCTCATCAATAGGTCACCCAACCGGGCCTTGGATTTGAAGGTACCTGAGGAGGTGTGGTCCGGAAAGCCACCCTCTTACAAACATCTGAGGGTGTTTGGCTGCCAGGCCTTTATGCATATCAGAAGGGAAATACGCAGCAAATTAGACCCAAAGTCACGCAAGTGTATCTTTCTTGGGTATGGTGACAATGGAGAGATGGGTTACAGGTTGTGGGACCCTGAATCTCACAAGATTGTGAGGAGCAATGATGTGATTTTTCGAGAAGATAGGATGCAAAAACAGCCTATCAATACCATTGGAGTGAGAAGAGTCATTTTTGAGGAGGAAGGACCTTCAGCACAACCACAAAATGCCAATCAAAATGCTGTCCAAAATGGTCAAAATAAGCAGCCACCTCCGGCTTTTAATGCTCCATATTATCCTCCACAAGAAGAACCACAAATGCAGCATGAGATTCAGCAAGATGTGCTTCCAGAGCAGGCTGTACAGCCCCAAAATATGCAGGAACAGCAAGTAAATCAGCCACCTAATCAAGATGGTTGGGTTAGGCGGAGCACCAGGGTGTCCCGGATGCCTGACAGGTTTGTTCCAGGGGTGAATGCACTTGATGATTACATCATGGTGACAGATTGTGGTGAGCCCTCGTGCTTTAAAGAAGCCATGAAGAGGGAAGACGCAAAGAATTGGCAAAAAGCCATGGTTTCAGAAATGCAATCTCTTAAGAAGAATCAGACATGGAATCTAGTGCAGCTGCTTGCAGGCCAGAAAGTCCTACCATGCAAATGGGTTTATAGGTTGAAGATCACTCCAGGGGATGCTAAGCCCAAGAACAAAGCAAGATTAGTTGCTAAGGGGTTCAAACAGGAAAAGGGAGTTGAATTTGATGAAATCTTTTCTCCTGTAGTCAAGATGACTACATTGAGGACTGTTTTAGCTTTGGTTGCTTGTCAGGACATGGATCTTGTCCAAATGGACGTGAAGACGGCCTTCCTTCATGGAGACTTTCACGAGGATATTTATATGCAGCAACCAGAGGGATATCAAGTCAAGGGAAAAGAAGGGCTTGTATGCAAATTGCAGAAGAGTCTCTATGGGCTCAAGCAGGCACCCAGAGAGTGGTATCACAAGTTTGGTGCTTTCATGAAAGCACAAGGATTTAGACGGTCTGATCATGATATGCTCATGCTTATGCTTATGCATGAGCATAAGAGAAGTAGACATGTGCTCATGCATAAGCATGAGCATGTCTCTACACTAAGAAGACAAAAGATGGTAGTCTTCTTATACTCATTCTTTATGTGGATGATATGCTTATTGCTGGGAAGTCATCTATTGATATGAATGCCTTGAAGGCAAAACTGCACAAAACCTTCGACATGAAGGATCTTGGTGATGCAAATCACATTCTTGGTATGCGGATTGTGAGGAACAGGTCAAAGGGTTTACTCTATCTTTCTCAAAAAGAGTACATTGGCAAAGTTCTGGAGAGGTTCAATATGGATAAGGGGAAGGCTTTGAGCACACCATTGCCTCCATATTTGAAACTCAGCCAAAAGGACAGCCCTTAGAAAGGGCTAATATGGCCAAGGTTCCTTATGCTTCTGCATGTGGCAGTCTGATGTATGTCATGGTTGCTACTAGACCAGATATTGCTTTTGCAGTGGGAGTGGTCAGTGGATATATGGCTAACCCCGGTAAGAGGCATTGGGAGGCAATTAAGGGTATATTGAGATACCTTAAGGGGTCTCAAGATGTGTGCATATGTTTTGGCAAGCAAGATGCACAAGTGCATGGATACACAGATCCAGATTATGCAGGGCATGCAGACAATCGTAAGTCCACCACGGGCTACGTGTTTACTTTCATTGGTGGTGCTATTTCATGGATATCCAGGTTACAGAGATGCACAGCATTGTCTACCACGGAGGCAGAGTATATTGCAGCCACTGAGGCTTGCAAGGAGGCCATATGGCTTTCACGTCTGGTGGGAGACTTGGGTTTTTCAGGGGATATTCCTTCTTTGCATTGTGATAGCCAGAGTGCTATTATGTTGGCAAAGAATCCGGTCTTTCATCAGAAGACCAAGCACATTGATGTTAAGTACCACTTTATTCGTGAGGCATTGCATGACAAGTTGTTAGAACTTGTCAAAATCCATACTGATGATAACCCTGCGGATCTTTTCACTAAGACCTTGCCAGCAGAGCGATTTGCACATTGCAGGACACTGATGGGTGTTGGATAGGCCCTATATCACGTTCTGGCCTTGTACATTCTATATGTACTTGCTGTAATTTCTTTTTTTGTTTTGAGGCACATTGCCTTCAGGTGGGAGGTTGTTGGGGTTAAGGCCCTGTGCCACCTCATATACACTTTTTTATTACAAGTTACAGTGTGAACACGGTTCACTCTGAACCGGTTCCACCCTAATGCCTATCCTAATATACTCTTGAGGGTTGTGGTGTGCCCTCACTTCTGGATTTCACACCCACCACTCTTGTGGTTAGTCTCACTCTCCTCCACGCTGCCACCTCATATACACTTTTTTATTACAGGTTACAGTGTGAACACGGTTCATTTGAACCGGTTCCACCCTAATGCCTATCCTAATATACTCTTGAGGGTTGTGGTGTGCCCTTGCTTCTGGATTTCACACCCACCACTCTTGTGGTTAGTCTCACTCTCCTCCACGCGTCTCCGCTTCATCTTTTATCATTCAATGTAGTAATTTGATCACTTTACTATTACACAAGAGGTATCATCCAAGGAAAATAATGAAAAAAGTTCGCACATTCTTAGATATGAAGTCTTTTATCTATGGAGTTTCGGCCTTAGGTTTGTTTAGAATGATTGAACATAATCTGAAAACAAAAAGCGGGGAGCTGAATAGCCCGTTTTTCTTTTAGTTTCAAAAGAGAGTTTGTTTGAGTATACTTGTGCTTTCTAAGTTAGAAATGTATTTTTGCCTCTTTGCAGAAACGAGACATAAGTGTAAAGTGCCATTTAACTTTTTATGTTTTAAATGAGAGAGAGAGAGTTTCTAGTTTTTTGGAAGTTTTTGTTTCTTGACTTGCTTGTTTATTTTTGCTTAAGTCACCTGCTTCGTTTCTTCTTTATTTCTTGTTTTCATGCTCTTTTTTTTATTTGACGTATTTTAGTAAGCACTGGGTTTGCCCAAGAGACTCTGCGGGTCTTTAGAAACCCAGTATAGCTGCTTATGCTTGGGCACTGATGACGACATAAGTGTTGCTTTGCTTGCTAAGTATGTCTTCCTTTTGCTTTTCATAAAAGTTTTTGTTTACCTTTTTTCTTCTCTTTCATTTTCTCTTTTATTTTCTTTGTAGATTTTTGATCTTTAGAACAACAAAAATTCTAAATTTGTATGATTGGACTTATTCTAGTCTTACAAAGGTATATAAAAAAATTCTTTACATCACAATAGGTGATTCTTTGTTTCAACAAGCTATAGAAATCCCAATGGGTACTAATTGTGCCGTCTTTTTAGCAAACTTTTATCTTTTCACTTATGAATTTGAGTTTATGCAACGTCTTATTTCTATCAATACTTGCCCTATCATTTTACATAAGCTTAGTCAAGTTAGGCGTCTTATAGATGATTTATTTGTACCAGATGTTCCTAACTTTCAAGACTTTATGTACAAAGACGCTAGAGCTTTTGGAGAAGGAATCTATCCTCGTGACTCTTGTGAACTGAACTGCACTATAAGAGGGGATTCTTGTGTTTTCTTAGATCTTAGACTTTCTCAATCTACCATAGGATTAGAGGTTGATATATACGATAAATGTGAACAACTTGAATATAGTGGTTTACACATTATAAAAATGCCTCACATTGACTCAAACATTTCTGATTTGGCAAAATATGGAGTCATTTCTTCCCAATTCCATAGATTTTCCCGCCTTTGTACAACTAAGGAGTCTTTTATCACTCAATGTAGTAATTTGATCACTTTACTATTACACAAGAGGTATAATCTAAGGAAAATAATGAAAAAAGTTCGCACATTCTTAGATATGAAGTCTTTTATCTATGGTGTTTCGGCCTTAGGTTTGTTTAGAATGATTGAACATAAGCTGAAAACAAAAAGCGGGGAGCTGAATAGCTCGTTTTTCTTTTAGTTTCAAAAGAGAGTTTGTTTGAGTATACTTGTGCTTTCTAAGTTAGAAATGTATTTTTGCCTCTTTGTAGAAACCAGACATAAGTGTAAAGGGCCATTTAGCTTTTTATGTTTTAGATAAGAGAGAGAGAGAGAGAGTTTCTAGTTTTTTGGAAGTTTTTGTTTCTTGACTTGCTTGTTTATTTTTGCTTAAGTCACCTGCTTCGTTTCTTCTTTATTTCTTGTTTTCATTCTCTTTTGTTTATTTGACGTATTTTAGTAAGCACTGGGTTTGCCCAAGAGACTCCGCGGGTCTTTAGACACTTAGTATAGCTGCTTATGCTTGGGCACTGATGACGACATAAGTGTTGCTTTGCTTGCGATGTCTCATTTACTTATGTCACATTAGACCTGACTTTGACGTGACGGTTTATCTCCCTCGACTTTAATACTTGCTCTTTTGCACATCGCCCCTTCAATGGAAGCAAAAACGAGATGCTGAAGTGTATTGCTGCAATCAATAAATAAGTACAAGGTACACCCAATATACCAAAACCCTAGGACATGGCGTCCTAATTGGACTAAGTGTCCTAATTGGTACATGTACTAACTGTACCAAGTGTCCTAATTGCCTATAACTAGGCGTATAAGGCACATACCAAGGAATGAGTGGCACCTATGGATAGCCCATAGAATGGCCTACAAACCCTCCTCCATGGTATGGGCTGAAGTATTCTGGACAGGTCTCAACATAGTTGAATAACTAATGTCATGGTTGCACATGTTCATGCTGTAGGGATATAGCTACTTATGACTGTACAGAGCATAACCGATCAAGTCCCACAAGATACTAAGTTTAAAGCTTGCCGATAAGCTTCAAACTTAGGTTGAGGAAGAGCCTTCGTAAAAAGATCTGCCAAGTTGTCTTTAGTGGGAACATAAGACAACTGAATATCACCTGTTGATAATCTCTCGCTAACATAGTGATATGTTAGAAACATGGTGAAGGGGGGGAGAGAGAGAGAGAGAGAGAGAGAGAGAGAAGAGAGAGAAAGAAAGAAAGTTTATTAAAGTCTTCGGGAGACCGTGAAGGTCTATGAGACTAAAGATAACTGATACAATGAGCATAACGGTGGTGGTCTCAAAACGGGCCAACCAACCGTTTCTACAAAAAAGAGGTTATGAAGGACTATGTGTCTAGTCCTGATACAAAAAATATGTGTCTACCTCCAGATGATACAAAGAAGAAGAAGGGGGGGGCACCAAAAATGGGGCAGAGGGGGGAGATACAGTATACATGTGCAGGTGGTGATCGTCAGAGACCAATCATAGAGGGGCCGTCAAATGGGAAGTCGGAAAAAACCCTGCGATAGATGATTGGCCTCTGACGTCACGCGGCCTAGTCGAGCTCGGTCGTCGGGGGCGGCGGGTGGCCCTGTGGATGAGGGCAACGGTAACCCCAGTGGGGCGGGCCGAGAGCAGAGACGAGATGTCATGGACCTGGATGTGTGAGTCTGTCCGCTGACGCAGCTGTCATGGCTCTGGCTCTCGCTCACGTCCGTGTCGTTGGCTAGACTGAGAAGAGGTATTCTGTGACTGAAAGAAGTCAGTGATAGGCCGCTGGGTGTCCTCACGTTGTGTGTGCTGCTCGTGTCATTGTGCTCGGAGAGAAGTATCTCGGTGGCGGGTCATCTCATGTAAGAAAGCGGCTAGGCACCGTTGATCCGAGAATTGCAGCATGTGTGGGAGGGAGCCGAATCCGTTGCGGAAGAGGCAGTGGTATCGGCCTCGAATGGCATAATAGATAGGACATCTGAAAGCAAAGTGCTCCTCCGACTCGATCTCCTGTAAGTCGCAAAGTGGGCAAAGGCGGTGCTCTCGTGGGATACCCTCTGCGCGTCCACTCTCGATCCGTAATCGGTGTGACGAGACCCTAAACTGATCGAGGGAGATCCGGAGCGCATGTGGTAGATGAAGTTGTGATGAACCCCTCCTGTGAGATCTGGAGGCAGTGTCGGCGGTAGAAGTCGAGCTTGACAGGAAGCTCGGAGTGAAGAAACCATGTCCGCCAGGTGTGGAGCCGGAGCAGATCCGTCCGAATGAGCCGATTGACCTCCTGGTCAGTGGGGGAGAGAGGAGATGGTGGAGCGTCGAGGCTGTACTGAAAAGGAGGCAACCGGTCTAAGTCGAGGCCCAGTCGGGTGAACCAACTGGAAAGACGACTATACCAGCATCGCTGGTCCCCATCAACGGATAAGGCCATAGAGGAGGATAGGGCTAACCAAGGTAGGCGGAGGCGACCGTCAGCGGAGGAGCCAAAATCCCTGACTCTGTGGAGTTGGTGATAGCCTGAAAAGCCGCATCAAGCTGTAGGGGTGAGGCGCCGAACTCTGCTAGAATGATCTGGTGTGGTACCAATGGTTTGCTACGGATCATCCGAGCAAACATCAGTATCTGTAGGCGCTCAACTCGAGCCCACTCTGTGTCTGAAAGGTCGCCTCCCCACCAAGGGCTACCGTACATGCCTGCTGGGCAGACCAAAGAATAAAAAAGGAGAGACTTGGTCCGCGGGTCCTGGAAGTGGGAGTGGTAGCACTGTCGCTCCAGCCTGGCAAGAGCGGCGTATCCCCGACTGATCCTGGCCTGCATGGCCGGGCGCATTGTGAAGATCGGGCCTGAGAAGACAACGCCCAAGTATGTGTAGAAGTCAACTATCTCAACAGGGTTGCCGGCGAAGAGGAGGTGCATAGCGGGTCTGGAAGTGTTGAAGATCATCACCTTGGTTTTCCCAAGGTTGACCTTCAAGTCATGTGTATCACAAAAGACGTGAAGTCCATCCAAGTGTCGCTGAAGACCAGTAGCAGAAGAGGATAGTAGTACTACATCGTCTGCGTATAGGAGAATCTGGATGGCAGTCTCCGCAAGAGAGCAGCCTGCACCTCCGAGTGTCCTGATGGTGGTCTCGAGCTCGTCGATGTAGAGGCCAAATAGAGTCGGTGACAAGGGACATCCTTGTTTGACTCCGATAGTGCTTGTGATCTCTGGGGTCCAGCTGGTGCCAATCCTGACCTGCCCCGTCACCCGCTCATAGAGAGCTACTACTGCCCAGATAATCGCCAAGTTGTAGCCTAACTCCTGCAGACGTCTGATGAGTCGGGCGTTGGGAATGGTGTCAAATGCCTTGCGGAAATCCACAAAGCAACAATATACTCTCTGTCTCCTGTGTCTGGCCTCCTCAATGATCCCTCTAAGTGTAAAAATGTGATCGTAAGTCGAGTGATCCGTCCTGAAGCCGGCCTGTCCGGATGCCCTGAGCCCCTGTATCTCTACGCGAGCACTGACCTCGCCATCTAACACTGATGCATAGATCTTGGACATAACATGTCCAACCATGATGGTCCTGTAATTCCCTGGATCCATGGGATCTCCTGCTTTGTGGATGGGTGTGATAGTGTTCAGGGTCCAGGCTCTGGGGAACCCGTGGCAGACAGCTTCATTGAACACAGCGTTGCCAGGATGGGGGCTAGAGTTTTGATGCCATAGGCAACAAACTCTGTGCATAGGCCCTCATGATCCTTAGCTCGACCGTTATGAAGCTTATGCACTGCGTGGGTGACTCCCTGGGTTATGAAGAGGATACAAGAATTGGGGCGGGGGGTGGCTGAGAGGTTGGGAGGAGGCTGATCAGGGATATCATAGAGTGTGCGTGTGTAGGTGTGCCAGAGGGAAGTGTCCGTGAGGGGGGAGGGGGATCGGCGTTCTAGGAATTTCCTCCAGAAATCCTTGGAGTTGCTACTAAACAGAATGTTCAGTAGCGTATCCTCATTTTGGCGCAGGAAGGCTAGCTTCTTGCGACGGACTAGTCGACGATAATCCCTGGTGAGACGTGGGTTGGCCCTAGCGTTTCGCTGGGTCGTGAGTCGGAGTGTGCGGCGTAATGCTTTGCACTCGTCATCATACCATCTGTTGCAAGGGGTGGAGCCAGCGGGTGGAGGGCGGGTGGACCGAGTAGTGGAAGGAAAGATGTGGCGGGCTGCATTGTGAAGGGAGTGGGTGATAAGGGTGGCTCGGTGATCTAGAGAGGGTATGGTGTCTATGTGTCTGAGGAGGGAGGCTAGGATGGGCTGAGTAATCAGGTGAGAGGTTATGATCGAAGTGTATATCATGATAGGTAGTGTAGTGCGGGGTGTGGCTGGGAGGGGCTCGGGACGCAAGTATATGAAAGAAAAGGTAAGTGTGATCGGCTTCTGGGGGTAAGGGTGCAGTGCGGAAGTCAGTGATCTGTGGGGCTAAAGCAGGAGATCCCAGAATATAGTCGACGACACTGGCTCCTCCGCCATGTGGGAAACATGTGAAACCAGAGGAGGCAGGCCACCGATCTAGTCCATTGTAGATGACCAGATCATGTATACGTCCAAGGTCGAAAAGAGCCTGCCCATACCCAGTAACGGGAGCGCGACTGTCAGCCGAGGAGCGGGGGAAGCCTGAGTCCTCTGTGTCCATCTCAGGTAATAGGACCGGATCTGAGTGGAAGTCCAGGAGTGATGTCTGACGTGCACCTGTCCTTGCGTTGAAATCCCCAACTAGGAGGACCTCTCCGCGTCTGGAGAACTCCACAATGTCTGAGTAGAGATCTAGATAGGGGGATACCCCCGTATCCTCGCAAAGCATCCGTGCGAAATGTGACGTCTCAGGAGGTAAGTAGTAGACTGCAATAAAGAGGTCGCGTGTGGAGGGGCGTCGGAATCGGAGCCATAGGTAACAGGCATGGACATCCCGTCTAACCACGGATGTCAAGCTCGTGAGAGAGAGAGAGAGTTAGGGTGTGAGGAAATAATACTCAAATGAAGACATGAAGAAGGCTTTCATTCATTCATCAGGTATATCAAATCAAATCAATGATAAGTGAAGTACAAGCCTTATATAGGCTACACACTCACACACTAGCACCTAGTGCATATGGGATAAGTCCCATGATGACACAGGGCACTCACACAAGACTCACACACATAGACTAGTACTAGATCACCTAGTACTACACACCAACACTTCACACCAACGCACTCTTTGACTATGATATCTCCAACACCCCCCTTCAGAGCAAAGAGTGTGAGACCCAACACGCAAAGAGTAGACTGATCCCCCCTCCACCGCAATACTGCAAAGAGCAAGTCCAACTTTATTACACCTCTCGTGTGATATTGACTTCTCAAGCAACTTGCGACCGGCAAGGGCAAACCATCACTTGTCATCCCCCCTTACTCTGAACTGGGTGGTGAATACCATCGACCAAAGTAAAAGACAATACATTGATTTGGACAACCCAGGGCAAAGTACCTCTTATTGACTCCAAATAAATTCAATTTAGAGGGACAACTCAAGGCTGAGAACCTTTATTTGACTCAACACAAACACACATAGCATAGGGGCCTAGAAAGCCCAACCTTGGTGAAATGGATCCTCTGTTGGAATGGTCACCTCCCCATTTGTAAGCCCCCATATGACGAGAGCATGGGGGTGGTAGACCAGGGGATATTGGGGCTGCCACATGGGCAGCACATGAGCTGCCATGTGGGCAGCACACAACAAAAGGTAAACGCTGCCACATGGGCAGCACACATGCTGCCATGTGGGCAGCTATCTAGACATGGCCAATGGGCTAGCTAGAAGGGTACCTGGCAAGTCGTGGAGCTCCACTCCTAATTCGGCAAGAGGAGGAGCTTTTGGACTCAGAGTTTGCATATGACATAGCCCTTTTTGTAGAGGGCTCTGCTCGGAGCTTGGATGCAATTAGGGAGGCCTTGGCAGTGTATTGTCTAGCCTCAGGCTCCAGGATCAACTGGACCAAATCATTTGGCTTTCTCGTAGCGATAGAGGCGGTACAGGAGATCCAGGATTGGGGCTCAGCACTAGGCTTCTGGTAGATTCCGAGGGGTAGACATCGAGATACCTTGGCTGCCAGGTTGGCATTGATATTTCAGCAAAGCAGCAGATCTCCCGGGTCCTAGAGAGTGTTCGGCGCAAGCTTTTGTACTGGAGCTCGACCAAACTCTCTCTTGCAAGAAGGGCCTTGGTGGCTAACCAGGTCCTCCTTGCTACCGCCTGGTACATAGCCTTGTGCTCGTGTTTTCACAGGGGATGCATGGGACAGCTGAGGCGCTTGGTGCACAGTTTCCTCTGGGCAGGATCGGATGGCACACGTAACACCCAAATCGGGGTAGCCTGGCAAACAGTGATCTTGCCCCAGGCCCAGGGAGGATTGGGCATCATTGATCCGGAGATGCAGAGCAGAGCCTTGTTGGGCAAGTTTTGTAGTGAGGGGCCTCAGTCCAAGAACATAGCCCTGGAAGCTTCTTCTGCAGCGCAGTCTCCTTCGAAACACCCCCCGCACGGGTGGTCAGCGGCAGCAGTCACATAGATGGCTCTTCTCGGAGGCCTCCCTTACAGGGAAGGGCTCTCCCTTGATGCGGAGTCTCTTCAAAGTTTGGCAACGATTGGTAGGGGGTCTTATCCGGGCTAGTCCTAGTTTTTTGACGAGTTTGCGCGACAGCCTCTGATCTGGCACTCGGAGGTCCGGGATCAGGATGGTGGCATGTTGGGACAGAGGTTACACATTGGTTGGGCACAGTGGGATAGCGTCCTAGCTTGATCTTTTAGGACGTGGGCGAGACTCCCGACTGACGTAGAGGTACAATTAGAGACCCTCTCACATCTTCGGGGTGCGGGCGCGAGGATGACAGAGATTGAGGTAGCTATCCTAGAGTCTTAGTGGGCGGGCCTTCAGAGTTTCACACCAGCACAGTGGTTGGGTTAGTTCTCAAGGATAGGGGTACCTCTTCGGATTCAGCTATGCCCCCTCCCTCCCATTCTCAGCCGACCCCGGTTCTACAGTGTGGGTCTAGGTGGCCTCTTGCAGACTCTGACAGATGGAGATCCGGAGATAAATGGAGCCTTGAATCAGTTAGGGTGGCAAAGGGTCAGAGTCATGGGCCCGTCTAGGCAAGGAGTGGTCCATCCACCCGTCTTGCATCTCAGATTTGGATGCAGCTCGCTCGCGCTTATAGTTTTGGGAGGGCCGTCCCCTCAGTGAGGTACTGTGGAACCCAAGCGAGTGGTTTTGGCTGTCCAGAGTAGGCCACGTAGAGAGAGTGGAGGAGGTGCCCTTCTTCTCTTATACTACATGCATAAGACGTCGCATGCAGTTGGAGGCGATAGCCTGGACTATGTCGAGAGAGAGGCATTGGGCAGCGCAGTAGGTAGGTGAGATCCAAGGTCTGTACACACCTCCAGTCCAGTCTCTGACCGGGGAAGATCTCCTACTTTTTTGGGATGATAGCGCATGGTCGTCTTCCTGTTGGCCCTTGGTTGGAGCAGATGCGGGTGGATGGCAGCTGCCATAGATGCACGATTGGGACTTTGGAGACGATCCCCCATTGCATTTGGAGCTGCCCAGCAGCATAGAGGATATGGCGAGGAGCGCTTCGGATTGTGGTGAGGCTTAAGGGCACGCAGAGGGACTTCACGTGGGGCATGGCTGCTTGGTTGTCAGAGGGTGGCCATGCCTTTCCCATTGACGTGGTCTCTCCAGCATAGAGGATACATGGCCTTAGCATTCACAGCATTGAGTTTCATGAGGCGACCCCTCCCACTAGTCATCGACCTTTTCCTTTGCGGAGGACAGCGTGTGGGAGACAGTAGCCAGCATTACGGCATGGAACATCTGGGTTGCTCGCTGCAGTTGGGTTATGGGCCAGCACCATGCTCCACCGTCGGCCACCTTGGTAGCCATCTGGCAAGACATCATCTTCACGCTTTGTGCCATTTGGGAGCGAGGCTCTCGAGGTTCTCGAGCTACCGTCGCACGACAAGAACGTTTCTGCAAGGCTTGGCCTGTAGGTGTTTTCTACAACATCACCCTGAGAGGGATCAGATTGTTGTATAGTCGCCACCCAGAGAATCCCTAGGCAGTGAGCTGGGATCTCCGGCAGCAGCAGTGTCTTTCTGACAGCCAACATTTAATTTTTTGTTGATTTTCATGGTTGGCACCTTTATGGTATTTGCCAACTTGTATGATCGTTTTTTACAAGCATTAGTAGAAGTTCTTTTCTCTGGGAAAAAAAAAGGTGTTGTGGAGCTCTTGTAGGGGGCAGACACGTGGACATCAGGGACGTGCAGCAGCCTGATTGTGCAGGGATTTCCAGCAAGGACAGACGGCGCTTCAGTACAGAGAAGGGATGGGATGCATACGTGGCTGGTATAGGCCTGGCAGGAGGCAAGGATGCTGCAGCAGAGAGGCACAACCATGGCGCTGCAAACAGGGCAGGCTGGAGCCTGCAGGAAGGCCCGCAATAGGGCGCATATGGCTTGGGCCAGTGGCGCAGTGCCACGTGGACAGGCGGTACAGATGGGCCAGCAAGAGGGCCCTTGTAGGGCTGGTTGGGCTGAGTCAACCTAACAGACCAGCCATTCGGCCCATTTAGGGCTGGCTGCTCGGTTGGTTCAAGGGGGCCTTGTGCCCTATAAAAGGAGAGGCCCTGGGCCTCATAATTCATCCAACATTCAGCAAGAGCAGGAGCAGACATGAGCAGCCAGAAGCCACTCCCTTGGGCCTCACACTGGGGGTAAAGGAGAGTGGAAGGTGTGCTGCAGACTGAGTTTCCTAGAGGCTGGACCTTGGCTGTCTTCTAGGGCAGCGAGGTGTTGTGATCATATCTGGAGCAGAAAATCTACAGCAGACGAGCAGCAGTTAGGGCTTTCTTGGGCCTACTCCCAGGAGGTGAAGGAGACCTACAGAGAGCTGCAGACTGAGCTAGTAAGAGCTGCCTACCTAGGCTGATCTACAGGCAGTAAGGTAGAGAGAACCACTCTGGACAGCGAGTCTACATACGCTCGAGATGGAGCACGCGGGCTCAGAGATCTAGAAGTGCTTGACATCTAGTAGGAGAACCTTTTGGTATTGTATCCTGTCCTACTTTGTGGACGGACGGAAATATAAAGTGTTGCTTCTATATTTGTCTCTGAGCATTGGCTATTTATTGGCTTGCACATCTATGCACATTAAGTTAAGAAGTTTGTGATTCCACACCCCACACCACACTGTGTGAGCTCCTGGATCAATTCTATCAGTCTTCTGTAGTGCGTACCCTCTATTGGGTCATTTCTAACATCCTCATCGTCAAGAGAGAGGCCATGAACCTCTGCTGTAGCTGCATGTATCTCCTCCAGGGGCTCTTCAGGTTCAGCTTGGTCTTCAGCCAGAAGATTAACATGATGCTTCTCTTCTTCCTGTGATTTCTTCTTGAAGTAATGGGCTTCAATGTGTCCTTTCCTCTTGCAAAACCTGCAAATAATGTTCTTGTTAGTCTTCCATTTGCTTGTGGAAGCAAATGCATGATCAACAGGAGAGGCAAGAGCGGGTTCCTTATTGGGACGGTCCTTCTCAATGAGGCGTGCCACCATATCATCAAACGTGGTAGTGGCAAGACAAAGGATCTCAAGAGCGTGCTCAAAGTGAGAAATTCCATGCATACTCTTCATAAGGACGGCCATCTTATCTTCATCATCAGGGACTCTTTTAAAGCTTGAGAGTTGTTGAACAAGAGATTGAAACTGGGCTAGATGATCACTCAACTCATCACTCTCTTCCATTTTCAGATCATAAAATTTGAGCTTCAAAAAGACTTTAGAGTTGGTGATTTTATTACCAAAGAAGGTCTTGAGGCAACTCCAAATCTGCTTAGTTGTTGACTTGAAATCCACATGATGGATGAGAGAGTCAGCTAAGCAAAGACCAATGAGGGCAATGGCCTTAGCATTCTGCTGCTTCCAAATCCTTTGGTGTTGTTGATCAAGTAACTCAACCTGGTCATCCTCCTCAACATCCCAAACTCCTTCACGCATAAGGAGAAGCTGCATTTTGGTTTGCCATGTGGGAAAACCTTCCCCTTAAACTTCTCCATGAGGATAGAACTTGAAGACAAGGAGGTCGTGATTGAAAATAGCTTCGTGAGAGTGGACAGCAGCCTGAAATGGATAACCAGCAACTGAGTTGGCTGGTCTAGGTCTTGGTAGACGTCTGCAGCAAGCAATCAATGGCATGGGGTGCTCCGAAATGCACATAGCAGAACCAAGACAGCAAAGTTGATGCTGTGAATGACTTCAAAGAGCAGCAGCCTCCTCAAGATTTGGAACTGAGCGCTGCAACAGGTCCAAACCCCTCAAAGCGGCTCACAAGAGCACTTCGAAATGCAAAAACAGGTTGCCTATTTGAAGGGCAGCTAATGTTAGATATGCTGGAAGCCAAAAGACTGCTCCAAAATGCCTTCAAAGGCCTCAAGTACTGCAGATAATGCTGTCAGGTGGCCGACTACACAGCAACAGCAATAAAAGGCTGTTCTTGGCATTGAGAAACCTCGGAAACTACTCTGTTGAAGGCGGCTATGTAACAGGAGCTAAATTCGACAATGAGGTGCTTTGAAATAGACTTGAAGGTCCGCACGTGCAGGCGCGATGATCCGACCAGCAAGGAAGGAGGCTGTGAAGGGCGCCTAGAGCTCCAAAAGGTCTTGAATCAAGGCGGCTGGCTATGGAGGCAAAAAAGACTGAAAGGAGGGACCAACTGAAGCAAATAGCTGCAAGGAGGAGGCAGAATGGAGACGGAATGAGCTACCTGAGAGAAAGAGATAGCTAGAGGCGGAAATGAACAAGGGGCGAAATGGAGCAGGGCTGAGTCGGCTGCAGGCTGCAAGAAGAAGGGTTGAAGCAAAATTAGGGTTAGGGCTAGGGTGACGTGGCAGCTATGGAAGGTGGATCTGATACCATGTTAGAAACATGGTGAAGGGAGAGAGAGAGAGAGAGAGTTAGGGTGTGATTTTTCCACATCGCTACTTAATTTAACTACCCAGCTTGAGGCAAAGAAATAGTTAAGAGTGTACAGGATGCTCTTTGAGTCCAGATGACTTTTGTTCCTCAGTCTTGAGCACTCTTCTGAATCTAGTAAGAGTACACTTAGCCATAGACATCTTTGTGATTGGTGGGCCAGCATATCATGGACTGCTTGCTACTTCTATCCTTTGGCTGGTGATACAGGAAATGCAGTCATGCTATGGTTGTGCCACTCTGACATGCACTTTTTAGAGAGAATGATTTAAGATGTTTGTTATGCGCAGTCCCACTCACTTGGTTATGTCTTTTTGTTACTTTTTGTATCCTAATAGTGCTTGAAAAAAATGCACGTTCTGTGCATATCTTGAATGCCAGTTTTCTTGTTTCAGGTTCTCAGTGCTGCGGGTTCTTCCCATCTCATAAGTTTTACAGGGGCAGAAAGGGTGCCCTCGCCTTTGTGCAGCAGTCCTTCCAGTGCTAGACCGAGCAAGCATCTAAGATGTAGAAAGTACCCCCCACTCAGGTCAGCAATATAATTATCATCACTTTGACTTTCTGTTATTTGAAAGAGGGCTAGACATAGGAGGTGGTGTGATATGTAATTGCAAACCGATTTAAACTTTCTGACTTACTGCATAGAAGTACCTTCTAGCTTGGATAAGAAAACTTTTTCCTTCACAAGCAGTTGTAGCTTGGATGGACTGGTTTTTATTCCTTCATCCTAACCAACTCTGTCTTTTATTTCATAATTCAAAATAGGAATCAGATCTTTGTATAACGGATGCTTGCACATACGTGTGCACGTGTGTTATTAGAAAACTTCCATATCGGTCGAACTTCTTTGGCAGATTTCATCTAGATTCAAATGATTGTCTGACTGTATCTACAATCATCACTGCCTTTGGTGTACTAAAGTCCTATGCCTTTGATGCACCTGCTTGATAGGAGAAGTATCTTCCCTTCCTCAATCACTGCATCCAGTCGAGGATGTACCTGCAAACCACTTTGCTGAAGGTCCAATGTAAGAGTCAAGGTTTGGGGCTCCTTATGAGCCGCAAGGAGGTTCATATAGCCTATAAAAAATTTCTTATTGAACAGGCCTCGCGAGTTCAAAATGCTTGGACTTCAAGGAGTACATATCCATGTTTATTTCGTGTAGCTCTATTTTGACAAGCTCTGCATCATCCACTGCACTAGCTACTCTTCACCCTTAAAGCCGGTCCAAAAAATGGCTTGAGCCATGGCACATGGACAGGGGATGCATGGTCCAGCCAACATGTTACAAAAATTTCATAGAGACATCATTGAAAATCGATGATGGTAGTGGTCCAGTGGAGTGTGGAGCTATCATCCCTGTGAGTCATGTCCTTTATTTTGGTAAATAGCATGGTAGCTCGCCTTACTTCTGACGCCCCTAAGAATTCCCTAATAGCATGATCACGCACAAACCAAAATCCCCCATTGCCTGTGCCTTGTGGCAGGCTAAAGAGCAGCAGCAGTATGCTATTTGGTGGCCACATAAGAAAGAAGCAGAGCGTGGAGCAGCAGGTCTTACAACTGCCATAAATCCATGTAGGCAGGCTAGATAAGGTGTACAGCCTATATAGTGCCTCCTAAATCGCCCTTTGAGCATTGCCAGCTGAGAAAGAAGCCCCACAGCTTGAAGCAAATAATTGATGGTATGAAAAAGAGGAGCAGCAGCAGCCTACATCAATCGCATCTCCTCAGTCATCTGTAGGACCATTTTTTTTTTCGCAAAAAGTAGTGCTAGTTATATTGCTTGAAAACGAGAGTACAAGAAGGCCTAAAGGCCAGCGGGCTGTAATCACAAAACGGATACAGCCCGTGGTAACAAAATAATTACAAGCCTCTCAGGGCATAATCATCTGAGTGTGGACAAACAGCCACGGCGGGGGCGAGTAATGCCACTGAAGATTGTGAGCAGAGTGCTGGAAGAAAAGCTCTTGATGGTCCCAGTCGCCAAGGAAGCGCCGTTTCTTCTCCTTCCCTGCCCGGGAGTCCCTCTGACTCTGATCCCACTGACCCTTGAGCGTGTGAATGATCGTGCTCCAGATGTCCGCTAGGGTCTAGGTAGCAGAAGAAGCATGATCTCCTAGGGTCTGCGCGCATCTGGAAGTCCAGATATGCCAGCCTACAATACTCCCTATGATCTCCCAAACTGGGTGCCGAGTCATCGCTCCTGCATCTGTCTCTGTTAGATGCCAGGGGAAGCTTTCCATGTATGCCCAGGTGGCCTGCGTGATGAAGAAAACTGGATCCTGTCGAGAGAACTCATAAGCCAAGTGATGTCCCACCTCGGTGCTGCACTAGCAAACGGCTCCCCAAGTGACCGGTCCTAGCTCGGGTGTAGCCCTCGCTAAGATCCCCATGACTCCCTTCCACACTGTCTGAGCATGCGAACAGCTCCAAAGGCAGTGCTTCAGGGATTCCTCCTCCTGAAAACACATCTGGCAGTGACCCTCCTGCCCCATCTGCCTCAGCCAGCTCCCAACTGGTAGCCCCTTATGGACCACCATCCAAAGAAAGTAAGAGATCTTCCTCGGCCGCCAGCTTGCCCATAGAGACTTCCAGAATGTACGAAGAAAGACCAGAGATATCCCTTGGGCATACCAGCTATGTGCTTGGGTAGGTAGCCTGCGTTGGAGAGCCCCAAGAGCACGCCTACCGGTACGCGCGCTATATGAGAAGAAGGGGGTAGGGTTCTCTGAGGTCTCCAGTGGTGGCCAGCGACACTCCCCTAGGTCCCACTCCACCTTTGTCAAGGAGCGGCCCTCCCAAATCCAGAGTCTCCAGTCCTGGTCCTGCACAACCAGGGGGTCCATATGCCACGCTTTCCCTTGCAGCCCTATGATGTGAAGGCGCTGTCAGGGAAGCTGGGGGTCGATCACAGCCTCTCTGCTCTGGAGACGGCTACCATCGGCGGTGGAGAAGAAATGAATTGAGGAGTCCGAGAAGAGGCCTGCAACCACCAAAGGAATGCCGCGGGGTGTGAACTGCCCTAGCCACCTCTCATCTCCTGGGAGGAGCTGTCTGGTAATCATGGGAATCCTCCAACCTGCAGGAATGGCAGCATCAATCTCCGCTCGCCGAGCCTGGATCCCACGTGCCGTACCTATTGCTGCGCTCTGGGCCCAATTGGCTATAGACGTCCCTCCAAACCCGGAGCGAGCGTGCAGGCCCACGCGCCCAGAGCGCCCATGGGATATGGGATCTCTCTCCAAGCTGGCGACCTGTATCATCTGTCACCTGGCTGCTCCAAATCAGGGGCTGTTTGTCTATCTCCTCTCGGCAGCTGGGGGGAACCTGGGAGAGGCTGTGCCGCAGCTTCCTCCAGACCGAGAAGAGATTGCAGAGGAAGGGGAGCGGGGCTGAGTCAGCGGGGCTGAAGTGAAAATCCACCGAATAGAAGGCTGCCAATCACCCCCTCTCTGGGGGATACACGCGCTGAGACCATGCTGAAGCAAGAGCTTCCACGTTTGCCCTCCTGGGGTCAGACCGCGGATGACTAACTTGCCAAGTAATGCCTGACTCTGTCTGGATCTATGATGCCAAGACCGCCGCCCTCTGTCTGGGGGAGAATGACCGTCTGCCAGGCGACCCGGGCTCTGGTGGTGCCGAAACCGTCTGAGCCAGACCATAGAAAGTTCCGCACCAGTCTCCTCAGCTGGGCTACGCACGATCTCGAGAAGCACCAGCAGGATGCCACATACCAAGCGGTGGCTAGAAGGACCTGATTGACCACAAGGGCCCTGCCTGCCAAAGATAGCCGAGCTGTGCTCCAGAAGGCTAGCTTCCATCGTATGGAAGCTAGGACCGGTAGGAACTGCTGAGCCGGCGTGGTATCCAGCCCTACCTGGAATCCCATGTAACGTGTCGTCTGTCCTCTAGGGATCCATCGAAACCCCAGGAAAATACCCCACTGTGAGCTGGCTCTCGGATCCGGAAGAAAACCAACTGACTTATGCCAGTTGATTTTCGCCCCAGTGGCTAGGCAGAAAACCTCTAGAGACAGTCTCACTCGCTCCAGTGACTCAATATCATCTTGCACATACAGGGCCGTGTCGTCTGCATACTCGGAGTCCAGAAGTTCTGCATCGTCCCTGATAGGGAGGCGTCTAAGGTCGGTCGGGGCATAGATATTGAGGATGCCGATGCAGGATCCCTCAATATTCAAGCCCACCCAAAGCGCTCGTCCTGGGATCAAGGTGCTAAAACCACACACATGCTGTACTAGAGAAGCGTTGATGGAGGTACAGACACCTCTGCTCCTCCCCTGCTCGTCGATCGAAGGTTTCCAGTAGGTGTGGGAGCACCCTGTGAGGACCTTCCCACACTTACTGGTCTGAGAAGCCGAAAGCTTGTGTTCCTGTAATAGGAGCACATCTACCCTTCCCACCAAAGCTGGCTGGAGCTCCTGTCTGAGCACCATCTTCCTGGGGCCGCGGGTTCCTGATGAGTGGAACCCGTTGATGTTCCAAGAGATAATGCTTATACTCATGAAGAGGAGAGATGGGCCACAAACAGCTGTCTGCTTGTGGTCGATGTCAAGGTGGTCGGAGGATGTCCGATGTGCAGACGAAGGCGCTTCTGTGAAGGTTTCGAAGGTGAGGCCGGATCATCGGACCCATCCTCTAAAACCTTCAGTAGAGGGGAAAGGCCCTTTGTCCCATGGTGGTAAGCTCTCTCTAACCAACTCAAAACCTCCGCCAGGGAAATACTGTAGAAGCCCGCTACCTCTGAGGTCCTTCAAGGGCGGAGCCCTTCCGCGTAGATCCACTCCAGAGGCGGTCGAATGATGACTAAAAGGCGGAACCGTTTGGCGCTGTGGCGCCATCTCAGACGAATGTCACCCTCCTTCCACTGCTGCTGAAGAAGCTTCGCTGCTCTACTACCAATCCAGTCCTGTACCTGCTCCTGGGACTAATCACGAATCGTCTCCCAAACATTTTCATTCGTCCATTGCTCATTCTCGTCACTAGTGATAGTGAAGGAATAGCTAGGACCATCATGGGGGGCGAGGACGGACACCTTACCCTCTGTCCTTTTCGGAGGAAGAAGATGCTAATGTCTAGGCATGCAGGGAAGGAGCCAATACCAGCTGCATCCAAGTAGTCCCAAGGTCCTGCTCGATAGAACTCCAGAGGTAGAGCTCTAGGAGCTGCCCTTGGGTGGGGGGACGAAGATGAGGAGTCAGAACCAGAAAGGGGGGTGCTGGTCGTCGGAAGAACTGGGGTGGTGCTGGCTGTCTGCGGAGAAAGGCCTCTCCCCTCCATCGGGCCAGGGGGGGTAGGCGCGGAGGAGGTCTGTGCTAGCTTCGGGGCCGCAGGAGGAGGGGGGGTCCCCGTGGGATCATGCTCGAAGGAAAGGGGAGGGCTGAAACCAAAGGTGCCGGGGGGGGTCCCGGAGGGGGAGGGAGGTAGGGAAACCGAGGAGGGGGGAGGAGGAGGGGGGTGGGGTGAAGGATGAGGAGGAGGCTGGCGTACCTTCTCCTTCCCTTTCTCCTTCCCCTTACCGGGCTGCTGCTGACTGGTGACCTCAGGAGTCTCCTGCTGGAGAGGGGGCTTTTTGGTTATTGTTTTGTTTCCTTTCTGTTTTCTTTTGACCTCAGTCCAGGCTTCCCCTTTTGGAGGGGTTGTCGGTGCCTGGCGGGGGGGATCCTGAGTTGCCTGGCTGGGGGCCATCAGAGGGTCTGTCCTCGTGAAGAGAGGGCAAGAGCGATCCTGGTGCTCGAAGCCGTGGCATCTCAGACACTGATCTGGGCGACTAGTGACCATAATGTGCTGCGTCACCACACCTGTGTCCATCTCAATCTCGAACTTTGAGGGGATACTTTGCGGATCTAGGACTGCCACTTTGATGCGTGGCACCCCTTGGGCTGCCGCCGCATCAACGAAGGTGTCCTACATGAGCCAGCCAAAGTGCGCCCCCAAGTCCTTGATGATCGGGCGAAGCTCTGTTGCGAGGCCGGGGAAGATGAGGTAACTGGATGGCAGGGGATGCGGAAGCGGGCATCGAAGTCCGCTACACTGAAACCCCTATACCATGGGACCATAAGGATGATCTTCCCACCCACAAAGGTAGGGGACCGTCTGACCATATCGCTCGCAGCCTGTGCCGAGGAGAGCTTGAGCCAGAAGATACCACGTCCCATGAGTGCGACCTCCTCAATGTGGCTGTCCTCAAGGTATAGGGTGGACTGCAGCCAGTCCCTGACGTCTGCTCGTGAAGGGGCGTAGCCAATGACTCTTCCATAAACGAAAGTCTGGGAAAAGTCATTGGCAGCTTGCTTCACCAAGGAGACCTGATGCTCTGTTAGTGTTATGCGGTAGGCTGAAGGAGGGGGGGGGGTCCGTCTGGGCCACCGGTTCCGAGCTTACGACCGCCATACCGCACCGACAAACTGCGAAAGCTCCAAAAGGCGGGGGAAAAGAAACGGCAAGGGCGAGGGAGGGAGGAATTGTCACGGGGGCGTGAAATTCTAGGTACTTTAATGTACTACAAGACCGTGATAACTTTGGTTTTAAAAGTCCAAGCGTGGGCTTAATAATGTGTAATTAAACGCGGCATGGTGCCTAGCACATAAGCGTAATTAATCCCTAGGCCCAAAGACATTCCAAGGAATTAAAAGAGTGGTTGTTGGGAAATGATGATGTGGCATTTTTAATGGGCCCCCTAGAGGGCCATGTACCTTCAGTGGCCCCCCTAGAGTTCCAGGTGGCTCTAGTGCCTTCTACATGCTCCTTTGCCATTCCTGGACCTTCCTGGGCCTTCTAAACTTCACATGTGTAGTTTTCTCTCTCATCTTCTCCCTTTGTTGAGATTTTGGACTGGTTTTTCAGCCTCCTTCAGCTGAATTCCGTTTTTCTTCATAACTCCTCACCCGTTTGGATTCCTCGACTTCCGTTTGGCCCGATGGCTTCCCCTCTGCCTCCCCTTCGTAGTGATATGCTTTTCCCTCCGTGCGTTTGGTAGAACGGGCAGAGCTGAGCACTTCTTTTGCTGGTCGAATTTGCAAAAGTGGCTTTTTCTGGACCTTTTTTCTTCTACCGCCTCCTGGGCCTCTCCTCTTGCAAAGCTACAGCTTTCTGTTGAATTTCGAGTGGTTCGACGCGCTGGTTGACTGGTTTTTCTCAGTTTTGGAGGACTTTCCGGCAATGAAACTTCTCCAAAACCTTCTCAATGCATTCCTCTCTGAAGCACGCTTCTTTTGAGCCCAAGAACTCCCACTTCTTCGCGACAGAAGTGCTTCTTTTCGCATTTTTCAGTGGAATTCTTGCTGGTCGGCTCTTGTAAATGCTCTTTCTTCATGCCTTTGCACTCCTCTTTGGCTGATAATGCAATTGGGCATTGGCTACTATGTCCTCTTGGCGATTGAGGACTTGGTTCGAGTTTTCAGGGCTTGGTGAGTTGTGATTTTGCTACTGCAATTTCTTTTTGTCATAAGCTATTGGTTGGCCTCGTGTGCCGCCTCTTTCTTGGCTCACAGGTGCCCAGGCAGTGCTACATGAGTCATTCCTTGGTTGGGTACTTTGCTGATTTTATTTTGGAGCTTTGAAAAGCTTTGTGAATGCCATCTGGAAACCACTCAAAGAGAGTGCAGCTGGGGTGCAGTGTGATTGCATCTGGACAGCCAATGGAATTGCACTCGAAAAAGAGAATGCCTTTGGGTTGAGCCTACGGGTTAAGTGCACTTATGTGATGGTGTTATATGCTTGAAAGCCTTGCGAAGGCTTAGTGAATTGGGGCTGCGTGCTCGATTGCAGGGAAGGTCTCCCAGATGCAACTTGTAATCATTTCACTGTGAAATATAAAGAAATACCGAAAGGGGCGCCACGGTGTTTGGGGCCAATCGGGTGCACTTGTCTATGTCTGTTGAGCAGGGGCATTCTAGCCTCCATCCCTTTTTCAGTGGTTTTGTTTGTGAACAAATGGGTAAATGCCAAATGGTGATCATGCAATGGTTAATGGTTGTGATATATGCTTTGTGAGCTGTAAATAAGTGCTGAAGTGATTAAAGGTTTAGTTCCACTGCCCTCTGAGTGATTAGAGGCCGGTTTCATTGGTTCCATTGCCGGGATACCACACACTCTTTCTCAAGAGGTGGGCCTCGGTAGTTTGGTGGAAGGATATCTTTGCTGTACTTTTTGACAGCTGAATATTACAACCATAAACATGGTGAGTACCCATGAGCAAGAGAGCTCCACAACTCCTCAAAGGAGAAGGCAGGAAAGCCTTAATGATCCAGCTAGTGTACAGCTGCAGGAAGCACAACAAATGCCTTTTGAGCAGGCCACACATGAAGCTACAACTGAGCTCAACGGTGATACTAGTTCTAGCAGTGAGTTAGATGATGCTACTATGTTGAATGCACAGCTTGCAAGTGCAGTGACTGCTTTGACTTAGCTGGCTCAAAATTTGGCTCAGATTGTGCAAACAAATGCCAAGAAGAAGAAGAAATCAAGAAAGCACAAGCAGGGAAAGAGTGAGTACACACATGCATCAGCTTCTCATGGCGGACCGCACACTCATGCATCAGTTTCCCATGAGGGACAGCCATCAAAAATGACTCAGAAAGTGACTTCCAAGAGAGAGGAATCGCCCAAAAGAGCACTTGAGAAAGAGGTACAAAAAGTACAGCCAGTGCAACAGTATGAGCAGCCAGCACAAGGCCTTGGTTTGGGTATTTCTAGTCCTCAAAATAATAATGTGCAGTCCATAAATGTGGCTCAACCACCTCAGCCATATTTGAGGCAGCAACCTGAATATTTTGGTACAGATTCAATCTTTGATGCTATGTTGATTTCACCGCCAATTGGGCATAGAAAACAAGCCATGTATGACAATGTGGGAATGCAGCCAGGCATGCAAGCCACAGCATATGCTCCCATGCCTAATGTTCAGCCATCTTTGGGACAGCCAATATCAAATGTATATAAAGAATTTAAAGATGGTGGTTCTCATGTCAAGTTTGATACATATAATGGAGTACAGGACAGGTACAAAGCCCTCACATTCCTTCAACAGTTTGATGCTGCATTTCTTGGGGGTTTGTTTACAGAAGCATCCAAGATGAGGAAGGTTGCCACATTTTTGAAAGGCAATGCACTTAAGTGGTACACCAACCTTATGCTTCATGGAGATGCACCTACTACTTGGTTGGAATTTAAGCAAGTGTTCTCTTCTACTTGGCTTACTCCAACTTTTGAAGTTAAAGTACTTTCACACTGGCATGACTTGTCATACAAACTTTGCAAGAATCTTGATGATTACACCAAGAGGTTTTGGGATGTTTTGCTGCCATTGAGCTCTTACAGGCATGTTTCTTTGAAAGAGCAAATAGAGAGGTACTGTTGTGGATTGCCTAGTGAGCTACGTGATTATTGCTTCAAAACCAAGGTGGGTTTTATGACTCAATTAATTGAGAATGCAAGGACAGCATATGCATGGATGCAGGAGAAGAATTTGGGCTTTATGGACAGTAAGAAAGAAGACAACAAACGGGCTGCCAAACACCAGGATAAGGACATCAAATCTGAAAATAAAAATTATGGCAAACGACCGTTTCAAAAGGGAGGAAAAGCCCAATTCAAAGCTGGTCAAAGGCGTGGACAGCCTAATAAACAGCCCCGTACCAAGTTATCTGATGAAGAGAAAAAGTCACTCATGGAGCAAAACAAATGTTTTATATGCAAAGGAGAGGGACACCGCTCTTATGATTGCCCATTCAAGAAAAGAGACAGGTCAGATGATGATAAGAATGGTGATAAACAGGCTGATCGGAAGGGCAAAAAGCCTAAACCTTCTGCAGGACTTCTTCCAGATGTGATAGGGAGTTTGCCACATGCACATGATGAAGAGGAAATGAAAAAGACAGAGATGTGCAGAGCATGGGGAAAAATCAGAAATCAAAATTGTTTGTTTTTCTTTGATTCTGGGGCAAAGGCAAATTTCATAACTCCTGATATGGCAGGAAGGCTTGGCATTGAGCCTGAGGAAATGGGGCCATCCGGCATGTGTGATATGGCCAACCCTGAACTCAACACACCTGTCACTCCTATCATTGGCAAGTTGAGGATGCATATCCAGGGATATCAGGATGCAGAGGACTTCTACATTATGCCTTTGCCAGAGTGTGATGCTTTGCTTGGGATGCCTTGGATGTACAGGGTGGGGGCTGATGTGCAGATGAGAAACAAGAAGATTTCTTTAACTCATAGAGGCAAAAATCATGTACTTGATGTAAAGTTGAAAGGGGAGTCCATCCCTATAGTTTCAGCTTCTTGTATTTCCAATGTAATAAAGCGTCATATTTCAGCGTACTTGATTTTTGTCAAAGAGGACAGCCAACCAGTTCAGGAAGGCTCTACTCTTTCTGCTTTAGATAGAGAAAGGGCTGCTTTTATTTCAGATTTTCAGGATTGTTTCTCAGATGCACTTCCTCAAGAATTACCTCCCAAGAGGCCCGAGGATCATCAAATTCATATAATTCCAGGAAGCTCACCGCCTAATATACTTCCCTATCGTGTCAGTAAGGCACAACAGGAAGAGATAATGTCACAAGTGAAGGAACTCTTGGAAAAGGAATTAATACAGCCAAGTAATTCTCCTTATTGTTCCCCTGTGTTGCTTGTGCAAAAGAAGGATGGCAGTTGGAGAATGTGTATTGATTATAGGGCTTTGAATAAAGTCACAATTAAGAACCGTTTTCCAATTCCACGCATTGATGATATCGGTTGGAAGGTTCCTCAATGTTTAGTCGTATTGACCTTAAAAGTGGATACCATCAGATAAGGATACGGCCTGAAGATGTCTACAAGACTGCCTTCCGCACTTCATTTGGCTTATATGAGTTCCTTGTGATGCCTTTTGGTTTGACTAATGCACCTGCCACTTTCAATAGAATGATGGACAGAATTTTTAGAGCACACAGAAAGTTTGTGGGCACTTTCTTCGATGACATCATTGTGTTCTCTAAAAATGAGCAGGAGCACAGGAAACACCTCACTATTGTGTTTCAAGAGTTGAAAAGACACAAGCTATTAATAAACACCAAGAAAAGTGAGTTCTTTATGCATGAGATTCATTTTCTCGGTCATATAGTGTCAAAGGATGGAGTCAAGATGGATCCTGCAAAAGTTGAGGCCATAAGGAGTTGGCCAATTTTGAAAAATCTGCATGAAGTCAGAAGCTTTCTTGGGTTGTGTTCATACTATCGGAGGTTTATAAAGTACTTTGCAGAAATTGCTTCTCCCTTGCATGCTTTACAAAAAAAAGCTGTACCGTTTCGGTGGGGACCAAAGGAAAATGCAGCTTTTGAAGAGCTGAAGCAAAAATTGTGTTCTGAACCCGTTATTATCTTGCCAGATCTTGCAAAACCCTTCGTTGTAACTTGTGATGCATGTGGGAACAGCATAGGAGGCACTTTGATGCAGGATGGCAGAGTGGTTGCATATGAGAGTAGAGTTCTCAAAGATGCTGAATTGTACTTGCAGACATACGAGAAGGAAATGTTAGCAGTGATACATGCTTTGACCACATGGAAACATTACCTTCTTGGAGCTGATTTTTATGTGCAAACTGATCATCAGTCACTTAGATATTTTCTCACGCAGAGAAAATTATCTGAAAAGCACATGAGATGGGCTAACTTCCTCTCAATGTTTCATTTTCAAATTGTACATGTGCCGGGTAACAAAAATGTCGTGGCTGATGCACTTTCCAGGAAACCACAGCTTGAAGCAGTCTCCAAGAAACCCAGTGTTTCAGCAGTGAGCATTGCTTACAACAATGTGTTAGATGTGATGAAAGATCAGTATGTTAATGATGCTGATTTTTCAACTATTTATGAACAGCTTTCTGATGGTCAAAGGCATGATCACTATATGTTGAAAGACGGTTTCATTTTGATGCATGGATGACTCTGTGTCACTGATCAGATGCGACAGAAAGTCATAATGGAAAGTCATGCTCCTCCATATGCAGGACATAGGGGAATTACAGCAACAATTACAGCAGTGGAGCAATACTTTTATTGGCCATCTTTGAGGAAAGATGTGGAAGAATATGTGAGAACATGCATGGTTTGTCAGAAAGTTAAGTTTGACAGGCAGAAGGCACCTGGGTTGTTACACCCTTTGCCAATTCCGGATAGACCATGGCAAAGCATAGCTATGGATTTTGTGTTTGATCTTCCACGTACTCCTACTGGACATGATGGATTGTGGACAATAATTTGCAGGTTTAGCAAACAAGCCCACTTTGTGCCAGTAAGAAAGAAAATTACAGCAGATCAAATGGCCAAATTGTTTTTGCAGCATGTCTTCAAGTATCATGGGATGCTTGAATCCATAATCAGTGATAGAGATCCGAGGATGACCAGCCTCTTTTGGAGAGGACTGTTTGAAAATATGGGCACTACGCTGAATTTTTCGTCATCTTTTCACCCTCAGTCTGATGGACAATCAGAGCAGGAAAACTCTACCATCTTGGATATGTTTAAATGCTATGTCTCAGACCACAAAAGCAAATGGGAGCATTATTTGCCTTTGCTGGAATATGCTTATAATAATACAGTGCACACATCCACAGGTAAAGCACCTTTTGAAATAGTGGAAGGTGCCAGGAAGATACCTCCCATTTTGCATACAAAAGAGAAAATCTTTGAAGCTGATCGTTTTGTGGAAAGCCTTGAAGAGGCTTACAAGAAGATCAAATATGCCTTGCAAAGAAGTCAAGACAAGCAGAAAAGAGCAGCAGATAAGCACCGCAGGGAATTGGTATTCACAGAAGGTGATTGGGTTTTGCTGCGTTTTCAGAAGGCGTTTTCAGAAGGCAAGGCTGAAAAATAAGAAAGGCAAGGAAAGGTTGTACACAAAGCTGAACATGCGTTACTATGGTCCTTTTCAGGTTTCTGAAAAGATAAACGAGGTAGCTTACAGGCTGAAGTTGCCTCCGCATTGGAAGATACATAATGCCTTTCATGTGAGCTTATTAAAGCAATATCATGGAGATATTCCCGAGGATGTACCTGATGAGGTGCAGCCTGAAGTGGAAGAACAGGATGAACTTCTGGTCCCAGAGCAGATTCTGGCACACAGAGATAGAAAGCTCAAGGGTAAAGTTATCCGTCGCTACTTGGTAAAATTTCAAAATTACCCATCACTTGATGCGAAATGGATGGAGGAAGGTGAACTGGCAGATTCACCTGGGATATTGCAGCTTTACCTTGATGCTTTCCAATTAGAGCCGACTGCGGCCCGGGCTCCTACAGGTAGTTCAGCAGAGCGAGCGTCTGGAGCATTACCTGATGTTCGAGAGGGGGGTAGCACCTCCACTCCCTCAGTACAGACGGGCTCACTAAGATTTCATGAGGTCGCTTGATGACACTGTATGTTTCATCCGAGATACTGAGCTGACAGTATTTCTGCTGTGAGACTTCATGATATTGATGCATCTTGACTATTGATCGCCGAGGATCACATAGATTTTGAGCAGTATATATGGATGGATGCATGCCTCTCCTAGCCATATTTTTACTATCTCTGTATACTATAGCTGCGGCTTTCTTGTATACTCTTTTATGCTATATTTCATGCTCGCTCCTGTGTTTTGGGGCAGCAAACTGTGGTTTGCTGTTTCAAGAGAGGGGTATGTCACGGGGGCGTGAAATTCTAGGTACTTTAATGTACTACAAGACCGTGATAACTTTGGTTTTAAAAGTCCAAGCGTGGGCTTAATAATGTGTAATTAAACGCGGCATGGTGCCTAGCACATAAGCGTAATTAATCCCTAGGCCCAAAGGCATTCCAAGGAATTAAAAGAGTGGTTGTTGGGAAATGATGATGTGGCATTTTTAATGGGCCCCCTAGAGGGCCATGTACCTTCAGTGGCCCCCCTAGAGTTCCAGGTGGCTCTAGTGCCTTCTACATGCTCCTTTGCCATTCCTGGACCTTCCTGGGCCTTCTAAACTTCACATGTGTGGTTTTCTCTCTCATCTTCTCCCTTTGTTGAGATTTTGGACTGGTTTTTCAGCCTCCTTCAGCTGAATTCCGTTTTTCTTCATAACTCCTCACCCGTTTGGATTCCTCGACTTCCGTTTGGCCCGATGGCTTCCCCTCTGCCTCCCCTTCGTAGTGATATGCTTTTCCCTCCGTGCGTTTGGTAGAACGGGCAGAGCTGAGTACTTCTTGTGCTGGTCGAATTTGCAAAAGTGGCTTTTTCTGGACCTTTTTTCTTCTACCGCCTCCTGGGCCTCTCCTCTTGCAAAGCTACAGCTTTCTGTTGAATTTCGAGTGGTTCGACGTGCTGGTTGACTGGTTTTTCTCAGTTTTGGAGGACTTTCCGGCGATGAAACTTCTCCAAAACCTTCTCAATGCATTCCTCTCTGAAGCACGCTTCTTTTGAGCCCAAGAACTCCCACTTCTTCGCGACAGAAGTGCTTCTTTTCGCATTTTTCAGTGGAATTCTTGCTGGTCGGCTCTTGTAAATGCTCTTTCTTCATGCCTTTGCACTCCTCTTTGGCTGAGAATGCAATTGGGCATTGGCTACTATGTCCTCTTGGCGATTGAGGACTTGGTTCCAGTTTTCAGGGCTTGGTGAGTTGTGATTTTGCTACTGCAATTTCTTTTTGTCATAAGCTATTGGTTGGCCTCGTGTGCCGCCTCTTTCTTGGCTCACAGGTGCCCAGGCAGTGCTACATGAGTCATTCCTTGGTTGGGTACTTTGCTGATTTTATTTTGGAGCTTTGAAAAGCTTTGTGAATGCCATCTGGAAACCACTCAAAGAGAGTGCAGCTGGGGTGCAGTGTGATTGCATCTGGACAGCCAATGGAATTGCACTCGGAAAAGAGAATGCCTTTGGGTTGAGCCTACGGGTTAAGTGCACTTATGTGATGGTGTTATATGCTTGAAAGCCTTGCGAAGGCTTAGTGAATTGGGGCTGCGTGCTCGATTGCAGGGAAGGTCTCCCAGATGCAACTTGTAATCATTTCACTGTGAAATATAAAGAAATACCGAAAGGGGCGCCACGGTGTTTGGGGCCAATCGGGTGCACTTGTCTATGTCTGTTGAGCAGGGGCATTCTAGCCTCCATCCCTTTTTCAGTGGTTTTGTTTGTGAACAAATGGGTAAATGCCAAATGGTGATCATGCAATGGTTAATGGTTGTGATATATGCTTTGTGAGCTGTAAATAAGTGCTGAAGTGATTAAAGGTTTAGTTCCACTGCCCTCTGAGTGATTAGAGGCCGGTTTCAGGAATGGAGGCGGAGGAGGGGAAGGAAAGAGGGAGGGATGGAGGCGCAAGAGGAAGCAGGGGGAGGAGAGAGGGCAGCGGGGAGAGAGAATGGCGAGGGAGGGGAGAGAAAGGAGGAGGGAGGGGGTGGCAGCGTGGCACGAAGGCGGGGAAGGGAAGGAGGAGAGGCGGGGGTGTGGCGGCACGGCGCGAGGCGGAGGCGGGGAAGGAAGGAGGAGAGGAAGGAGGGGAAGGGGGGGGGGGTGGGCAGCGCGGCGCAAAGGTGGGGAAGGAGGAGGAAGGGAGGTGGGGGTGTGGCAGCGCAGCGCGAGGAGGAGGCGGAGGAGGAAGGAGGGGCGGAGGGAGGGTGACGCGGCGGGAACACGGCGAAAGGCGGAGGAGGGGGAGGAGGGGAAGGAGGGAGGGGGCCGCGCGGCACGAGGGAGGTAGACGGGAGCGGGGGGGTTCGCAGGAGCAGAGAGCATGTCACAGAATGTTTTTATCTGTAGGACCATTCCTCCTTCTTCAAAGCATTATATTCATCCAGCTGTTTAGCATTCAATTATTAGAAATATCCTCTTAGGAGCTGTGTTGGAAATGAGGGATAGAATCACTCTAACCTCGCAACCTCTGCTGAATAGGAACAGCTCCGTCTCACTCACTCAATGATGGAGACCACACACTAGAACCTCACTCAACAGATAGAGTATAAACGGCATATACAAGAGAGAATATGAGGGAGGGATGGAATCACTCTAACCTCGCAACCTCTGCTGAATAGGAACAGCTCCGTCTCGCTCACTCAATGATGCAGACCACACAGTAGAACCTCACTCAACAGATAGAGTATAGACGGCATATACAAGAGAGAATATGAGGGAGAACTCAGATGTATTCTTCCACCAAGTAGTGGGCAAAAACCTAGCTCAGGGTGACACAAGAAATCCAGGAAGCAGCTGGCCTGAATTTGGAACTCTCCTAGTAGACTACTACTGCTCGTGCTGCCTCTCTGTAGGCTTCTATGGAGGCTGTGGCTGATGCTGAGATGAAGGGGGTAAGGGCCCCTTTTATAGTGGGCTGGAGACCCCTTGTATGGCCGACTTTTTGGGTTGGTTGGCAGGCTGCTGGCTGACTTGCCAGTCGGCCCTGTTTATGCCCAACCAGCCCCAATTAGCATTCTATATAAAGGGCTGCCAGGGGGTCCAGTAGGACTTGCTCTTTGTGGCCTTCTTCCAGCCTCCAATGCTGCTGGTATGCAGCTCAAAAACTGTCCCCTCCCCGTCATAATCATATGCCCCTTGTTGTTCCAACTTCCCACACATCGGGGGCTCACAGATGGCTGCATTGATCTCGATGACACAACTATGGGCCGATCCACATGCGTCGAATGAGGTGCTCCAATTGCTCCCGTGGAAGAGCCTTTGTGAAAACTTCGGAAAGGTTGTTGGCGGTCGGACAACACATCAGCTCTAGGACATCGTCGATGATGAGCTTCCTTAAGAAGTGGTAATGGACTTCGATGTGCTTCGTCTGTGCATGGAACACTGGGCTCTTTGCGACGGCTATGCAACTCTGGTTGTTGCAGATGATGACTGTCACCTCCTCCTGAAACATGTCCAGATCCTCAAATATCCACTTGAGCCACAACGTCTTGCATGTTGCAGTGCACGCAGCTCAGTATGCCGCCTCTGTAGAAGAAAGGGAAACTGAGGGTTGTTTCTTGCTCAGCCAAGAAATGGCCCCTGATATAAGGACAAAACAGTACCCTGAAGTCAAACACCTAGTGTCATTGTCACCCGCCCAATATGGTGTATGTAATCCTGTATGTGCAAGTACCTCTTAGATACCTCAGCACCCGTAGACCTGCTTCCAGTTATTCTCCCTGGGTTTTGCATAGAACTAACACAACAGCCCAATGGCAAAGGAGATGTCCAGCCTGGTGTTGGTTAGATAAAGCAGACTGTCTGAAAACGGCCTCAAGGCCAACAAGAGGGCGGTAAAGACAACCACCAGTTAAAGACTTCACACTAGAATATTCAGCAAGTAACAAACACAGATTGGGGGAGCTAAAGTGCTTTTGCTCAATAACAAGGACATAGATTGGCCCCAAACCTTTGGCGCCCCTTTCGGTATTACTTTATTAATTGGAGAGTCCAGCAAATAGATTACACAATGAATTCAATCTAACTGCTCTCCACTCTCAGTAGGCATCAATATTCTAAACATTAGCCCTGCTGGGCCCTGCTCTCACACCCCAATGACAATAGGCATCCATTTCAGTGCAAACACTTGCATAAAACTTGGGAGCTGTTGCTAGCAGCCCACGCGGGGTCACACAACTCCCCAGACTGCCACAAGTGTCCACTAATTCGCTAAGTAGCCAAGCAAGGGGTGAGAGCCTAGTTAGTCTGTCCGCAACCCTTAGGAGCATGAGCTTGAATTGCAAGTACGCACAGTGAACCACCCGGCCAACTAGGCCGCTGCCAACACAGCTCACAGGCCAATGCAATCACTACTAAGCATGAGTGAACGTTTAACCAGCCCAGAGCTCAAACTAAGATCATTCACGAGCTAATGCATAACACCTCGGGAGCCTTCTATCCACGCTGCCACACAGCTAGCTGTCCCTGCAATCCTAGCTCACCTGCCTGTGCACGCAGCCCGAGGCAACCAAAAACAGCCCGTACAAAGCAGCTAGGAGGCAAGCATAACTCTCCATTATAGCTATCTGTACATAGGTGTATCTGTCCGTACAGTTGCACTTGCACTTGCACTTGCACATGGGCATCCGTATAATCTCCCATGCATTAGCTATACACAGCTCCTATGTAGTCTATACCAAAGTTGCCTTAGGCCATTCATAGGCCGTACATGCTCTATACACTCTCGTATGCCATCATCCGTACAGCTGTATGGCATAGCAATCCGCAATTTGTACACTTGATGGCACCTGTATTGCCGTACTAACCACTTCAAGGCATGTGCAAGGTCCGTACACAGTTGTCCGTACGTCGGATTCCGTACACCGAGCCCAAGATGCAATGTGGTCAACACCAATGCCCCTTGCCCCTTCTAGTGAGGCCAAACCAATGGCCAACTTGGGTCCTAAGGGTACTTTGCCCCCTCTTTGGACTTATTCACTAATTCACCCCCAAGGCACTAACCCCTAGGTGAAAACTTGCACACCCACATCCCAATGCCCTGCCCCCTAGTTTTCCAGGGTCCTGCCCACATGTAAGTACAAAACTCACGCCCTCGTGACATACCCCTCTCTTGAAACATGGCAAGAAACCCCCTCGATTGCATCCGGATGTTACAAGGATATGCAAGAATTGAAATACATGTAACTCTACCATCATGAAAGCATGTAATACCATTTGAGACGACATATATGAATGTTCAGAGCCTAGGATAGCAATCCATATAAATTGTAAAAACCATCTCATAGTGACTAGTACACTGGATGTTACAAGGATATGCAAGAACTGAAATAAATGTGACTCTACCATTATGAAAGCATGTATTACCATTTGAGACAGCATATATGAATGTTCAGAGACTAGGATAGCAATCCATATAAACCGTAAAAACCATCTCATAGTGACTAGTACACTGGATGCTACAAGGATATGCAAGAACTGAAATACATGTGACTCTACCATCATGAAAGCATGTATCACCATTTGAGACAGCATATATGAATGTTCAGAGCCTAGGATAGCAATCCATGTAAATTGTAAAAACCATCTCATAGTGACTAGTACACTAATCATAGAAGTCCGAAGTCAGGTATACTGTCAGCAAGCAATACCTCGGGTGAAACATACAATGTCACCAAGCGACCTCTAGATATCTGAGCCTCTGTGGAAAAGCAGAGGAGGTACCACCCCTCTCGAGCATTAGGCAATGTTGGGTGCAAGAAGCAATGGAACGGAAGTGGAGTGCGGGAAGCAAACAACAGGTTGGAGCAAAACGTAAACTCTGCTCAGTAGGACAAGAGGAAAATACAAAGGGTGGGCTAGATGGCCCTCAAGTCAACCATATGGTTGACCCAAGAAGTCAACTCATAGAGTTGACCTGACCTACACGGCTCATACCGGGGCTAAGTGCTAACAAACCCCCCTCCATGGTATGGTTAGAATATCCTGGAAATATCTCAGGAATACGTGGAATACGTGGAAACTACATCATGGTTGCACATATTTGTTCCAGAAGGATATAGCAACCTATGATATGGACATAGTGATCCCTCACATAACAAAAGGAGCCAAGTGTAAAGCATGTCAAAATGCCTCAAACTTGGGACACGGTAAAGCTTTCGTGAAAAGATCTGCCAAGTTGTCCTCGGTGGGAACATAGGACAATTGGATGTCCAAACCGATAAATGTGAGTACAAAAGCGATGCATGTGGGCTAGTGGAAGGGCGAAGCACACACACAAGCTATCAACACCATTAGCAGAGGGGCTAGGTAGCACATAGGCAAGGCCCTCAAAGGCCACATAATTAAGGCCCATGTAAAGTGGTTGACCCCACCCAAAATCAACCTCGTAAATGGAAGCCGTGCCCAACTGGTAATCCCTAAATTCGAGGCTTTGAATGTATGCTCTGCCTTGGGAAGAGCTCGCCTTGATCGAACACGTTTGGCACCAATGCATGGGAAACAAAAATACAAACCCCTCCACTCCTGTCTACTGTAGGGATCACACCTCAAGGCCTCCCTTGTGAGGAGGCAGAGTCAATTGGAGGTTCTTTGTAAGCTGTCTCTAGAAAGGAGGCCACTGCTGGCTACAAGCCGGGGCATACACATTTAGGATCCCAGTCCTTAAGTCACCCATCCATAAGCCGATCACACTACCTGCCTTGGGATGAGCTCGCCTTGATCGAACACATTTGGCGCCAATGCATGGGAAACAAAAATACAAACCCCTCCACTCCTGTCTACTGTAGGGGCTCACACCTCAAGGCCTCCCTTGTGAGGAGGCGGCACCAACATCTGATAACAATTGCTGAAAACATGTGCTCCTAAATCAAAAGAAGATCACCTGCCTATCCTACCACATCCCTCTACAACTCTTGATGAAGTATCAATTGCTATGGCTGCTTCCTTGCGTGATCATGACGTCCGTGCACCTTCCAATTCATGGAGAGGAAAGAGCTCATCAATGCGAGGCATTGGTGTTATGATCCCAAGGTCATAGCTTGATTGGTGGGGCTAGGTCCAAGGAGACCAAAGCACTCTAGCTGTCGGTGTAGATCGTAGTAGAGTCGGGCTGAATGATATCAAGATCTGCAAGTAACTTGTGAAGCCAAACGCACTCTACTGTAGCTGTGAAAGCTGCTTTGTACTCAGCCTCACAACTGGATGTGGCAAGTGTAGGCTGCTTCTTCCTGAACCAAGAGATGCATAAAGCTCCAAGCATAAAACAGTTGCCGCTGCGTGACACCCTAGTGTCATAACATCCTGCCCAGCCGCTGTCCGTGAATGCGTGCAAAACAAGTGGGGCCTCTGAACCATAGAGTAAACCCAAATGCTGGTGGTATTCAAGTATCAAAAGACCCGCTTCACTGCTTGCCAATGCTGCGTACTAGGCTTGTGCATGTACCTGATGACCTGGGAAATGGCATACTGAAGATCAGGCCGGGTATGACAAAGGTATATGAGGCAACCAATAGCCTGCTGAGAAAGGGGTGCATCAAATGGCGGACTGACTTCCTCGAAGGAGAAACAAAAGCTTGGCTCCAATAGAGTAGAAACTGGCTTGCAATCCTCGAACTGGAAGCAATTAAGGAGCTGTCCAATATACTTGGACTGACTCATTATTTACCGGGTGTCATACATGGCACATGGATAACCATCAAAGAGAACCCAAAAGCCATTCAAGGATATGGCTGCAATGGAGATGAGGTTCTTTTTTATACCTGGGACAAATAAAACATCCATGAGTGTGATTGTATCACTGGAAACTGAAGTGACCTCGACTTGGCCAATCCCTTTCACAAGATATGATGCATTGTTGGCACATGTCACTGTGCCACCATGTGGAGCAGCCCCCAATGTGTGAAAGAGTGATCTGCAAGAAGTGATGTGCTTAGAAGCACCATTGTCGAAGCACCAATCTAACATAGAATCTAAGACAGACAAGGCTGTAGCATGCTTCTCTGGATGGTATTGGCATGTCACCGTGAAAGCCCACTCATGGTGAGCAATGTTTGCTACCTCATGACCATGATCTAGGGCAGCAGCAGTAGTAGTGACAGCAAGTCCCTTTCGCTGCCTTTTCTTTTTAGAAGCGATGCGCTTGCGACATTCAGAAATGTCACGTCTTGGCTTCCGGCAATAATTACAACGTTTACAGGCAGATCTGAGTCAAGAGTGAGAGAATCTCAGCCAAATGGTGCTAGAGCAGGTTGGAGCACATGAAGGCCCGAATGACTGAAAAGAGTCAAGATGTGAGCAAAAAACCTCAAAAAACTATCAAAAAAATACTCAAAATCAACTTCTGACAAGTCATACATATTCCCGACAGCATCGCGTGCCTGCCTATATAGGTCGGTATGGCCGTACGTACATCCATACAACTGTACGGACAAAATTTTTCCTCGGCCGAAGTGGTGCGGGACAAGGTCGTTTGTATATGGACAGCTCAACAATTTCCAAAAATGTTGAAATCGGACCTCAAAAAGTAAAAAAACAGTCGTTGGACTGTTTTTCAGCTCAAAAAACAGGTTTCTGGCAATGAAATGAGGCACCGGACTGAGCTGGATCAAGATGGCAAGTAGGAGCAATGGGAGAGCAGGAGGGAAGGCAAGTAGGAGCAAGAGAACCTGCTCTGATACCACTGTTGGGTGCAGGAAGCAATGGAATGGGAGTGGAGTGCGGGAAGCAAACAACAAGCTGGAGCAAAACGTAGTACTGCTCAAATGAATAAGAGGAAAATAGAAAGGGTGGCCTATATGGCCCCCAAGTCAACCATATGGTTGACCAGAGAAGTCAAGTGATAGAGTTGACCTGACCTAGAAGGCTCATACTAGGGCTAAGTGCTAACAAACCCCCCTCCATGTTTAGTGTTGCTTTGATGATTTCCGCAAAGCATTTGATACGGTTCCAAGAGCCCACCTCATCCGGTGCCTATAGGATTTGGGTTATGACCAAGAGATCATTTGGGCTGTCATGGCATCTCAGGTAGAGTCCGGGTAGGATCTGGGTGCGAATTTTGGGACCATGGTAGAGGCCGACAAGTTGGATGGCCCCAACTATGTTTTGTGGTCATTTACACTAAAAAATATCTTGGTTGGAAAGTGATTACATGGGACATTGTGAATGGTGATGAGGCTAGATCTATTGGATCTAGCACGAGTGCATCATCCAGTTCGAGTACTGCCAGCTAGGCTTCTACTACCACTGCCACGGAGGATCAGAAGAGGTTTGATCGCAGGGATGCCCAAGCGTTGTCTTTAATTCCATTGTCTGTGAAGACACGCATTAAGTCCACTATCAAGTCTTGCAAGACTTCAAAGGCAGCTTGGGATAGAGTGAAAAGTATGTGGAATGTCAAGAATGAAGCAAGAAGCATTGCTTTGAATAATAAGCTTAATAAAGGCTGCATTTCAGGTCATCACATATCTGAACCGAGTCAGGGAGTATGGGGATTATACTTTTGGACGTAGCAGGCTACCATAATTAGCATTGTCCTCTTCTATCGCTCTCTTAGCAGGAGGGGACCAGAGGTGTTGGTATGCACGCTTAAAGAGATGGTTTGAGCACTAGGGCTCCACATGGATAGACTCCCCCCTTTCAGTATAGTATGGACGCTCGGTTTTCTCCCCTCCGGCAACATGAGGTCAACGAGGTTATTCGTGAGGATCTCTTACAGCTATACACATTCCAGACCTGGGTGGGACCAAGTGAGCCGCTTCCAGTGAAGCTCAGCTTCTACAAGGATCACTGCTTGCATATTGCAGAGGAGTTTATCGACCCACGAGGATACACGCAGATCCACTTACCCCAGTTAACGAGGATCTCTATTGGGCAATTTCGGGTCTCTTCACATAGACTTCGTATCGAGAGCGGCAAAGCATAGAGCCTACCCAGGGAGAGGCGCATATGCACATTGTGTGATACTCGGAGGTTGAGACAGAGAAGCATTTCATCTTCAGGTGCCCTCTTTACTATGAGGTTCGAGGGTGCTTTTACTGCCTCTTCAGAGATAGCACTGAGGTTTTGTCCCGTTTCCTCTCCTATCCAAACTAGATATGCCTGGCGGCTTTCATTCATGAGCCAGTGAGGCACCGCGAGAGGCTACTTCGATCACTAAGACAGGAGCAGACCTCTCCCTTGACAGACCCCTCTCAGAGCTCCATCATGGAGTTCTTCCTGCTAGAGCACAGGGACTCCCATAGGGTGAGACCTCGACATGATCGTGACCCGGAGCTAGTGACTCAACAGCTCAGACAGAGGGTTGACGCGCAGATTACACTTGGGGATTTCCCCTCCCCGTTTGGAGTCGGAGCCTGGCTGACAGGGGTTACTGTAGCCCTTGTTAGACACAGAGTTATGACCAGTAGACGTCATAGGGCTAGACCTGTGAGCGGCCGACAGTACCCTATCGCTGCGTTCATGCCTCCATTGCCTCGCCCACCTTGATGTCCTTATGATGTTGATGATGATGATGAGATTGATCTGTAGTCGACCACTGACATGACTATGTTGTACTTAGTACTTAGTACTACCATTTTGCATTTTTTGCATTCTGCATTGGTGTGGATGCTGGTTTAGTAGCTCCACCCTCAGAGATCATTTGTAGTAGGGTTTTCACAGTCTCATAGACCCATCGGTCTTCCGAAGACTTTAATAAACTTTATTTATTTCTTTCTTTCTCAGTTGCAAGCCTTCTGCTGATGCTTTCATTGCTACTGCTGTTGCGCACTGTTTGCACTTTTTGGGGCTCAAGGTAGGAGCCATCAAAGGCAGATTTTGCCCTTTAGGCTGCTCCACATCAACCCTAAGCAAGGTCCTATACTTCCAACAAATCATGCTTCAATACCTTCATCACAGTTTTCTTTTTTGAAGCTTAAGCAACTCTTGGTCTATATTGCTATTGAGTTGTTACCTCAACATATGATACCAATTACTTGCCACTGAATTTGAGCCTGCTTAAACATATGCCGCTATTAGTTGCATCCAAGGACCAATTAACCAGCATTGGGTTTTTTACCTGACAAACCAAGATGCAACTCTTGTTGTGATGGGAGAGAGAGAATGGGAGATAGTCTCAGAAGATGACAAAGATCCGGAGAAAGGTGTGGTGGCAACGCGATGGGAGAGTCATTGCCTTGATTGGCCTAAGCCTTGCAACACCTTGGTGCAACCCATAGACTTCAAAGCAAATCTGGAAGAAAAGGAGGTAATAAAATTGCTAAGTCCTAACGTTTTCCTAAAGCTCAACTTTTATGATCTTAAAATGAATGCAATTAAAGAGTTATTGATCGTCTGTGTAAGTGTGGGTCAATCGTCCAACAAGTTGCCAATTTAAAAATGTGAGCCTGAGGACGAGACAAGGTGGCCGTACTCATTAAAGCATGCAAGGGAAACATGTTAGAGAGGCAACGGATCATTCACATCCATACAAGGAGAAAAAGTATTTGCAAGCTTGGCTGCCTGGAATTGTTTGCTAGAAAATCGGGATCTCGTCTAGAAGTAGTCTACTAGGCAATGCCGCTACATGGTGGAGCTCTTACTAGTTTCATGTGGACCGGTAAAGAAGTCCTTCCAAGATCTCTAACTACTAGAAGTGTTTGGTTTCTAAGTCCACCACTCCAGGGCAGCTTGTTAGAGATCAAAGCACCCATCTGTTAGGCCCTGATGTGTGGGGACAAAGGGGCATATGATTGTGAGGGAGAGGGGACAGTTTGGGCTGCATACGTGAGCTAGGTTTTGCCCACTAGTTGGTGGAGGAATACATCTCAGTTCTCTCTCATATTTTCTCTCTTGTATATGTTGTCTATACTCTATTTGTTGAGTGAAGTTCTAGTGTGTGGTCTGCATCATTGACTGAGTGAGATGGAGCTGTTCCTATTCTGCAGATGTTGCGAGGCTCGAGTGATTCTATCCCTCATTTCAAACATGGTATTAGAGCATGGTTCTCAGCTCTAGAGCTTTGACATCGAAGAAAGGTCTTCTTCTTCAGGAAAGTGACTCCGATTCACAAGGTTTGCAGAGTTCTATTCCATCTACCACACTTCTCTTTGGAGATTCTTTGCTGTGTGAAATTTACAGCAGACATGTCAAACTCAGAAGCCTCTTCTGCGACTACCATTCATACTCCCTCGTATACCATCCCTAAATTTGGAGAGTATGGGAAGCTAGATTAGACAAATTACCACATCTAGAAGCTAAAGATCCGGAGTCACCTTGTGGCTTGGAAGCGGTGGAAGCTCACGACGGGAGTGGATGAAAGTCCGAGGATGTTGTAGATCACAACGGCAAGATCATTATGCTGGTGGACAAAGATGAACTTGAAGCATGGGAGGATAGAGAGCCCAACCCCTTTTTTTAATCATAGGGACAACGGCGGACTCTGTGATTCCTCATATCCATATGGCTGACACGTCAGTGCAGGCGTAGGTCACTTTGAAGGACTCATACGAGACAAATAACACTTATTGTATCTTGACTCTCGAGTCTCCATGCACATTGAACCGGGCAGGGCTCCTCTGTGTGACCGCCAATGAGCATCTGATTGATGCTCCTTGCATAGAAGGCTGTGAACCCTCAAAGACACCGCTCATAGAAGCCCAACCTCTACATGGTGCCCTCCAAAAAGGACCACTCCACTCTCTCGTAGGCCTTCTTGAAATCCAAGAGAAGAATCTCAAGAGGCTGTGACTCCTCTCGAGCCCAATCAACAGCCTTCCAGAAAGTGTAGATGTGGTCAAGATGCTGCGCTGTTGAACAAAGCTTGTTTGATATGAGAGGGGGGAGAGAAGTGGAAGAGAGCAAGAGAGTGAGAGTGAGAGAGAGTGACACTCTAGTGCGGGTGTGAAGAATGATGAGCCACACCACAAACTCACTAATGTTTTATTAGGATTAGGTTTACCCTATGACTGTCTTAAGACAGTCATAGGTGTCCTATCTTTTAATGAAGGGTTGGCAATGTGCCTTTACCCCAACAACCTCCCACCTAAAGGCCAATGTGCCTAAAGGGGAGAAAAGAATAAAAATTACAGCAATATACAGTTACTGTATACAAGACCATAAAGTAAGAATGGTCTCATCCTAATCCCATGATGTGGCGGCAATGTGCAAACCGCTCTGTAGGCAAGCTCTTAGTGAGCAAATCTGCAGGATTATCATCAGTATGCACTTTCACAAGCTCAAGTCGCTTGTCTTCCAGTACCTCCCTGATGAAATGATATTTCACTTCTATGTGCTTGGTCTTCTGATGAAAGACCGGATTCTTTGCCAACATGATAGCACTCTGACTATCACAATGCAAAACTGGCATATCTCCTGTAATGCCCAAATCTCCCACCAGCCGAGTAAGCCATATTGCTTCCTTGCAAGCCTTAGTGGCTGCAACATATTCAGCTTCTGTGGTTGACAGTGCAACGCATTTCTGCAACCGAGACACCCATGATATAGCACCTCCTGCAAATGTGAAAATATAACCGGTAGTAGACTTCCGGTTATCCGCATTCCCTGCATAGTCTGAATCTGTAAAACCATGCACCAATGCATCCTGCCTACCATAGCATATGCACAAGTCTTTGGTACCCTTGAGATACCTCAAGACACCTTTCACTGCTTCCCAATGCCGCTTGCCTGGATTTGCCATATACCTGCTGATGACTCCCACCGCAAAAGCAATATCCGGACGAGTGGCAACCATGGCATACATCAAAGATCCAACTGCAGATGCATACGGAACCTTGGCCATTTCAGCCTTATCATCATCTGATCTGGGGCTGTCCTTACTGCTGAGTTTTAAATGTGGAGGCAACGGGGTACTAATGGACTTCCCCCCCTCCATTTTAAACCTCTGCAGTACTTTGTCAATGTACTCTTTCTGTGACAGAAACAAAAGTCCCTTGGACCGGTCACGAGTAATACGCATGCTAAGAATATGATTTGCATCACCCAAGTCTTTCATGTCAAAAGACTTATGCAGTTGTCTCTTCAAAGCACTAATCTCATGCTGAGATTTACTGGCAATAAGCATGTCATCCACATATAGAATGAGTAGCATCAAAGTGCCATCCTTTGCCCGTTTGGTGTACAAGCAATGATCGGTCTCACACCGATGATACCCTTGGGACTGCATGACGGCATCAAACTTCTTGTACCATTCCCTTGGCGCCTGCTTGAGTCCATACAAGCTCCTCTTGAGCTTACACACAAGCTGTTCTTTCCCTTTAACAGCATATCCCTCTGGCTGACTCATATAGATCTCATCATGAAGATCTCCATGAAGAAAAGCTGTCTTCACATCCATCTGACATAAATCCATGTCATCATGAGCAACAAGAGCTAACACTGTTCTCAAAGTAGTCATCTTGACTACAGGGGAAAAAATCTAATCAAAGTCAATGCCCTTTTCCTGCTTAAATCCCTTGGCAACCAATCTGGCCTTATACCGAGGTAAAGCATTTGAATCCACTTTGACTTTGTAAACCCACTTGCATGGCAAAACCTTTCTGCCTGCAGGTAACTGCACCAAGTCCCATGTATCATTCTGAAGTAGGGAGTCCATTTCTGACTGCATGGCTTTCTCCCACTTCTTTTTCTCTGTTCTTCCCATAGCTTCCTTGAAGCTGGAAGGCTCACCACAATTTGTCAGCATGATAAAATCAGCCACATTATTGGCTCCTGGAACAAACCTGGCAGGAGGCCGTTGTGCACGGGTGCTCCTCCTAACAAAATGTTCCCGATTAGGCTGCTGTCCAGCCTGTTCTTCATGCATGACAGGTGGCTGTACCACCATATCTGGCTGTACTACAGCCCCATCTGTTGGCACATCCAGTGGTGCATCATTGGCAAAATTATCTGGCTGATTTTCAGCCTGTATACCCTCTTGAACAGGGTGATCTGCAGCAGCCTGCTGCTGCATATAAATGGGCATTCTTTGCTGTCCAACATCATCATAAATAACCCTCCTGTATTCCACAGGTTGCACGGGTTCCTTGTGTACACTATCTTCTTTAAAGATGACATCATTGCTGCGTATAATCTTCCGTTTAACGGGATCCCATAACCTGTACCCCATTTCACCTTCGTCACCATAACCCATAAAGATGCATCTGATAGACTTTGGATCCAGTTTGGTGCGTAGATCTTTGCGTACATGAGCAAAGCACTCGCAGCCAAATACACGTAAGTGCTTATATGAGGGTGGCTTGCCAGACCACACCTCCTCTGGCACTTTCAACTCCAAAGCCTTATTTGGTGACCTGTTAATAATGTGAACTGCTGTTTGCACGGCTTCTGCCCAAAAGCCATGGGGTAATGCAGCATAAGACAACATACATCGAACCTTCTCCTGAATAGTTCGATTCATCCGCTCACTTGCACCATTTTGAGATGCATTATGAGGGGCTGTGAGTTCCTGTTTGATGCCCTTAGCTTGGCAAAACTGCACAAAGGTATGTGACACATACTCACCCCCATTATCGGATCTGAGGCATTTCAGCCTACGACCTGTCCGATTCTCAACCTGAGCGACAAACTTCTTGAAAGCATCTAAGGCATCTCCCTTATGCTTCAAGAAATAGACCCACACCTTACGTGTGGCATCATCAATGAAAGTAATAAAATATTTTGCACCCCCTAGTGATAACTGTGGCATCTCACACAAATCAGTGTGCACTAGATCAAGTGGTGCTCTATTCTGGGGAGTTCTCCTCTTATGAGGAGTCACAGAATGCTTGCCAAAAATACAATGATCACAAGTAGGCAAATCTGAAAAAGAGAGAGGCGGCAGATAACCCAAACGTGACAGTTCTTGCATTCCTTTAACAGACATGTGTCCCAACCGGCTATGCCACAATGAAACCTTTGGCAGCTCGGTTATGGCAACAACATGATTACCCACACTGGAAACATAAAGAGGGTACAAGGTATCACTCTTAAAACCCTCAGCCACTACAGTCTGGCCATCAGTAATCACCCATTTGGAATCCCCAAATGTGGTGTGGTAACCACTGTCATCCAATAAGCCAGTGCTAATCAGATTTTTCTTGATTTGCGGCACATGGCGAACACCATCAAGCATAAATGACTGTCCATCAGGAAATACTATCTGTATACTACCAATCCCTGCAATCTGACATGCATAGTTGTTCCCAAGATGAACAACTCCATGAGTACCTGTGTAGGAAGTAAACCACTCCCTATGAGGAGTAACATGAAAAGAGGCACCTGAATCCAAGAGCCAGGTGTGCATGTCATGGCCATCAATAACCAAAGCATGTGCTATTACAGCAGAAGAGCATAAAACATCATGTATGTCACTGTCACTGTCCTCTGCTGCAACATTCACTGCATCCAAGTCATCTGCCTTGGCCTTGCCTTTGCCTTTGCTTGCATTTCCTGCATCCTTTGTTTCAGCCTTCTTGGCTTTCTGATCCCGTATGAACTTGAAGCACTTCGACTTCACATGTCCCTTCTTGCCACAATAAAAGCATTCAATGTCCTTTTTGCCACGGGACTGACTGCGGGATTTGGACTTACTAGCAGATCTCCCCTTCTGCTGAGTCCTGCCTCTATCCTGTACCTGCAAAGCATTTGAAGACTTGCTGCCCGCATTATTCTTCCTGCTCATCTCCTCCATAAGGAGAGAGCTCTCTACATCAGCATAAATAAGAGTGGCATTCGAGTTTGATAGGGTGGTCTTGAAAGTGTCCCAACTCTCGGGGAGGGTACACAGCAAGAAAGTAGCCTTGAACTCCTCATCAAGGTTCAACCCCTGTGCAATCAGCTGTGTAAAGATAGCATTGAACTCACTCAAGTGTGAGGTCATAGCTGTACCTTCCTTCATGCGAAGATCGACCAGCTTCTTCAGCCAATAAACCTTACTGGCTGAGCTCTTTTGGGCATACAATTCTTCTAGTCTTTGCCATAGACCATAAGAGGTCTTTTCAGCCTGTACATTGAACACAAGAGTGTCTGAAATAGTGAGCATGATAGCTGCCCTCGCGGACAAATCAAGCTCTTCCCAGTCATCAGCTGCCATATCAGATGGCTTGACACCCTTCACCCTTATGGGCTTAGCAATCTTCTTTAACAGAAGTACATTCAAGCACTGTTCTGCCCATAATGCATAGTTGTGTGCTCCTTCCAGTTTCTTTATGTTCAGAATTGAAGAATCACCTCCCCCTGATGCCATATCAAATGAGGAAAGTACCTGACTCCCTGGAAGTAAAAAGACTGAATAAAAATTCTGATTTCTCAGAAAAAACCTGCTCTATTCAAGAGCAAGAAGCACTTTCAATGGTGCTGTTTTTACTGTCAGTAAAATCTGCAGCAAAACAGTAAATGACCCTGCAAATACTGTACCTTCTGACAAACTGTTCTGAGCTCAAAGAGGCATAAAAACACAGTAATTTCAGACTGCTGCTGCTGCTCAACAAATGCTTAACAGTGCATAATCATCTGACAAAACCACCAACACTGCTGTAAACACTGCTGTACTGACTATACTGATCACTTCTCCCACCTCAGATGAGGTATTGCACTGAGTTAAATTGCAGAAACCACTTGACAAACACCCCAAAAACAGTAAATGATCCTTCAGCCTGTCACAAAACCTGCAACAGTAAATGGGATAAATCCCAAGCTATCACCCTTAGACCAAGGGGAGAAAATGCATCTGAAGATCTCTGTCGGTAACCCAAGTGCTATCAAACAAAGTCTGGGCAAAAGCCCCTTGATCTGACACCTGAATCAAGTGGAGAACACCTCAACACTGAGGTAGCATGCAATATGAAATCTCTCTGACACTTGTACTTGACAATGTGCAATGCATAGACTGCCCCTGTGTACTCAGTAACAACACAAATCACAAAGTACAAACACCAAGAAGAAAATCTTTTGAGCACTGTCAACGATGGGCAGTTAGGGACCGAGTAAACTCGATGCGCCCTGACCAAGCGTGGCTCAACTGAGATTTTCAAAGTGCGTACAAAGAATGTGACCTGCAACAAATGTCACCAAATGCACTGCGGAAATAAAGCAAATGTGTGCTCCCTGGCTACACACTGCCTCAAGGCATATACTGCAAATACATCCAGGCAAAAGCCCTTTGAAATGGTCACCCAAAACTGAGAATTGCACTCAGTAAATGCATAGAAGCTTCTGCAAAACAAGCATCTGACCTTCCTGAAAGACAAGTAACTGCGCAAACACCACCACTGTGGCACAAGTCACCTCAAGCGTGAGTGACACGAGAGTACCTGCTGTACCTCAAAAAATGCACAGTATACAGCTGAAATGCTTCAGGAATGTATCAGAAATGCTTCATGTACTGCGCACACATGCACAAAACAGAGTGCTTCAGCACTATTCCTCTTCCAACAAAAAATGTATGCTGTACTTTTCAGTACCTGCAAAGTACCTGCTGTACTTCTGTCCCTGCAGAGTACCTGTGTACTCACTGTCCCTGTAGCAGGCACGCTTTCCCAAAAAAAAAAACGAGTCTTTGCAGCCAAAAAACTGTACCTGCAGGTGAGATACCAGAAGAAGACGCCCGTACACAGTTGTACGGCAGTCCGTACGACTGTACGGATAGTCCGTACGGCTGCCGTATGACTAGCTGCGCACAGCAGCTATGCAGCTGCCTGATGCAGCGTCGAAATGCTGCGTACAGCAGCTGCTGTACAGCTGCAACAAAGAAATCCGACGACGCCCGTGCCCGCGACGTCGCCCTGCAGCCTGCGCCAAAAAACCCTGCAGCCCGCGCCCGCGCCTTCACCCTGCAGCCTGCGAAAATGCGCCGCCCTGTACCGTCGTCCTGCAACCCGTCGAGATCTGTCCGTACGGCCGTACGGACGACGTACGGCCGTACGGATCTGTCCGTACGTCCGTACGGAAAGAATGGGGCAGGCAAATGAGGCTAGGGAGAGGAGGCTTGGTAGGCAAGGGAGGCTCTGATACCAGTTGAGAGGAGGGAGAGAAGTGGAAGAGAGCAAGAGAGTGAGAGTGAGAGAGAGTGACACTCTAGTGCGGGTGTGAAGAATGATGAGCCACACCACAAACTCACTAATGTTTTATTAGGATTAGGTTTACCCTATGACTGTCTTAAGACAGTCATAGGTGTCCTATCTTTTAATGAAGGGTTGGCAATGTGCCTTTACCCCAACATGATATCGTGGATGATGTCTGTGAGGTGGGGTCGCAACCCAGGCTCAAGACCTTGGCTAAGATCTCGTAGGCGATACCTAGCAAAGTCATTGGTCTCGTGTTTGATTTATCTTCCCCAAAAAATCCCATCGTTGACTTAGGGACTGAGAAATGGAGATTAAGTCAAAAATCTCCTAATAGCCAACCGAAAGGGGGTATGAAAGAGCTTCTCAAAGTAGGGAAAGAAGGATGGGGTCAGTCCATCCTCCCTCGGGCACTTTTGGGGAGGGAGAGCCTTGAGGGCCTCTAAGAGCTCCTCGTCGGTAAAAGATGCCTCCACTTACCTTGCTCATGCCCTGGGAGACTACTGAGGGTATGTTGGCTGAGATAGTCTCCTGAGCAGTGCAAACATGCAAAGACTACTTTCGAGCCTGAAACAAACATTGGTAGAAGTCCGTATTCATCTCCAGAGTCTACCGTAGATGTGAGTGAATTCACTCACTCTCATCCCTCAACCGCTGAAGTTGGGTCCCTGTTGACCTAGAACCTGTGGTCTGAAAAAATTGTTAGGTAATCCTATCTCCCTGCTGTAAGCAGTGCCCTGGAGGAATGATAAGAAAACTCTGCTCTGTGAGCCTTCGTGGCTTGAAGTTGCCCTCCTTGATGCTTTAATGCCCTCAGAAGATTTCGGTGTACAAGATGGCACATGTAACATCCTAGTGTTTTCCTGGCAAAAATTTTCATTCCATTATTATTTATTTAACATATGTAATGATTCATCTAATCGTGATTGAAAGGACTTGCTTGTGGTGATCAACACTTCGAGTTGAGGATCCTCATCTAAATTATACATAAATTTATTTGTATCTCATCCATTGGGATGATTAATTATCTTACGGTGGTAACTGGTATCACCTCTTCATGGCAATGTGATGGTACATCTTCATTTGATGTGGTGTACATTCTGTAGTTTGGAATTACTAGGACATGCTTATAGTGTATTGGATCTGCTCCACCTAATCAGGTACTTGATTAAATGGCCTAGCATGCAGTTCGATTGCCTACCTATCTAGGACGTGCACATCCGTGGGACTTTTTGTGCCCTGTTCATGTAACCATTTAGAATTTTTGGTGAGTGTATTGGCTGTGGCCTTTGACATTATTTAAGAGGAGCATTAAAGAGTCTAGAATCAAGCTTCAAGCACCACCCCTGTGCACTTGCATAGACCCGATGTGCAAACTTTGCATTGAATATGAGTATTCTAGCTTAGGATTTCAAGCTGTAAGTGGTTGCGGAATTCTAAGTTGTACTCACCCTTAGCAATTAATTAAAGTATAAGGGTAGAGGGGTCACAGAGAAAACTATTTAAAAGCTGACAAGTTTTTTTTTCTAGGTTGTCTATACAGCTGATTTCACAGTTTTAGCCATAAGATTTACTTGTTTTTGATTTTGTGTTCCTGAGCACATGCTCCTTGGCAAGATCTAATTTAGTCAGTCAGAGATTGTGGTTCCAGTGTGCCTGCATTGGCATAGTTTTGGGCCATCCTGCCGGAGCAGCTGCTCCATGATTTGAGATTTGACCTGGTGTCTCTCCCATGACTTGGTGATGTTAATTGCAGGCATGCCTTTTATAGATCTTGATCTGAAGGTATCTATATGAGGATTCTTTGCCTCATCTTAAAAACTAGTCTTTGATGTCGCCCATCCTTCCTAATTGCAAAGCTTTGCTCTTTCCTGTCTTCTACTTCTTTCCAAGCCTGGCAGAGAAGGCTGTGTTCTGGCAACTCTGCACCTCGTGGATTTATGTGATTTTTCTCTCCATTTCAAGAAGTTGTCAAGGTAAACTTCTAGGCTTCAAGAGGAGACTTGAGAATGGTGTGGTTCCTTGGAGTCCAGGGAAACTAGTCAATAACTGTTTTGGATCTTTTCCATTGTGTTCTAGGTCTCTTTTAGAGAGACTAGCCCCACAGGCCTTAACCTGTATAAAGCATAGGAGTGACAAATGTGTCAAAGAGATGTCTCTTCAACTCTCAATACCATATATGAGCAGATCTATAATTTTTTTCAAAAGAAAAAAAGAAAAAAAGTCTGAGCCACAAGCTTCCAGTGACTCCAACTGAAGGCACAAGATCTGCTCGTTCCCAGCTATCAAGGAATGGCTGATAGTACTCTGTTCTTGTTCTGCAGAGTGGACTTCTTTGTAGGCTGCTCCAAGCCACCATGGGGCTGTGCTTATATTTCTATATATTCTGCTCGCAGTTGTACTGCTGATGCTGTTGGTCTTGTAGTTCTGGAGGATAGCAGTGAAAGAGTCCAAATTATCAGATATATTTTAGTCTTATGAGAAATTATGCGTGGCTGCCATTTATTTTCTATAGTACAGATGTGCATATAATTTGACATGTGCGTGATAGGCTTTGGATGACAACATAATAATGGCATTTGGTGAAGTACGGAAAACTACTTTTTCATGGTTGAGTTACTTACCAGAATAGAGCACTCCATTATTTGATGTACTGAGAAGCTTTATCTTCATGTGCAAATCAGACTTCTACATGGTGGTTGCAGTTGTAACGTGTTTCCACGTAATCTGGGAAAGAAATGTGTTTACTTGTCAAGGAATCAGCAGCTTTTGTTCCATGCCTTGTCACTCCAAGCTGTTACAACAGACAATGACTCTGAAGGAAGTAATTCTCCTGGGCCATCCTCTGCAGTAGATTATGCTTGCATTTTCCAAGAAGAAGAGAGTGCAAAGCAATCTCTGATCCATTACATACAAGTTTGGTACAGCAATGCAAGGAAACAGGGTATCTCCTTAAGTATCAAGGAAGTGTTTGATAAATCAAAGGTCAAATTGCGTAACTTGGATGCAACGCAAGTCATTAAACAACTCAAAAGCAGCGAGTGGGACACATATGCATTACAATGGTGGGAGAATACACAGCCATGGATCAAATGGCCGTTTGCGATCTTGTAAGAGTCTTTACCCTTGCTTCCAGCATCAGTTTTGAAAACAAGTTCACAAATTTGAAATGGACTTTGCTTTTGACTATCCTTTGGTTGTCAAGTGTTGTGATATGCTGCTGTTGCAAGTTTCATTAACAATGGGGTATCAGTCTTCGTGCTATTAATGTCATTAATGTCACCAGCACGTGGGTGCTGGGGTAACGAGAAGTAATGTCAGATCGTGTGATATATTTAGGGTTATGATGAAACATTTGTGACCGAAGCACCCTGTGAAGTAAAGTTTGCCTCAGTTTTATTTCCAATTGAGGAATAGGCCTAGCGTTTCATCCATGGTTATCAATTGTGACAGTGCTAGGCTAATTTTCTAGGCTGATTATTGCCACAAAGTCTCAAGGGTCTCTTAGCAATTTTGTCTAAACATATTTATGTGGTTGAAATCGGTTGCAGCGTTCCATGGTTTCTTCTCATAAATATGATCTATGGGAGATCAGTTTCCATGGATTTAACGCCCTTGTGGATTATTGGACCCGTTGTTGTGGGCTTGGTCATCAAAGCCAGCATTGAGTTGAGTGTAATATGCAAGCAATGGATAGCCAATTCAAAAATCACAGAAGGTTTGTTGTTTATCTACGAGGATGCCAAGACAGGTCAATTGCCTCGACATACGATGGAAGCTTTAAGCTCAAAATATGAAGAAGTCACAAGGCTTCTTGAAAATAAGAAGGCAGATGTTGTATGCTATGTCACAAGCGGTCAGATTATTGTTTCTTTAAAGCATTACTCAGAAAAGAAGTTTTTAGAGCTATGGCAATCAAGCATTGACAAGTATGAGGACTTCCGGTTGTTTTGGCTTGCTTTGGAGAGGAAGCTCAAAAATATTATCTAGATTATGTGGTTCCCCATAATGGCACTAAAGACGGAAATAATTCTGGGGTGTGGATATGATATAATCAGTGTGAATTCTGCAAGTATATCCCTCCAAGTTCTTGCCAGAAGGGCACTTGCCCTACATTGGAGCATGCACACTTCGAAAGTCTTCCTACTTCTCTACACCTGTGGGTTACAGTTGCTCAGCAAGTTTGAAATTTGTTTCTTTTTGCCTTCATTATGAAGGAGAAGGGTTTGTTCAGAAAGGCTGATTGATAAGAGCAACTTCCCTTTATTTCATTGGGTGACAGGCTGACAGCCATGGAGTTTAAATTTGATACACGAATAACTTCTCAGACTATTCCTAGCAGTCTGTAAGGACAAGGCAATTTTGTAAGGTATTTTGATAGTGAATTAACAATCGTTGCAAATTTTTTAGGTTTTCAGGTTTAGTTGCTGTTCATATGTAGTTTAGTAAAACACAATTTGTCTAATGAGAAGAAGAATGCCCAGAAACCTTGGCAGTTTTGTGTGATTTTGTTGTGCAGCTTACAATTACATGGGTCAAACTTAGATTAACGATTGTGATCTGCCGAAGTATTGCAAAATTTGAGAAGTTGCAGCTTTCTATGATTGACTTTTTGCTTTGGTAAATATTGCAATGAATACAAGAGGAGGGAAAGACATCAGATGAGGGCTATATAACAAAATTTGCTAACATATAGGGGTCGTCGTTGCCTCACTTTCCTCACAGAGTGTGTAAGCTCAATCATTCTTCTCATTTGGAGTATCCCTTTTCTGTATAAAATTTTCTTTGCTTGGGTATCTCTGTAACAGGCTAACAAGTTCTCCTACATCAAGATTATTCTCATTTTCTAAGGAAGTGTTGTAAGCCAAAGCCCTCATGTATGGTCGCATGTAGGTGATGACCTGTCAAAGCAGCTCAACAGCTGCTCTTCATTTTTGTATTGTACTAGGTTGACAATGTAGACATGCAAGAAAAACCAGCCCTCAAAACAAAACAAAGCAAGCCTATAGAGGTTCGATTGTGGAGCTCCTCAACTAACATATATGTGATTGACACCCACATGGATAAATGCGTATGCGTGCGTGCGTGCTCACATGTTTGATCCACCCGTTTGTTTTAGCCTAGTGATGCCAATTAATATATGCTTGTGTACAGGTCACTCTATTAAAAAACAAGGGGGCTCCCTCAATGCAAGAGTTTTAGTGCACAATCTCTTTCTCCACACAATTGAGCTCTACCTCCACACATGGATAAATGCGTATGCGTGCGTGAGTGCACACGTTTGATCCACCTGTTTGTGTTAGCCTAGTGACACCAATTAATCTATGCTTGTGTACAGGTTACTCTATTAAAAAATGAGGGGCTCCCTCAATACAAGATTTTCAGTTCACAATCTCTTTCTCCACACAAGCGAGCTCTACCTCTAACACATAATGCTAAATAGAACCAAATAACTTATATTTTAAAAATAGAGCATGATATCCAACCCCCCTTCATTAATGTTCCCCTACTTGCTTCCCCCCAAGCCCTTCAAAAAAAATAAAAAATGAATTATTCCCTACTTATAGTTTTCCGCCTTCATTGATGTCTGTAGGTACCCACATATATGAAAACATATGCACGTATGTGTACTTACACATCTTCCACGCATATGCACACAATCCGTGCGTGCGCGTGTTCGATAATAGACATCCTTGCTCAAGCGAGTGTGCATGCATGATTGCGCAGACAATATTTGCATGTACATACTTGCATACAACATACATACGTACATACGTACATACATGTGTCTGTGTGAGAGCATGTGTGTGTGTGCGCGCATGTGTGTATGTGCATGCCACATGTACTTGCTGGGGTGCATGTGGGTATGGTATGTATGTGTATATGCCTATTTACACACATGCACGCATAGACAAGCACGGACATAGTCTGTGCGACGCTTTGTCTCAAGGGATGAAGCATCTCTTTATAAGTTTTAGTAAAAGTTATCGATTCCTAATATAGGAAAATGTTTAAATTATATGCGAGTAGTTGCAAAAAAATTATGTCGTATACATGTGACATTAGGTCTATACCTCATCGGGAGTTGATTTTATATAGCTCCAAAGCTTTTGTAAATCTTTTGGTTGTTAATTCTGCTCATTTATTGCTTTCAAAACATGTTATCAAGGCTACGCGAGCTAATCTTGAAAGCCTAAATCTAGATTTTATTATAGTTGTACATAAAAGCTCTCTAATAGACGTCTCAAAGTTGATTTATTGAGTAAATATGTTGTCAACGTTATGTGAGCTTTGGGATACACTTATTGTGAGATTATTTTTTAAGTACTTGATTGTCTCTTATTTCATCATACGTAACATGAGTTCATCAAATAATATGGGATGACTTATGGCAGGTATACATCCATAGGACATATGTATCCCTTCCACAGCCACATGGGACCAAGATAGCCTTTTATAGATTGAATTTCCTATAGTTGATTGAGGACGGATTCATTTGGTCATTAGGTATCTAGAGATTTGTCTCCATCATGAAAATGGCCATGATTTTCTCTAGATCAAGGCACATTCCCATTCAAGAGATTACATGACCTAACAAGGTTGCCCTTGTGATTAGGAATTCACTTTTCATTAGGTTTAGTTGCAACCCACAATGCGGTACTTTTTGAGACATAAGAGAAAGAGAAGGGGATGCTCCTTCAGAGAGGTCTTCTTAAGAGAGAACTCCTAGGCTGCATACCTCTTCCTGTTTTGCATGCAAGGTCTTCCAAAAACACCCACATGAAGTTGAAGAGATGTTTATATAAGACTAGTGATGACCCACCAAAATGAGCAAGTTTCTCTTGTAAATGAAATGTGAAGATCATTGCATGCTTAAGAAAATTAAAATCTATGCTTTCCATGGTGAAACATGTGTTTTCTAACCATCTATTGTGTTGCGATTTTGTTTTTTGTTTTCATATAGCATGTGATCATATATAGGAGCAACACTAGTTTGGTAAAAGGACATAAAGTTGTCCTTGGACATAAACATGTCCTAAATTTGATTTGGTCTTTTAGCATGATTTAGGTCATAGTGATTTCACCTCTTGAACAGAACTTGTTTGAGAGAAACTTAAGTTGTATATTCGTAACTTTTTTATTCATGAAAAGTTTGATATTTATGCTTTGGATATATAAGCTATTTGCATTCGTTTTCTCCTCATGAAAAGCTAAGTATTGTAAAGCATGAGTCAAGGACTTGAAAAAACAAATCCTGTTAAAGCTAGGGGCGCATTTGGTTTTGGGATTGGGGATGGAAAAAGTGATATGCACAACGGTGTCAATGAAGCAACAGATTGTGTGTGGGATTCTTGAAAGCCATGGTAAGAATTTGACTACTTATGTGGAAACCAATCAACTACTTTAAGGGGTAGCCTAATTTAATGTTTTATAATTTCACGGATAGGCACATCAAGTCCAAAGGAAGGGAAAAAAAATGGAAAGGTTTCATGAAATCAAAAAAATCAAGCGCTTTTGCTTCTTAACCTAAAGAATTAAAGAAGGTTATAGAAGCTTACATAATTGCTATATAATGTTTTGATCTGAAAGAAACCTTTGCCATGAGTTTCTTATGGAGAACATAAAAAATCCATCAGTGAATTAATGTGATCATTGAAACAATGCAAGTCTAATTCTTTCACACAGAACTTGTTTGCATAATAGCTCATGTGATGGATCCTCCAAGGTTAGTATTTAGAACAAAAGCTATATACATGTTAGAGGGACTTTGAGGCAAAGTGTTAGTCCATTCCATCAAATATGCTAGCATTTCCTTTTGGATATTTTATTAACTCCATTTTTCTATATTTTAATATCTCCACCATTTTTGTTAGTGAGTTTGCCATTGTTTACATTTGTATCTTTTGTTTATGGTTTTAGTACTTTATGTAAGCTAGTCATAATTTCCATGTAGGTTACCATGGCATGCAAGGAAAACAGCAACAAGTTGTGATTGAAAACTCACTCAAAGTAAAAGAAAGAGGTTGCAAAAGATGTTAAAGTGAACCACAGCTCACATAACACACACAACGATGAGGAGGAGAGAATAAATTAGCCTTTTGGCAAAACAAAATATACTCTCTTCGCTCTTCTATCCAAAAAATGATATAATATATACTGAAACCAAAGTAAGGACTGTTCACTCCGATGACTTAGGGTCCCTTTAGAGTTCTCTATACTCCTAAACATGTAAGCTGTGTACAACATATAAACATATGCCCCACGAGATGTACATGGATGATGACCAACCCAATGACCCATAGAGATATACAAGTTGTGAACTTTTCAAACTTGTCATGAGCCAAGGCCTTTGCAAACAAATCTACTGCTACTTAGTCCTCGGAGCAATAGTTTGAACATTTCTATGTTACACCTGATGTCATACAAAAGGGTAGCAGATGTCAATAACAATCATCGTAGCACCATCTTGGATTGCACCAAGATCCTCCGAGAGCCTTTGAAGCCGAATTTCTTCACATACATTTGTTTCAAGAGAATTATACCCAACCTGTTGCTTGCTTTTTGCTAGACCAAAACACACAATGAGCATTCAACATGAATGTGTATCTTGAAATATACATGTGTGTGGGGCCTTCTCCCCAATTTGCATCACAAAACAAGTTGTTGTTCTACATGTGATTGGTTGCCTTAATAACGTATCTAAAAACTTGCTTCACTCCATTCCAATGGTGGCCACACGACATTGCCATGAATTACCTCACATGCCCTATTACATAATAAATATTATTTCATGGTGATGGCATCGAGTAGATGAGCTTATAACTTGTGTGATCTAAAAAGCTCTAGCAGAATGGTCGACTCTACTAGCTCAATCAAGTGACTTGTGCTTTTGGTATTAGCATATGAGGTCTTGTAGACTCAATTTCTCCTTTTTTTTCCCTTGGATCTCTTACGCTCTAGTGGTCTCCCATTTCGTGTTCCATGTTTGCTTGTCCAATCCACACACTGGTGCAATATGTCATGAATATATACTTGTTGGATAAAGGTGCAAAAGAAAAGGTGAAAATGGGATTTTCTAGAGTTTAGAAACATTTAATTTTTCAAAACAAACTTCCAAGTTATGTGCAATAAAACCCACCCACTACTTCTTATATGCGAAATTCCTTTTGTCATGTGTTGTTTTTTGTGCTATATTATCACGCTTTTTCATGTTGTATTGTTTAAAAAACACTCCACCTTACCATGCTTTAGCCCATAAAGGTGGTGGATATTTGTTGGTTATTTGGCATGTTTCCTTCTACCTCTATAAGTTGTTGACAAGGTTAGGACATGCTTTTGGACGTGGAGTGCAAGGAAGCATGGACACTTTAGACAATTGCTTGGAATACCTAAGTAGGACTCAACACAATGCCCCAAAGAGTGTGGGCTTCATTCCATTATGGGGTATTTATACAAGTTGGAGAGCTTCTCTCTCTGCATGTAGGAATTGTAAGACATTCTCTCTTTACATGTAGAACTTGCATATAGAAGTTGCATGTAGGAGTTGCAAGTTGAACTCGCATGTAGGAGTTGCATGTAGAACTTGCATGTAGGAGTTGCATGTAGGAGTTGCATGTAGAACTCGCATGTAGGAGTTGCATGTAGAAGTCGCATGTAGAACTCGCATGTAGAAGTCGCATGTAGAACTCGCATGTAGGAGTTGCATGTAGAACTCGCATGTAGAAGTTGCATGTAGAACTCGCATGTAGGAGTTGCATGTAGGAGTTGCATGTAGAACTCGCATGTAGGAGTTGCATGTAGGAGTTGCATGTAGAACTTGCATGTAGGAGTTGCATGTAGAACATGCAAGTTGAAAATCTAAGAGGGATTATTTCTAGCTTTATATGCAAGTACAAGCGGAGCTTTACCGCTACTCTACACACACATTCTGTTCTACCTAAGTCCATGTTGGCACAGAGACAACATACTCCCGGATCCATTTTATTACCCATCCTCAGGTTATGGCTTATTGTGAGCATGTACCTGGATTGCTATGCCTTTAGTCCAGTGGCTATGGAACTTGTGTCGTGCCAGTCGGTCCTGCTGTAAAGCCTTGGCACCATACAATTTTTGCTTAGTTTCTAGGTAGCTAGTATCCACGATTTGTTCGAACAGAGATATGTGGCGTGCTTCTAAGAAGATCACTCTTTGATAGAGTCGGTTTGTAATCTTAGCATCGACCCGTTCATTGGGATTGAAACTGAGTGGAGGCAAATGGGTATCGACGTAACATGGGACATCCAGAATGAATTCCAATGTTTTACAGAATATAGCACTTAGGCAAAGGAAGCAATCAATGTTGCCGCACATCATTTGCTCATGCTGCTGAAGTGCTCGGATCATTGTACCCTGGATATTCCATTCTACACCAGAGTATGGTTCGATCATTGGCCAATTAATGATAGATCTTCATCCAAAGTGTGTATGTTGGCCTCTCATTTTTTACGTCGTGGAATTGCATAGAACTTGGGATGGGTTCTGAGACATGGAGGTGCACGTGTTGGGGTAAAGGCCAATGGCCTAGTATATACCCCTTTGTACCATACATACATAATAAGAGCTTACCTTGATCTGGGTGAGTTAGCACCCACAATTTTGGTGTTCTTCCTTTCTTTGTTGCTCTCCGATAAGACCTCCTCTCCATCAACTGGTATCAGAGCTTGGTTGAGCGAGGCCAACAAGGAGATTGTAGCATTGCGGTGTTGCTGTGCCAAGAGCCCGAACTTGTTGCGTGGAGTCTCCTACCCGTGGGCTACCCCTGGGAGCTGTATTTTAACATATACTAGCTCGTTTTTATTGTTTCAGCCTTATATATCAGGTTGCCTCGACTGTTCCAGCAATCTATTGCCTTGTTTGAGCGGGGGAGAAGGAATATTATCCATCTACGGTCAAAAACGACTTGCTGCTCTGCAATTCCAGCCATTGGAAGTTGCTTTTTTGGGGCCCGAAAGCAAAAACGTCTTTTGCTTGTGGTGGACTCTAGTTGATCAAAGGCGGCTGGTACATTCAGATTTCAGTTGGGTTTATGCCTTCAAGTTGATCCATATCAAGCCAAAGGTTGGCTGAAAGTGATTGCTTACAATTGATGCATTTTGAGCCGTTGTTTAGCTAAGAAAGTGAGCATAAGTGAGCAGTGTTTTTCTGAAGCTGTCTTGTATCCCAGGGAGGGATTATTTTTGTGAGTGCAATACTCTTTCCACTAAGGGAATTTTTTGGACAACAATTTTCAGAATTGTTGGGCTATTTCATTGGAGTTTATGCCTCAAATGTTTCAGGAAAAGTTGGTGATTGGTAGTTTGCAGTCTTGTGACGGCTAGAAAAAGTGAGCAGGTGGCTGTTTCAGAAGTGAATATCAAAGGAACCAAGAGGAATTGTCTTTTGAGTTGAACTAAGAAGTTTTAGTTTTCTGGACAATCTACAATCTTGTTTTTGACAGTTTATGACAACAGCTAGAAAAAGTGAGCAGTGGGCTGCTTTCAGCAGTAAATATCAAAAAATCCATAATGAATTTGGACCTACAGTAAACTAAAAGTTTGTAGATCTATTGGTTGTCTATAACTTTTGTGTTTACAGAAAAGGCAACCGAGTTACGGTTGGGAAGATATTGACAGTTCAAAACAAGCAAAAACTGTTGTAGACTGTTATTACAGCAGTAAAAGTTTGCAGGTGGTGGTCTCCAACAGCAGATATAAGGAAATATGTAAGGATTTTGGACTTGCAGTAAACTGAGAAGTTGTAGAGGTTTCTACAAGCTACATTTCTTCTGTTTACACCTTTTGTATCGGAGCTACCGTGCAAAAGTTATTGGCTAGTTTTGGAATGCCTTGAGGTCACTTACAGCAAAACATGTATGTGTGACAGTGACTGTGTGGCTGTTGTCATTGTAGTTGATATTTTTGGGCTTGAGTTTGGTACATTGGTGCAATGCATCCTGATTGTTCTATCATCCATTGTGATGGCTCCGGCATCAAAGAATGCATTGTTTAACATTGAGAAGTTGGATGACACAAACTTCTCCTATTGGAAGGAGCAAATCTACAATGTTCTGGTGCAGAAGAAGCAAGTAAAGCCTATAAAACGCAAAGACATAAAGCCAGAGGATTGGGAAGATGATGAAGAGTGGAAGGAATTGGATGAGCTTGCATGCTCCACGATCATGCTCACACTTTCAAAATCGGTGTATTTCAATGTGAAAGATACTGCAGGTGGTGCCTCTGGTGTGTGGACAAAGTTGCATGATCTTTATGAGAAGCAGAGTGCCGCTTGTCAAGTATATTGGCTGAAGAAACTCATAGATCTTCACATGGAAGAAGGGACTTCAATGTCTAGCCATTTAAATGAGTTTAACACAATTTTCAGTTAACTTTCAGCTAAGAAAATTGCCTTTGATGACTCAGTTAAGGCAATGTTCTTATTGGTCACCCTTCTTGAAAGTTGGAACACTTTTAGGACTGCTATAAGCAATTCAGCCCATGCAGGAGGCTTGACAAGCAGTGATGTTGAGAGTAGTCTTCTCACTAAGGAGGTAAATAGAAAGAACAATGCTGGAACTAAAAGTTCAAGTGCTCTCAATGTGAGAGGGAGGTCATATTCCAGGGGAAAATACCATGATAGAAATACAAGCAAGTCTAGAAGCAAATCTAGAGGAAAATCCCACGCCAAAAAGGATTTGGAATGCTTCTATTGTGGGAAGAAAGGTCATTTCAAAAAGGATTGCTACAAATGGAAGAACGATAAAGGCAAAGGCAAAGCTAATGTGCAGCCCAAGAAGGAAGAGGAATCCACGGTCAATATAGAGGAAGTGAATGCCATAAGTAACAATAGTGATGAGGGTGACATTCTTTATGCCTCTATGTTTGAGCATGCTTTTCTTGTGACTAGTGATGATGCATTGTCACATAATTGGATACTAGACTCAGGAGCATCTTTCCATGTCACTCCACATAGGGAGTGGTTTACCATTTATGATGCAGGAAGGAAAGGAACCGTGAGACTTGGACATGATTATCCATGTGACATTGTTGGAGTGGGAGATCTCCACTTGTCTCTTCCTAATGGTTCTACATTTGTACTCAAGAATTTTAGGCATGTTCCAAATCTGAAAAAGAGCTTGATAAGTACGGGACAGCTTGATGATGATGGCTATCATGTATTTTTTGGCATGGAAAATTAGCTAAGGGTCACTTGTGATTGCTAGAGGTTCCAAGCATGGAACATTGTACTCAATGCATGTGTTAGGCATAAGAGATAATGTAATCAATGTGACCGAGCAGCCATCCGTCTCTTTGTGGCATCGTCGGTTGGGACACATGAGCATGACAGGAATGAAGATACTTTCTGGTTTGCAGTATGTTCTCGTGTTTAATTTTTCAGATTTTAGCATGTGTGAGCATTGCATGTATGGGAACCAAACACGGTCTTCACATAAAAAATCTTTGGGCAAGAAGAGGCTTGAACCATTAGAGTTGGTTCACAGTGATGTGTGTGGACCTATGCCTACTATCTCATTGGGTGGTGCTTCTTACTTTGCTACTTTCATTGATGATGCTACACGGAAAGTGTGGGTCTATCCTCTCCAGAAGAAGAGTGAGGTCTTTGATGCATTTCAAAAGTTCTTAGCATTTGTTGAAAATCAGTCGGGCAAGAAGCTCAAATGCTTGCGCACTGTTAATGGAGGAGAGTATACTTCTCATGCATTTAAGAATTTTTGTGAGCTACGTGGCATCAAGCGGGAGTTGACTACTCCTGAGAATCCTTCTCAGAATGGGGTTACTGAGAAGATGAATAGAACTATTCAAGAAAGGAATATAAGAATGCTTTCTAATGCCGGTCTACCTCATGGCTTTTGGGCTGAGTCTATCAAGACAGCAATACATCTTATCAATAGCTTGCCTAGCAAGGCACTAGATGGGAAAGGGCCAGAAGAGGTTTGGTTAGGCAAGCCAGCATCTTATGGGCATCTTCGTGTATTTGGCTGTGAAGCTTATGTTCATATCCCTAAGGAAAAATGCAGCAAGCTTGATCCAAAGTCAAGGAAGTGCATTTTTCTTGGATATGATGATTCAGGCGAGATGGGATACCGATTGTGGGATCCAGAGGCCAGGAAGATAGTACGTAGCCATGATATTATCTTTAATGAGGACAAGATGCACAAGCCAAAAAATACTGTTGAGATACACAGAGCGGTGTTTCAAGAGGATACCACCATATGAGAGGCATGCACAACCTGTCCACATGATGCAGGGCATGGACAACCCATAGATTGTGAGGTGGGAGAGCCACATCTAGGTGGACAACCTCAGGTTATGCATGAAAATCAGTTGGGATAGCAAGATGCTCATGGTGAGCAAGTGTTGAGACGTTCCACTAGAGTCTCACGACCTCCACAGAGATATGCTCCATCTCTAGATTATGTCATGTTGACAGATTGCGGTGAGCCTTCATGCTCTGAGGATGCTATGTCTAGCAATGATAAGCATAAGTGGGAGAAGGCTATGCAGTCAGAGATGGATTCTTTGATGAAGAATGCTACTTGGGATTTGGTTTATTTGCCCAAAGGAAAGCATGCATTGCCATGCAAATGGGTTTACAAGCTGAAGATGTCTCCAACAGATGCATTGGCTAAGTATAAGGCAAGGTTGGTAGCCAAGGGTTTTAAGCAGTAGAAGGGTATTGACTTTGATGAGATCTTTCCCAGTGATGAAGATGACTACCCTTCGTATAGTGCTTGCATTGGTTGCCAGAGAGGACATGGAGCTTGTCCAAATGGATGTAAAAATAGCTTTTCTACATGGAGATCTTCATGACAACATCTATATGCAGCAGCTAGAGGGTTTTGTTGTGCAAGGCAAAGAACGGATGGTATGCAAGGTTCAGAAAAGTCTTTATGGGCTGAAGCAGGCTCCTAGGGAGTGGTACCATAAGTTTGATGCATTTATGCGATCCCAAGGGTACACATGGAGTGAGACAAATCATTGCCTCTATACAAAATCTACTTTGGATGTGGATGCCTTGAAGAAAAGGTTGCATGAGACCTTTGACATGAAGGATTTGGGTGATGCCAGTCACATACTTGGCATGAGGATTTTTGGGATAGGAACAAGAAACGCCTTCATTTGTCACAGAAAGAGTACATTAGCAAGGTACTTGAGCGTTTCAATATGGAGAGGGGGAAGTTCATAAGTACTCCATTGCCTCCATATGTAAAACTCAGCCAAGCAGACAGCCCTAAGTCAGATGAGGAGTGGGCTGAAATGGCAAAGATACCTTATGCATCTGCAGTAGGACGCTTGATGTATGCCATGGTTGCTACACGTCCAGATATTGCTTTTGCAGTGGGAGCTGTTAGCAGGTATATGGCAAATCCTGGCAAGAAGCATTGGGAGGTAGTGAAAGGTATCATAAGATACTTGAATGGTACAAAGAACATGTGCATTTTCTTTGGGAGGAAGGACACATCTGTTGTTGGATATGCAGATGTTGATTTTGCATAGGATGTAGACACCAGGAGGTCTACTATAAGATATGTTTTCTCATTCATTGGAGGTGCAGTTTCATGGGTCTCTCATTTGTAGCCATGTACGGCTTTGTCTACCATTGAGGCAGAGTATGTTGTTGCCACTGAGGCATGCAAGAAGCTATATGGCTTACTCGTCTAGTGGGAGACTTGAGCATTGCAGGAGAGGTTCCAGTTTTGCACTGTGATAGTTAGAGTGCCATCCAGTTGGCACGGAATCCTGTCTTCCATGTGAAGACAAAGCATATTGATGTGAAGTATCACTTCATCAGAGAGGTGATTGAGGACAAGCGCATCAAGCTTGTCAAGGTTCACACAGATGAGAACCCTGTAGGTCTTCTTACAAAGAGTCTTTCCTCAAAGTGGTTTGCATATTGTAGAGTATTGATGGGTGTCGGATGACATTAGGATGCCTATCTTCTCCCTTAAAGGTGCATTGGCCTTTAAGTGGGAGGTTGTTGGGGTAAAGGCCAATGGCCTAGTATATACCCCTTTGTACCATACATACATAATAAGAGCTTACCTTGATCTGGGTGAGTTAGCACCCACAATTTCGGTGTTCTCCCTTTCTTTGTTACTCTTCGATAAAACCTCGTCTCCATTAGCACGTAGGTACTCCTTTAAGAAGATTACATCAAAGAGCTTGGGACGACGCCAATTAGGTTGTGGATCCAACTTGCTTATCTAACTTTCACTAATTTAACACTGATGAAGGTTGGTAGAAAGTTGTCTAGGGTCCATCCAGCTCGAGTTTTCATATCAAGATATTTGCTCCAAAATTCGTATCTGGATCCTGATATTCAAAATCAAATAGTTATTTTCTGATGATAGAAGCACAAGTAGTGTTGAAGGTGATGACGGGGCAAGAAGAGAATCTGGGGACATGGGGAAGAAATATGGAAGAGTGCTAGTTGTGGAAGGGGGAGCAGAGGGGAGGGGGGGAAGTACTGGGCAAATGGTTTGAGCAGCTTGGTAATCCTCAAGGGTAGGATTGGCAAGGGAGGGGAAGAGGCTAGGTGTGAGGGGCTCGTAAGTTTCTGACTGCTGGGTTAGTTGAAAATGGTGAGAGGCATGAGCAAAGAGAGGATGGAGTGAATAGATATTAGGATGGATCTCGGGGAAGGTTAAGAGGGTGGTAGCAGCAAGGGTAAGTGAGGTTATGAGGTTGGCAGAGAGAGTGGTTAGATATGGGAAGTTGGATGTGAGATATGCCTTGTCATCTTCCGACACTTCTTTTTGTTGGTGCGATGGGATCATCAGCTGCATGGGTGGGATGTCGGCTATGTCGTGCCTTGCAAATAATAGTGATGGGTTTTGTAGCAATGGCAACAAACCAACCCTGAGGGGAGGACTACCCATGAGGCATACATATGCAATGAAAGCATCTGTCCTGAGTGCTATAAACCTGGCATGTGTAGACAGGCATAAGATATTTTTCTCATCTTCGGACAAGTCTTGGCAAATTATGCGCAGAGTTTTGGTCCCTATGGAACATTTCCATTTGATTTTTAAATGAGCAGATATGATCCTGATTTGGAGTTGCTTCCATTGGATAAGCACGTGTGTGTTGAGGTGATCTTCCACTTGTAGAGCAGCCACAAGCTCTTGGTACACCACCGTTGTGCATTGTAGTGGGGCTTCATTGGTGTTGTCTTCCGTTGGCTCATTATTGTGCACTAGCAATTGGAGTTCAAGCTTGGAGATGATTATCTTTTGGGAGTGCATCTCATTCATTTTTTCTTTGTATTTCTGGTAGATGGTTGTATATGCCTCCTTAAGCTTTCTAATGCAAGGCGACCTTTGCCTATTGAGGAATGTCTTCAATGGTATTGGACCATTGGTCCAAGACTTGTGCTTGTGAAGTGCTGGCCTCTTGAGCGGTAGCAAGTTGGTCCTTTAAGATTCTACATTCCCTTGTAAGCTCGTCAATGCTGAAGGCACGTATTGTCAAAGATTGTTTCATGTCTTCAAGCTTGTCTTTGCAATCCTCGAGCTCTTCTTCTTTGTGAATTAGAGTGAGTCGAGCTTGTGCCACTACCTCCGTCTGTTGAGCATGTGCGGAGGTCAAGGAGTTATAGTAGGTTTGTAGGATTGCCATTGCTTGTACTGCTGTTGTCAGCTGTGTTTGACTTTGATGGAGGTTGGAGGTCACATTTCTCACTGCTTTCTCTTGAGCTTGGAGAGCTTGGTTCATGGGCACTTCTTCTACCTCCTTCTCATCTATTTGCACCCAAAGTGCCTTGACCTCTATGGTGATTGCCTGGAATTGGTCTTTGATTTCTATTGCAATCTGTCTGTCCAATTCTCTTGCATATTCTTCCTTGGCCAATCTAGTGAATAGTTATGACATTTGGATCATTTGGCTAGCTTGATGTTGGAGAATGACAGACGGTGATGAGGACTGGTGATACTGCTGATACAAGTGGTGCCCATGTAGCCATCTCGATGATTCTGTAGTACTTGTGGGAGGTTGTTCCAATGGTATTTTAGTCCCTTGTGTACAATAGTCATACTGTTGATTTGGCACTAGCTCCCCTTGTGGCTCATCGACTGGCATGGCGTCGATGGGCGGTTATAGTGATGATGTAGCCTCAGGCTCAGGTGCCGATCTTTCCTCAGGTTCTGGTGCCGATCTTGCCTCAAAGGCTTTGGTTGCTGCTGTTGTCAGAGATATATTAGTTGTAATTGTGCACCGAGCTGTAGCATCTCGTGGGGCAATTCCTTAATCTCGACTTCCAGAATAGGTATTTCTTCTAAGGCATCTGCATTTATCAACGTGATAGTAGGAAAAGTTGGTGACAACTCCCATACTGGTGGTGAGAAGGGTATGTCCAACTCCTCAATTGGTTTTAGTGACTAGGGCAGAGTCATTTCTCTTTCTTGTAGCTCTTTTTTGATGATTATAGCCAATAAGTGTGGAATTTTATATTTTTGACCTGATGAACCATCTAGTTTCTTTGTAAAGAAGATGACTAAGTGCTGGATCCAGTCTTGCTTTAGCTTCCTACTCAGCAAAACAAATGTGTGGAGTGGAAGGGATCGATTCTTGCCGCACTTAACCCCTAGGAATGTGAATAGGAATTGTGCTGCTTCCTTGAGGCGATGGTTAAGGATTGTGTGAAGTAATATGTCGTCCCTATGGAACAGTGTGCCCTTGGTGACGAGGAGAGACTGTACTTCGAGAAACTTTGCATCGGCAGGCCGTGTAGGGTATTTGGCACCATGTGTTGGTAATGAGAAAGCCCTTTGAATGATTGTACTATTGAGGATAATGTTTAGTGGGCTCTGATGTACAGTGATTGTACCATACGTGCCAACCTTTGCATTGCTGGAGTGGTAAGAATGGAGAAAGTCCTGGATGTATGTGGTCATTGTAGGATTGTCCTCCAAGGATTTTAGGCTCTCATACAAACTGCCTAGACCCCTTTGCTCTAAAAAAGATGTTGCTTCTTGGGAAAGAGCATAAGTTGAGATAGGTGGCCAAACAAGTTTCAGTGATTGGGCCCCGTCAATGGTTGTGTAGGCCGGTGGTGACTGGGGTGGCATTTGTTCTTCTTGGTCATGCACTGAATCCTCTTCGGAGCTATCGCTCTGGACCACAAATGCCTATGGTCGCTGTGGTCAAGAGGATGTAGATGGCTGCGAACTCTGGAGGGGGTCTCGTGGTTGAGGCAGTGTGCTCTTTTTGCGCATTCTCTTTAGTGGCGGTATTTTTTTTGAACTTGTGTCCATGTGCATGTGGTGTACCATTAATCATTAGATTGGTTGGCATGTAGGTATGACCTTTCTATGTGTTTGTGAGAGATCTTATTTTTATACATGCTTTGAGAGTGTGGAATGAAAGTGTGTGGCACAATTATTCATGCAATCATCTATGTGTCTAAGCGAAAGCGTTCGACTGCACATGACCTAGTAGCTAGGTAGGGAGTAACTATATGCTTTTTTTGTGTTGCTGGGATTTCATAGGGCAGCTAGAACTCAGGCATCACTTCTGAGCCCTAGGTTAAAAACGATTGATGGTACCTATATATGCGAAGACATACATATGCAAGTGAGTGCTCATGATACAATCTAATCCTAACTAAGGAAGACTTGGTTTCCCAAATCTTCGTTTTTAACATCAGCTCCCGTTTATTGTTGTGTTGAATTGGACTCCATCCAATGTTTCTAGCAGCACAGCTCTTATGGGATTCATCTTTCTTACTCGGTAGGGTCCTTGACCTAGATACTTCAGTTTTTCCTTGTGTATTTTGGCATTGTATAATAGGACCAAGTCACCTTCCTTGATGTCTTTAGCTTGACCTAGATACTTTAGTTTTTCCTTGTGTATTTTGGCATTGTATAATAGGACCAAGTCACCTTCCTTGATGTCTTTAGCTTTAAGATTTCTGTCAAACCATGCCTTTCTTCTACGTTTTTCTGCTATCATGGCATGGTAGGTGTCTAGTCTTGTCTCTGTATGCTTCTCCAATTGATAGAGTCTTTCTTTCAAGGATTCATGGTCTCCCATGCGTTCCTATACTGCTATGCGTAGGCTTGGTATTACAAATTCTAGTGGGACCACAACTTCAAGGCCGTACACCAATTGAAAAGGTGTGTTTCCTATACTAACCTTGAGTATGGTTCTGTATGCCCATAAGATTGCATTCAGTTTCTCTACCCAATCAGAATGCTGTGGTTCTACTACCTTGGTGACGATAATGCATATTATTTTGTTGGTGGATTTGGCTTGTCCATTCCCTTGGGGGTAGTAGGGTGTGCTTTTTCTATGGATTACCATAAAGCTAGACAAGAGTTCTGGGATTATCTCATTAACAAAATGTGTGCCTCTATTTCAATGGGACATCCGAATCGGGTGATCACATTTTCGTATAAGAATCTTGCTGTGCTTCTGGCATCTGCCTTTCTGATTGCTTTAGCTTCAGCCCATTTTGTAAAGTAATTAGTGGCCACAATGATGTAGCGTGTCTGTGTTCCTTTTGCTGCTGGATGGATGGGACCCACATAGTCAATCCCCCATTTTTCAAATGGTTTTTGTGCAACAAATGTTATTAGGGGATTGAAGTCTTTGTGTTGTGGTTTAGTAGTCCGTTGGCATACATCACAGCCTTTTACATATTCATAGGCATCTGCCCATAGTGTTGGCCACCAGTAGCCTACGAGGAGAACTTTTCTTGATGTGGCTTCCCCATGGAACCTAGTCCTTGCCCATCTTGTACAGTTGTCCTGCAATGAGTTGATAGGGTGCAACCTTTAGGATTAGTTTTCTGGTGTCTACTGCTTTCATTTCAGGGGGTGGTCTTCTTGTCATCAAGTACCCAATAATATCTCCACACCACTCCAGAACAACATCTATTTGAAATAGTGTGGCATCTGGTAAGTCATCTTCTACTCTAGTGGCTTCTTCTCCCGACTTGACACGAGACATGTGATCGGACAATGTAGTGTTGGGCACCTTTGCAGACCACTATTTTGAAGTTGAATCCTTCAAGCAAGAGGAGCCATCTGGTTATTCTTCCTGTCGTTCACAGATGGTTCACAAGATAAAGCAATGCTTGATGGTCGGTGTAGAAGACAAAATCATTTGCCAATAGATAGTGCCAAAATTTCTTTACACTATACACCATTGCTAGGGCTTCTCTTTTTGTGGTGGTATAGTTGATTTCTGCATCATTAAGTTGTAGCCGACTGGCGAAGTAGAATGGGTAGTCTTTCTTATGTTCACCAGGTTGACAAAGCACACTCCCAATTGCATACTTGGATCCATCAATATGAACATGAAAATCAATATCCCAATTGGGAGATATAAGGATGGGTGCTGTGATTAGGCACCACTTTAAAAGCTCAAAGGCTTGGTGGCACTCTTTTGTCTATAAGAATTCTGCTAGTAATTTGTAAAGTGGTCTAGCTATCATGGCATACCGCAATCTAAATCTTCTATAATAGCCGGCATGTCCCATAAAGACCTATACACCTTTGGAATTTGTAGGAGGAGGCAACTCCATGATGATTTTGATTTTGTCCATGTCAGTTGCAATCCCATGTTGAGAGACGATGTGTCCCAAAACAACTCCATGGGTGACCATGAATTGGCATTTTGTTGGATTTAGGGAGATGCTGTACTCCCTACATTTGATTAGTACTGCTTCAAGACATTTGAAGTGGTCTTTTTTATTTGAATGGATGCACAAATCATCCAAGAACACCTGTAAAAACTTATTCAAAAATGACTTGAAAGCTGTGAACATGACTCGCTGGCGTGGTCGGGGCATTACAAAGGCCGAATGGCATGACTCTATATGCAAAAATACCCCATTATGTAGCAAATGCTATTTTTGATTGGTCTTTAGGAGCAATTTGCACTTGGTTACAGCCACTGAAGCCATCCAAGAAGCTATATATTTTGGAGCCTGTCACCTTTTCCAACACTATTTCTGTTAAGGGTAGGGGATAGTGATCCCTAATTGTGGCGGCATTCACATTTTTTCACTTTACACATATTCTTAGCTTCTTGTTGGGTTTAGGCACAATGACAATGGGTGAAACCCAATCAGTGTGCTCTATCTCGTAGATGAATCCGGCATCTATTAGTTTTTCTAGCTCGTCACATAAACCATGGTGCCATACTTAGGATTTGTGCGATAAGGTCCACATACCTTAGGGTGAGCACCTTCCCTTATAGGTATCGTGTATATTGCCACTTCTGGTGAAATTCCTTTCATCTCTTTGTATGACCATGCTAGGCAGTCATGGTATTCCATTAGAAGTGCTTTGAGTTTGATTTCATCTTCTTGTCGAAGCGGTTTCCCAATGAAAACCAGTTTTTCTTCCTCCCCTTCAAGAAACTGATAGCATTGGAGAAACTCCAATCTATGAGGGACCGGCAAAAACCAGTGTGTGTTTTTGCCGGTCCCTCATCGATTGGAGTTTCTCCAATGCTATTAGCTTCTTGAACTTTAGATTCTCTTAGTGGTCTTAGCATTGCTATTGGTGCACTGCCACGTGTAATTCTTGAAGTATTCTGGCACTTCTCGAAGATCACCTCTAATGGTGTTGAACTAGCCTAACATGTGCCATGTGTACTAGGTGGCATAGTTGCATTTACCAATTTGTTAGGCTCTTTTTGACTTTCTTTTTCTGAAGTCTCTTGATCGAGCTTCATCCGCACATGTGGCTTATATTTATGAAACTTCTTACGTTGGGAACTGTGGGGTAACTTTTCCACTGGTAAGGTGTTTCCAAGTAAGGGTTCATTTGCTACGCATACTCCTTCTAGTCCCTCAGGGGACAATTCAAGAGGCGGTGGTTCTGATTTTGAGGGAGCTGGCTTTGCAAGGTACGATTCAGCGATCCTTGTTTGGACTTGTTCGAATTCATTGAAGTGTTCGGCCTTAGCTTTTTTGTGATTTCCTCCTCCAACTTTCTTGCGGGATCTTCTGCTTGTTATTCAACTTTGAAGGTGCAACTTTTGGGAGCTCAACTGCCATTAGGGCATGCAGAATGGCTAAGTCATTATCAAAGATTTGATCTTCAATTTCAGCATTCTTAGCCTCTGTTTCAAGGTCCCAAGGAAAATCTGAGTCATCATTGGTATGGGTACCTTCTTCAGGTTCATTATTCCACTTGAGGTCATCCATAAAGAATGGCACCTCTAAATTGATTGGTTCTTCATGTGTGAGTGGAGGATCTACCCGTAGTGCCTTAGCATCAATCTGTGAGAAGATGAGGTCTAATGAATGGCACTTGTCGATGGTTGCCAATGTTTGTATCCAGTTATTTACATTGCTTTGTGAATCGCCCGCTATGGCATGTTGTTGCAAGGGATCTGATTTGCTTAGATTGTTGTTGACGATGTGTCATCCAATGCTCTAGGCACAATTGGTTTTATAGCTCCTATTCCCACATTCACCCTGACTGCGGTGTCACGATTCTGGATTGTTAGTCTATTAGTTCCCCAGTCATGGAGGACTGATGCTTCTCATAACCAAGGACGTCCCAGTAAAGATTTGATAGGATTTTTTGGGGAGATCTAAGATTGTGAATTGAAGAAAAAAGCGGACTCCTGCGACCTTTGTGGACATGCCATTCACTATTCCCAAGGGTTTAGCTCGTGAATCATCGGCAAGGCGTATGTTGAAATTAGCCTTTTACATTGGTGGGAGACCCCATTCTTCGTAGAGCTCCACCATTCACTATGGCTTGGACTTCATTATATGCCTTATGGATCAAAGGCATAGTAATGTTGCATATGTCATCTCTCTCACCCATCTGCACGGGGATATCTTCGATGTCGTTCATAGGTGGAGAGGGTTTTGTGAGTTCAATCCATCCTTTAAAACTCTTCTAGAGATTGGGACAATTCCGTAGGAGGATTCCGATGGGAATTGACATAGGGCAACTCAGGACGCTAGAGAGTGCGGCTCCTTCAAGTAGATGTGGTGGTACATTATGTTGTGGAGTCTGTTGTTGGAACAGAGGCTAGAGTACAGTATCAATACTTTGTGGGACCAAGTCATGGATTGGGTCTTGAGCTAGTTTCTCAGCCTCAAATTGAGCTTGTTTCTCAACTTTAAATTGAGCTTGTTCCTTTTTTACGCATTGTTAAGATGCCTGAAAACGAGCCTCCTCCACTTCTGCATTTGGGTATGGAGCTGCTTTTATTTGAGGCTCAGGAGCTGTTGTGGATGAGCTTGGCTGCTAATTGCTTGGCAGACGTGGAGGCACTATGCTTTCTTTTTAAGAAGTTGCTTTGGTTGGATTGGAATGTTAGGGTCCTTGGTGGCCTCTTTATGTTGGTGTATAATTACATTTACAGGTTGTGATATTACACTTGTCAGACCCAGACTTTGATGGTCCACCCCAATGATGCCGACTGGGACATCAAGTTTAACCTCTGTTTGTTGTGGGACTTTATTTTTCATGGGACAATCCATACAGGCATGTCCTATGCCACAATCTCTATAGAGTGGTTGGAAAGTAGTGGGGCTACCATGATGAGGGCACTCTGCGATCTGGTGATTTTCTCCACAATCGTAGCACTTGATTGGTGCTTGATATGTGTTGGGACGTACTTGATTTGCATAAACTAGTTTTAGACCCTCTGCACCTTCTACATAGTACACTGGGTACTCTGTTTCATACTCAAATGAACGAGTCTACTTCCTCGGCTTGTAATTGATGTATTGGTGATATGGTCATGGATTTGGATTCTTGAGTAGTTGCGGGACTTGTGTTCGAATGGGAATAGGATTTAGCCTCGGAACTGGGGGCGCTTGTGCAAGTGTCGGTTTCCTGTACATTGGCATGGGTGCCGCTTGGTATTGTTGAGGTCGAGGCGAGTTGTTACACATGTTGAAGATGCAACTATTTTCATCATGGCCGCCAATGACGCAGATATGGCACTAGAACCTTAGCAATGGATTTGCTTGTGCAGTGATCCTGGCTCTTAGGATCGGGCACTCATTTGCTGTATGATTGGCCATGTAGTGTGGACACCAGACATTTTCTCGCTGTGGATATGTCTGAGTTGGCGGCTGAGACAAGTGAAGTTTTTGTTCCATGGCCTGCATCATGTCTTCTTTCAACTTCATGGTCATGGCCCCTAGGCAATCTTCATTTGATGTTTTAGCAGTGGACTTGGATTTGTCCTTTTTCGAGCGCTTATCTTGTGCACTAGATATGCCATCATCATTGCTTGTGTCAGAGTGGGTCATGCCATCCTCGATGTCAATGGCTGCCGCATGAGCAGCACTGAACGTTTCATAGCTACTAATCCTTTTTCGTATCCTTTCGGATTTTCTTTCTTAGTCTTGCAATGAACGAGGCTATGAGGTACTTTGCATCAGGGCGTGGGTCACATTTGGCGATTAATCTTTTCATCTTACCTAGGCATGTGTGTACATATTCTTGATAGCTTTGTTCGATCTTGCTTAGTTGGAGAGCAGGATCATCTTGTAGCCTCTCCATTTGAAAGCGTCTTTTAAATTCTGTTTGAAGTAGGTACCATGTGGCTCGCTCTTCCACTAGAAGGTCTAGGTACCATTCAGATGCTTCATCAGTTAAGGCCATGGGAAACCAAGCCACCTTGGTTTCATGGGATTGATCTCCACTTGCTCGGCATGCGGCATCAAAATGCTGGAGGAATCGGGCTGAATCTCCCCTACCATTATATTTGGGAAGTTTGAGTTTTCCCAAGGGACGCCTACCTTGAGTGTTATA